>NW_006159682.1:474693-476474 GCF_000334495.1 Tupaia belangeri chinensis | reverse complement strand
CATATTCCATAACCATTAACATTAACCATAAGACAATACATGTTATTAAATCTTTACATCTCTGATTCTTTTTTTTTTTTTTTTTTTTTTGAAGAGGTTTTTGTTACAGGGAACGTGCGCTCGCCAGAAAGAGAGCGACAGAGACAGAAAGCAAGAAATCACCCCCCGGGGGGATGGCCACGGCGCAATCCTTTTTCCATTCTCCTCCTCTCGGGATCTTGGGCACGCACACACATGCGCTTGGCGTGTGTTTTAAGCTGGGTCTGGGATGCGAACCGCGGTCAACTACGTGCGTGGGAGTCCAGCGACATAGCCTTTATGCCAACTGCTGGTCCCTAAATGTCACATTGTTTAAAAAAAATTATTTTGAACTAAGTCCAGAAAATAACTTTAGGAATAAGAAAACATTTTTTAAAAATTATTTTATTTAACATTTATTTATTTATTTATTTATTTTAATTTGACCAGAGAGGGACAGAGTGAGAGAGAGATCGAAAGGCCAGCTGGTCCGGGACCTAAACCATGGTTGGCCACGTGGGTGTTAGTGCCTTTAACCACCATGCCACCTTATGGCTCCGGATTAAGAAAACTTTAAAAAGAAATCTGTAGATAAAGAGGCCCAGTGGCTGGGCACCTCTGTCACCACAGAACCTTGTGCTGCCCGGTCTGAGAGTCTTGATGGAGCCACCGGGGTAAAACAGAGAGACTTTGGCGGTCCCGCCAGCGTGGGCTTCTCCACTTTAAACTTCTGGAGAGTGAGTCACCCTGAGATCGTAGTCTGGCATGGGACCCAGGACTCGGCAGCAGAGCAAGCTTCCAGGGCCACCCATGTCCAAGGACGCCCTGCAGGGAGTGAGGTTGGAGCCCACGCTCTCGCCACCCATGGGGGCTGCCAGAGCCAGAGTCCTCAGAATCATCTTACTGATCGCCGTGGGGTGGGGGTGGTGCCGATTTGCCGGGCGTGGCGTCTGTGCTGCTCTCTACCTCTCAGAGACCTCCATCTTTCCGCAGTGCCCGCATGTTCTTGAAGCCACCTGCAGCATCCCCTGGTCAAATGTGGCCCCCAGCTGTCCAGACCACTCTCAGCCTCTTTGTATGCTCTGCCTCATGCTCTGGATCATTCCCAAACTGCCTCCCTCTCTGCTGCCCTTGGGGCAGTGACCAGACTCATTCCTCATTGTTCTCAGGGCTGGGCTGGGGACCGTGAAGGTGGGGGTTGGGGAGGATGTTAGTTAGCCCAGCTGGGGCCTGGGGAACACCTGGGCTGGTAGGGCCTGCTTCCTGATGACTTCTCCCCTCTCCTGCTGAGCAGGAGCCAAGTGGGGGACAACAGTGCCCTGCCTCTGGGCCACCCGTGTGATCTGCCAACAGGTGCTGTTGGGGCGTGTGCAGAGGGCCTGGGGGAGGAGCATGGGCTGCTTTGGCATGGGCAGCAAGGGCATCAGAGGGACGGGAGGCCGGAGCAGGCTCTTGGGGGGCCAAGAGCCTGCCCAGTGGGCAGAGCGGGGGTCTCGGGTGCTGCTAAACAGTGGGGGAGATGCAGAGAAGGCAGCCTTGGAAGGAGAAGGGACATTCTGTAAAGGAAGGTCTCCACCCCTTTCCCCTGGAGTGAAGGCACCAGAAAATCCATCTCTGAGCAGCAGAAGTCAGGGCCCCACTGGAGGGGCTGACTGGTCGTAGTGACGTGAGATGCAGCTCGGATTCTCACAAGGCTCCCGGGCTCCACGGAGGCTGGATTGTCCCCAGGTGTCCAGTTCTTCACCCGTCCTGAGAGGCAGGGC
>NW_006159682.1:466604-474122 GCF_000334495.1 Tupaia belangeri chinensis | reverse complement strand
ACAGCTGCACCTGCCTGGCCCCAGGCCTTCTCCCAGCTCCTGCGGAGAGGGGCCCCAGTCACTGTCATCCCTATCACCGAGGTCCCCCACGCCCGTGCAGTGCTTGGCTCACTGCAGAAGGAGCCAACCCCACTTTTTACAAACACGTGTTTGAGGGGGCACATTGACATTACTAAGTGAGATACGCATTAGCAAATGGGAGCAGCGGAGTCCGAGAGGGAGAGAGGATGCCCACACTGTGCACAGAGAAGTGGAGACTGCAGGCGTGCTTGTTCACTTGTTCAATCAAAACCGTGTGTGACCGAGGCTGGTATTCCTATGCTAGTCTTCATTTTAGTTTTTAAAATGTTTAGCATTGTTTCTGGGGAAAGGTGAGATTCCATATATATAAATAAACCCAGGAATGCTTTTGAGATCTGGCTTTGAACCACAGAACAATAAGATAGGAGCGCAGGAATAATCTCTAGTTTTTTGTTGTTGTTGTTGTTGGTTTTGTTTTGTTTTTACGAGGGGGGAAGGGGTGAAACGGAGATAGAAGGAAAGTGAGAAATCACCCCCCTCAGGGACGTTGGCCACAATCCCTTCTCCATTCTCTTCCTAGGATCTTGAGCGTGCACAGATGTGCCTGGAGTGATTTTCAAGCCACTGGGTCTGGGATCTGAATCATGGTCAGCCATGTGGGAGCCCAGCAACGTAACTGCCACACCATCTGCTGGTCCCATGATTCTAGCTTTGAGACCTCATTTAACCTCAGTTCTCCTGTACAGCTTGGATCCAGTCCCCTACCTCGGCAGCGGTGGACACATTGAATGAGATGCACCGTGTCTAGGACACAGTGTGGTGGCACTGGGGTGATGTCGCAGGCAAGGAAACTGAGGCCAGGAAAGGGGGCCCCAGCCCTGCTACACACAGCGTCACCCACTTGCTGCACACACACACAGGGGACCGTGTTATGGGTGCAGCTCCTGCTCGCTCAAGCTCCCTCCCCTGGTGGATGCCCACTTCCTGCCCAGGCCTCCTTGGCTTGGCAGCTCCTGCTGGACTTGTGCCCTGGGCTTGGAGGCTGGGGTTGGCAATAGGGCCTTGGTGAGCCTCCACCACTCTAGCTGGGCTGGGCGTGCTGAGCTCCCTCTGCGAGGAAGGGGACCTTGGGGCTAACAGCCCACAGCAGGTCCCTGTGGGCCCCCCTCAGCTGAGGCCAGCCGAGAGACCTGGGGGTGTTCCAAGAACTCCCAGGCCTGCAACTCCAGGAGAATTGTCTAGAAACAGATGCATTTGTTGGGAGTCAGGGAAAGTGCTCCCTCTGTGGGTGGGACCTGAAACCCACGTGGCACTCCAGCAGGTACAGAGGCAGCAGTTGACCTTGTCCCTGCAGTCATCGTCAGCCGTGTCCCTGCAGCTGCCCTCATGGAGCCACACACGAGCCGCGGGTCAGATGGGGAAGGAGGCGCCTGGGTGGCTGAGGATGCCCAGTGAGGGTTACTAAGTGGCCTGAGGCCATCTGATATGGACCACTCAGGTGGGGGAGTTATGGTGCCCCAGCAGAAGGTGCAAGGTACGATCCAGAGGCCCTCAAAATCACCCGCTTCCTGGGCCCAGCTGGTGGTGTGGCGGTTAAGGCACTGGAATCCTATATGGCTGACTGTGCTTCAAGTCCCGGACCTGGTGGCTTCCTTTCTCACTTTCCTTCTCTCTCTTTCTGTCTCTCTCAGGTCAAATTTAAAATAATAATAATAATAAGAAGAAGAATTAGGTAAAATAATTATTTTTGAAAAAAGTGGTTCTTTTCAAATATCACTCACTTTCCCATGGATGGGGTGGACAACTGGCACTGCCCAGGCCAAGAGGGCATTAGGTGCTGAAACCAGCCACACACGGGGCTCAGACCGTACAGCCAGGGACGTGCTGACCAGCGACGAGCACACCTGGCGTCCCAGTTCGTCCTCGATCAGTGGGCCCTCCCCCTGCACTGGGGAGCAGGACTGTCGCTTCAGGAACGGTTTGTAGGGTGTGGGGGGCAGGGTCTGCAGGGTGAGGAGTACCGATCAGCCCTGATGAAACACAACAGGTTCAGAAGGGGCGCAGCCATGAAAAGCAGAAAGTTAGCGTCAGAACTGCCATCTTACTTCCCAGAATGGGAACAAAATTAATTAACTTGAATTTCTATCTCTTATTTTCTTTAACTTGTTTTTGCTTAAAGTTTAAATGAGAAGGGCCTAGGAAATCAATAGGAAGATTTCGAGGAGGAAACATGAGCTGGAAAAACTGGAGATTAAATTCACTCATTCATTAGAGGAAGAGGAAAAACCAGCAAAAGAAAACAAAATTTTTGCCCAGTTGGTGGCTTCCTTTCTCACTTTCCTTCTCTCTCTTTCTGTCTCTCTCAGGTCAAATTTAAAATAATAATAATAATAAGAAGAAGAATTAGGTAAAATAATTATTTTTGAAAAAAGTGGTTCTTTTCAAATATCACTCACTTTCCCATGGATGGGGTGGACAACTGGCACTGCCCAGGCCAAGAGGGCATTAGGTGCTGAAACCAGCCACACACGGGGCTCAGACCGTACAGCCAGGGACGTGCTGACCAGCGACGAGCACACCTGGCGTCCCAGTTCGTCCTCGATCAGTGGGCCCTCCCCCTGCACTGGGGAGCAGGACTGTCGCTTCAGGAACGGTTTGTAGGGTGTGGGGGGCAGGGTCTGCAGGGTGAGGAGTACCGATCAGCCCTGATGAAACACAACAGGTTCAGAAGGGGCGCAGCCATGAAAAGCAGAAAGTTAGCGTCAGAACTGCCATCTTACTTCCCAGAATGGGAAGGACCGCCGCCATGCCAGCTTGTTTAAAATCTAAACCGGACTGGACTTCCCGCAGTTTTCATCTGCGCCAGGATTCCTTGTACCCTCCCGGGCCAACCTTGTCTCCTCCTAGGGCCAGAACTGAACACATTCTTCGGCTTCCTTTTCCACCCCATTCCACAGCTCTAAGAAACCACACCCAGCGAGAGGGCTGGCATGTGTTAGCCCCTGGGCAAGGCCTCAGGGAGCCAGAACCTGAGAGTGGCCACAGCCTCACGGGAGGGCGTGGAGCTGGCACCGGGGACATGGAGGAGCTGGGCCGGGAAACAAGCCTTGTGCCAAGAAGATTGGCCTTGGATAGTGTCTTGGAGAATGGAAGGAATTAGTGCCTGGCCCCGCCAGGATGAGGCCCAGTCAGGGCAGAGATGGAGCCCCAGAGCCAGGAAGCCAGGCGTGGTCCATGCCCAAGGTTGCCTCTGGCAGGAGGCTATTGGGCCTGCAGTTCCAGCAGCCTGTGGAGTGGGTTGGGGTCTGGACACTGCAGGAAGACTGCAGGGTGCCGGGCACAGGAACAGGCTCTGGATTGCCCAGGAAGCCCTCAGGACGTGGGCACTGTGTGCTTGCAGGCAGCGGGGTGGATGTCCGGTCCACAGTCTTCCAGTAGCTTCTGTGGTTCCTGAGACCATTGGCTGAGGAGCTGCACATGACGCCCAGGAATTATAAACCTGCAGCACACGGGTCAGGGTGGAAGGGAGAGTTGTGACTGAATGGCCCAGGACCTCTGAGGTCTCCTGGGACATCTCCAATTATATGTGCTTTTAGGATTACACGCTCCAGCTGGTGGGACTTGGGATTGGTACACCCTCTCCCCAGCTAATCAGCACGGCACCTGAGAGCACCTAATATGCGCGCACTCAGTAGGTGTTGTCAGAACAAATCAGTGAATGAGTGAGGGCGTAGCTGAGGGGCTGCCCAGGCCTCAGAGGAGAGAGGATGGTCTGGTCTTGTGTGGAGCAGGAAGGACAGAGAGCAGCGGCCCCTCAGCCGGCCTCACAGGCCTATGCCTGAGCCTCCTGGAACCCCTAAACCTTTCAGGCCTCAAGCCATGCCCTTGGATGGGCCTCACCCCTGGAGGATCCACTCCAGGCTTGTATCTGACTGAGGGCTAAGGCTCTCCCGGGGCCCTTCCTGGACACCCGGCAACTTGGGGGTTGCTGTGGCCTCTGCCTGCCCATCTTCACCATGTCGTTTTCTCCTTTCCCCGCCTGGGGCGCAGATCCTGGCCAACGTCTTCCTGTACCTGTGTGCCATCATCGTGGGCGTCATGTCCTACTACATGGCGGACCGCAAGCACCGCAAGGCCTTCCTGGAGGCCCGCCAGTCGCTGGAGGTGAAGATGAACCTGGAGGAGCAGAGCCAGCAGCAGGTGAGGCTCGGGGCTCATGGGGCACTTTCAGGGGAGCTTTGGACTTGGAGTAACGGCCTCAGGGCTCCATGGGGCTGCAGGTTTGTCACCAGGTGTTTGCTCCCGTCCTTGACCTCATGGGCCCCTCACCATCAGAGGGCCGCTTCCCCACTTCCTGGGGGGACAAGGAGCTTCTCACTCCTGAATTTCCTCTGCTTCACCAAAACCTCTTGTCCCTGTCTGTTTTTTTTTTTTCTTTCTATGATGTAAAACTTACCTTTTAAAGAACGCTTTGCCTTGGGGCTACCAGATGACAGAGTGGTTGGGGTGCTGGACTTCCACATGGCCACCTGTAGTTCAAGTCCTAGACCTGGTGGTTTGCTTTCTCACTTTCCCTTTCTCTCTCTGTGGTCAAATTAAAAAATAATAATAATAAAATTAAGCAAATAATTCAGAACACATTGCCCAAGCAGCCAGCCATGACTCCCGCGTTCCTTACTCAGGTGAAGAGCTTCTGTGGGTTTCTTCTGGACTCTTCTCCCCCGTGGGCATTCCTTCCTGCTCCTCCCCTCGTCCTTCCGCACCAGACTTGCATGACCAATGGCAGATTTTCACCGTGTGCTCTGGCTTCGCCTGTGTGGCCTGCAGAGCCTCCCATGGCCTCGGCCCCCCCGGGTGCAGCCTGTCAGCCACACGCCCCCACGCAGGGGAGCTACTCCCCACCTACTTCCCATCCTGAGTCACTTACGAGGAAAGAGGGGCAGCACAGTCCCGGGGGCTCCCGTGTTTACGTTCCCCATCTGGAGAGAGGCCTGGCTGTCCTTGCCCTTTGTTTCCTGGCTCTCCTCCAGCCTAACCCATGAGGACCGTCCATGAGAACTGGACTTTTTCATAATTTCTGGTCTGGATTCGTCTCCAGTGCTTTGCAAAGGCCTCCAGAAATGACACTTGCCCATTTTCTGTTCTCATAGGTTGATTTCCCTTTGAAACCAAACTCGGCAGGCTGAAACTCTAATTCTCTACTCTGAGAACCACGTTGTGCTCAGGAGGCCCTGTGTGCTCCAGATTCTCTGGAAATTACTGTTTTCACAGTCCCTGCCACTCAGGTGGGCAGGGCCTTAGTTTCAGGGACCACTGGAGCCTTTGGCCTGGAGAGGGATCCACCCTTGGGTTTCATTCACATTCGCAGGACAGTGCTGTCTTGTAGCTCATGGGTTCTAGCTTTCTGTCTTGGGGATATTGTTTCTTTCCCTGCTTACCAGTGAAATCTAGAAGTTTCTGAGCCAAGTATTGGACTCATCCCTTTTAGGAGGCAGGTTTTAGAAAGAGAACTTCTCCAGGGGCCAGCAGGTGGCATAGTGGTTAAGGCGCTGGGCTCCCACATGGCTGACCCTGGTTCAAGTCCCGGACCTGGTGGCTTTCTTTCTCACTTTCTCTCTCTCTCACTCTGTCCCTCTCTGGTCAAATTAAAATAAATAAATAAAATACATAAAGTTAAATAATTCTTTATTCAAGAAAGAAAACATACACAGGTCATCACTTAGCTGGGCCAGGGAGTTCCTTTTCGTACGGCACATGTGTGGATTTAGGGCCCCTGCCTGTGTTGCTCTTGCCTCTCTGTGCTGAGACCCAGAACATCTTCGATCACGTTGGGCAGCGGGGGGCCTCCCGGTGTGGTGAGGAAGGTCGTCTTTCTCACCCTGGACCTCTGTTCTCTGCATAGATAACTCAGACGGGCAGCTCTCCATCCTTCAGAACCTCACTCTCCTCATCCCCATGGAGGTGGAGGCCCAATATCCTTTATTCGAAATCTTTGAGTCCAGGATTGTTTTGGCTTTCAGATTTTTAGAACAATTTCGAGGGACCAGCAGTTAGCGTAATGGCTATGTCACTGGACTCCCATGTAGTTGACTGCGGTTCGTGTCCCGGACCTGGTGGCTTAAAACTCACGCTGGGCGCATGTGCGTGCGTGTGCCCAGGATCCCAACAGGAGAACGGAGGAGAAAGGATTGCACTGTGGCCATCCCCCCTGGGGGGTGATTTCTCGCTTTCTGTCTGACTGTCTGGCGAACGCACGCACCCTATCGCAAAAATATCTCTCCCCCCCCACCAAAAAAAAGAGCAATTTTGATTATTTGCATACAGTAATGAGATGTACTGGGGATGGGACCCGGGTCTAAACATAAGACCTCGTTACTGTTCTGTACATCTTCTACACACAGCCTGAAGGTCGTTTTATACAGTGGTTTTGTATTTGCGGTGTTTTGACTGTGAACTGTCACGTGAGGTCAGGTGTGAAATTTTCCACTCATGGCTTTCAGAAAGTTTTGGATTGGGGGGATTTGGGGGTACTGGATTTTTATATCCGAGAAGCTCAGCCTATACTAACATTTGTCTTGCACGGTTTCTTGAGTGACAAATGAGAAACGCGGACAGAAGTGCTTTGTAGCCTGCAGGGTTCAGAAGCTGTTACAGGCAGGTGAGGAGGCGGGGCCGTGTGCTCCTCTGGGCAGCCTCAGTGCAGGAGCCTGAGACTGGCAGAGAGGGCACCTCTGCCCTGGAACTCAGGAACACCCTGGGGCAGCTTTAGGCTGCTAGTGGCCAGACCTGGGCCCAGGAGGAAGTGTCCAGGTCTGGCTGGAACAGGAAAGTGGGGAAGACATGGAAGAAAGGGGTACAGTGTCCATCCCCAGGGTCGCTGCACCCTCAGCAGGAGCCCGTCAGTGTCCACTGAGTGGAATGAGTTCGCCTCGCCCAACTGCATCCTGAGTGTGACCTCATTAGACCTCAGTGTCCCTCTATGTGAAACTTTCTCTGAGAAATTGTTTTCACGGAGAAAAGGATCTTTGCAAGTCCCTTGGGAAGCACTAAAGCAGTATTACCATCGAGAGGG
Source organism: Tupaia belangeri chinensis (assembly GCF_000334495.1). Classification (NCBI taxonomy): domain Eukaryota; kingdom Metazoa; phylum Chordata; class Mammalia; order Scandentia; family Tupaiidae; genus Tupaia; species Tupaia belangeri. The sequence goes on along the minus strand of NW_006159682.1, from coordinate 467,029 downwards.
GAGGAATTCCGAGTTTCTGTTTGTTCCTGTTTTGTGAGTATGTTCAGGAGAGATCTGCCTGCCATTTTCTTTTCTCTTCACATCCTTCATGGGTTTTGGTGTCACGTTCAAGCCAAAGTCCTGACACAACTTGGGAAGTGCTTCTTTCTGATAAGAGGGGTTCATTGTGACTCCTTAGATGTTTAGAAGAATTTACTTGGGAAGTTCTATGAGTCTGGACTAGCTTTATAGATAGATTCTATCATTGTTCACACTTCCTATTTCTTTCTTTTTTAGAATTATTTATTTAACTTTATTTATTTACTCATTTATTTTTTAAAATTTGACCAGAAAGAGACACAAACAGAGGCAGGGAGAGAGAAAGCAAGCCACCAGGTCCAGGACTTGAACCGTGATCGGCCATGTGGGAGTGTCCAGCACCTTAG
>NW_006159682.1:459831-464215 GCF_000334495.1 Tupaia belangeri chinensis | reverse complement strand
CCCCCGGGGGCAGCTTTAGGCTGCTAGTGGCCAGACCTGGGCCCAGGAGGAAGTGTCCAGGTCTGGCTGGAACAGGAAAGTGGGGAAGACATGGAAGAAAGGGGTACAGTGTCCATCCCCAGGGTCGCTGCACCCTCAGCAGGAGCCCGTCAGTGTCCACTGAGTGGAATGAGTTCGCCTCGCCCAACTGCATCCTGAGTGTGACCTCATTAGACCTCAGTGTCCCTCTATGTGAAACTTTCTCTGAGAAATTGTTTTCACGGAGAAAAGGATCTTTGCAAGTCCCTTGGGAAGCACTAAAGCAGTATTACCATCGAGAGGGGAGGAATTCCGAGTTTCTGTTTGTTCCTGTTTTGTGAGTATGTTCAGGAGAGATCTGCCTGCCATTTTCTTTTCTCTTCACATCCTTCATGGGTTTTGGTGTCACGTTCAAGCCAAAGTCCTGACACAACTTGGGAAGTGCTTCTTTCTGATAAGAGGGGTTCATTGTGACTCCTTAGATGTTTAGAAGAATTTACTTGGGAAGTTCTATGAGTCTGGACTAGCTTTATAGATAGATTCTATCATTGTTCACACTTCCTATTTCTTTCTTTTTTAGAATTATTTCAGAGGCAGGGAGAGAGAAAGCAAGCCACCAGGTCCAGGACTTGAACCGTGATCGGCCATGTGGGAGTGTCCAGCACCTTAGCCACCGCACTACCCACTGGTCCTTGTGTTTCTTTTTATGTAAGTCTTAGACAGTTGTGTTTCCCCCCCCCCTCCAGAAACTTGTTCATTTCATCTAAATTTGAAATTTTTGGCCTAACATTTATGACGTTTGGTTATCTTTTATTGTCAGTGGAATTTGCAGTGATGTTCTCTTATGGCAACCCATGCCTTCCATTAATTTGTTTCTTAACCTTTCTTGCAAAAGCTTATTCATGTTTTAGCTTCTTTGATGAACCACCTTTATTTTCTAAGTATTATTCATTTAATTTTATTTATTGTTATTATTTTTAAATTTACTATAGGGCAGATACACTCACCAGAGAGAGAGAGAGTGAGTGAGAGAGAGAAAGTAAGCCACCAGGTCTGGGATTCAAACAGTAGCCAGCCAGGAGGGAATCCAGCACCTCAACCACCATGCCACCTGCTGGTTTTGCTTTCTTTGTACATTTCTTGCCTATTTGTTAATTTATGTTTTTACCTTTGTCATTTTCCTTTGTCTCCTTTCCTTGGGTTTAATTTTTATCTCTTTTGAATGTCTTGAGATGGAACTTAGATAACAAATTTTTAGTTTTTCACTTCTAAAATGGTCTTGGGACCAGCAGTTAGCGTAATGTCTATGTCGCTAGACTCCTACGTAGTCGACTGCGGTTTGCGTCCCAGACCCAGTGGCTTAAAACTCACGCCAGGCACGTGTGCGTGCGTGCCCAAGATCCCGAGAGGAGAATGGAGGAGAAGGGATTGCGGCATGGCCATCCCCGCGCGGGGGGGTGGGGTGATTTCTCTCTTTCTGTCTCTCTGTCTGTCTGGGGAGCACATGTGCCCTATAGTGAAAAACCTCTCAAAAAAAACAAAAACAAACAAACAAACAAACGAAAAAATCATCTTTGAATACCATAGATTTTCCTTATTTAGCTTTATTCCACAAATTTTGATGTCATATCATTTCATTGTTGTTTAGTTCAACATATTTTCTTTTCTTTTTTTAAGAGTTATTTTATTTTAACTTTATTCATTTATTTTAATTTGACCAGAAAGAGACACATAGAGAGAGAGAGAGATAGTGAGAAAGCAAGCCGCCAGGTCTGGGACTTGAACTGCTGTCAGCCATGTGGGAGCCCAGTGCCCTTAACTATCACGCCACCTGCCGGCCCCAGTTCAACATATTGTCTAATTTCCATTGAAACATCTTTGATCCATGGGTTATTTAGAAATGCACTGATTAATTTATAAACATTTGGGAATTTGTTTAAAAGTATTCTTTTGTTATTGATTTTTATTTTTAACTTAATTCGTTTTTTGGAGAAATTTTTGCTATAGGGCACGTGCGCTCACCAAAAAGACAAAGACAGAGAGATAGAAAGCAAGAAATCCCTTCCCCCCAACCCAGGAGGGATGGCCACGCCATAATCCTTTCTCCTCCATTCTCCTCTCAGGATCTCGGGCACGCACGCACATGCGCCCGGCCTGAGTTTAAGCCACCGGGTCCGGGATTCAAACTGTGGTCGACAACATGGGAATCCAGCGACATAGCCATTATGCCAACTGCTGGTCCCTGATTTTTGCCTTAGTTCTACTGTGATCAGAAAACATACGATTTCAAGCCTTTGAAATTTGTTGAACTTGATGTTTGGCCTAGTGTGTGGTTGATTTTGATGCACTTGAGAATAGTGTGTATTCTGCAGAATGTGTCAAAATTGCTTTCAAAAATGAAATGATGCAAATATATGTCAATTATGCCATGTTTGCATGGACTACAGTTTAGCATTTTCACCTCGTTGGTTGTAATGCAAAGACCTCACAACACTAACTATCCCTCACTCCTTAGTTTCTGGCTATTGTGATGTTTTTTAATTCAACATATATTTTAAGCCCCACAGGGCATTATTATGATAGTCTCACAGTTAGTATTCATTACTTCCCTTTACACAGTCTTGGACTCTCAATTACTCTACATTCCTTTTTTTTTTTCTTTTTTTACCTGCTATAGGATAAATGCACTTGCCAGGAAGAGAGAGACATATAGACAGAGACAGAAAGAGGGAAAGTGAGAAGTTACTCCCCAGTGGGGATGACCATGCTGCAATCCCTTCTCCTCCATTCTCCTCTTGGGATTTGGGTACACACGCCTGCCAGGCATGTGCCCATCACTGGCTCCAGGACTCAAACCACAGTCAACCATGTGGTAATCCAGCACCTGAACCACCACACCATCTGCTGGCCCCCATTCCTTCTTTTTTTCTGTGCTTCATCTTGAAGAATACCCTCTATTTTATTATTTTTTTTGAGAGGTTTTTGCTGTAGGGTACATGCGCTCACCAGAGAGACAGAGAGACAGAAAGCAAGAAATGATCCCCCAGGAGGGATGGCCACACTGCAATCCCTTCTCCTCCATTCTCCTCTCGGGATCTTGGGCATACATACATGTGTACCGTGTGTGAGTTTAAGCCACCAGTTTCAGGACTCGAACCGCGGTCGACTGCATGAGAGTCCAACGGCATAGCCATTATGCCAACTGCTGGTCCCACCTCTATTGTTATTTTTCATGCCAGTCTATTGGGAGTAAATTCTCTTTGTTTCTAATTTCCTAGCAGTGTGTTTATTTTGCTTTCACTTTGGAAAGATGGCTATCTTAGTCTGCTTTGTGCTGCTACAACAGAGTACCTGAAACTGGGTAATTTTGAAAGAACAGAAATTAGTTCTCACAGTTCTGGAGACTGGGAAGTCCAGTAGTATTGGCTCTGAATGGTAATGTGTCTGCTCAGGGAGGATTTTACTTTTCTTGGAGCAGATGCTAAGCCTGGGGGCAGATCGTGTTGATCCAGTGTGGGATGGAAGTGAGTTAAGTCTCAGCTTCTGTCCGAGAGTTCTAAAGGGGCTTAGCCTGCTGCAGCTCTCACTGTGTACAGCTCTTAGCTGTTGGAATTCGTGGTCTCTAGCCCCAGGCAGCTTAGGCTCCCTGGCTCTCTGCAGAAGCTCAAGGGGAATAATGGACAGAAAGTCGAGCTCACTTTTACATGGCTCTGTCTTCTCTGAGGTCTCGCCCCTGGCCTCCGTGGAGTCATTACGCAGCAGTTCTTGTTTCTCCAGCCCCTGGGAAGCCTCAGCCCTTGTCTCCTCGGCCTTTCAGCCCTGGTCTAAAGGGAAATGTGGCAGAGCACATTGAGCTCACTTAAATATGTTCCTGCCCCTCTGAGATCTTGGCCCCTTGAGGTCTGGGTGTTTCCTACAGCCTCTAAAAAGCCGGAGTTCTGTTTTTCATGGGGATTTTGTGTGTATTTTGTCCAGCTTTTATAGCTGTTCTTGGCTAGAGGGTTGGTCTGGTATACACTCCTGTAGAGTTATAAGAAGCATAAGTTGAACATTATTTTCAGATGTTTTAAATTTGTCATGAATGGTTAAAAGCATACATGGCATTGGGAGGGGGGGCAGCGGATGGCATAATAGTTACATCACTGAACTCCCACATAGTTGACTGAGGTTTGAGTCCTGGACCCAGCAGCTTAAAAAACTCACTCCGGGCGCATGTGCGTGCATGCCCAAAATCCTGAGAGGATAGAGAAGGGATTGCAGTGTGTTCCCCCCCACCCTGGGGGTGGTGGTGGTGATTTCTCACTTTGCGTCTCTATGGTGATCACTTGTGCCCTATAGCAAACATTTCTCTTAAAAAAAAAAAAAA
>NW_006159682.1:456977-459316 GCF_000334495.1 Tupaia belangeri chinensis | reverse complement strand
AGACAAAGACAGAGAGATAGAAAGCAAGAAATCCCTTCCCCCCAACCCAGGAGGGATGGCCACGCCATAATCCTTTCTCCTCCATTCTCCTCTCAGGATCTCGGGCACGCACGCACATGCGCCCGGCCTGAGTTTAAGCCACCGGGTCCGGGATTCAAACTGTGGTCGACAACATGGGAATCCAGCGACATAGCCATTATGCCAACTGCTGGTCCCTGATTTTTGCCTTAGTTCTACTGTGATCAGAAAACATACGATTTCAAGCCTTTGAAATTTGTTGAACTTGATGTTTGGCCTAGTGTGTGGTTGATTTTGATGCACTTGAGAATAGTGTGTATTCTGCAGAATGTGTCAAAATTGCTTTCAAAAATGAAATGATGCAAATATATGTCAATTATGCCATGTTTGCATGGACTACAGTTTAGCATTTTCACCTCGTTGGTTGTAATGCAAAGACCTCACAACACTAACTATCCCTCACTCCTTAGTTTCTGGCTATTGTGATGTTTTTTAATTCAACATATATTTTAAGCCCCACAGGGCATTATTATGATAGTCTCACAGTTAGTATTCATTACTTCCCTTTACACAGTCTTGGACTCTCAATTACTCTACATTCCTTTTTTTTTTTCTTTTTTTACCTGCTATAGGATAAATGCACTTGCCAGGAAGAGAGAGACATATAGACAGAGACAGAAAGAGGGAAAGTGAGAAGTTACTCCCCAGTGGGGATGACCATGCTGCAATCCCTTCTCCTCCATTCTCCTCTTGGGATTTGGGTACACACGCCTGCCAGGCATGTGCCCATCACTGGCTCCAGGACTCAAACCACAGTCAACCATGTGGTAATCCAGCACCTGAACCACCACACCATCTGCTGGCCCCCATTCCTTCTTTTTTTCTGTGCTTCATCTTGAAGAATACCCTCTATTTTATTATTTTTTTTGAGAGGTTTTTGCTGTAGGGTACATGCGCTCACCAGAGAGACAGAGAGACAGAAAGCAAGAAATGATCCCCCAGGAGGGATGGCCACACTGCAATCCCTTCTCCTCCATTCTCCTCTCGGGATCTTGGGCATACATACATGTGTACCGTGTGTGAGTTTAAGCCACCAGTTTCAGGACTCGAACCGCGGTCGACTGCATGAGAGTCCAACGGCATAGCCATTATGCCAACTGCTGGTCCCACCTCTATTGTTATTTTTCATGCCAGTCTATTGGGAGTAAATTCTCTTTGTTTCTAATTTCCTAGCAGTGTGTTTATTTTGCTTTCACTTTGGAAAGATGGCTATCTTAGTCTGCTTTGTGCTGCTACAACAGAGTACCTGAAACTGGGTAATTTTGAAAGAACAGAAATTAGTTCTCACAGTTCTGGAGACTGGGAAGTCCAGTAGTATTGGCTCTGAATGGTAATGTGTCTGCTCAGGGAGGATTTTACTTTTCTTGGAGCAGATGCTAAGCCTGGGGGCAGATCGTGTTGATCCAGTGTGGGATGGAAGTGAGTTAAGTCTCAGCTTCTGTCCGAGAGTTCTAAAGGGGCTTAGCCTGCTGCAGCTCTCACTGTGTACAGCTCTTAGCTGTTGGAATTCGTGGTCTCTAGCCCCAGGCAGCTTAGGCTCCCTGGCTCTCTGCAGAAGCTCAAGGGGAATAATGGACAGAAAGTCGAGCTCACTTTTACATGGCTCTGTCTTCTCTGAGGTCTCGCCCCTGGCCTCCGTGGAGTCATTACGCAGCAGTTCTTGTTTCTCCAGCCCCTGGGAAGCCTCAGCCCTTGTCTCCTCGGCCTTTCAGCCCTGGTCTAAAGGGAAATGTGGCAGAGCACATTGAGCTCACTTAAATATGTTCCTGCCCCTCTGAGATCTTGGCCCCTTGAGGTCTGGGTGTTTCCTACAGCCTCTAAAAAGCCGGAGTTCTGTTTTTCATGGGGATTTTGTGTGTATTTTGTCCAGCTTTTATAGCTGTTCTTGGCTAGAGGGTTGGTCTGGTATACACTCCTGTAGAGTTATAAGAAGCATAAGTTGAACATTATTTTCAGATGTTTTAAATTTGTCATGAATGGTTAAAAGCATACATGGCATTGGGAGGGGGGGCAGCGGATGGCATAATAGTTACATCACTGAACTCCCACATAGTTGACTGAGGTTTGAGTCCTGGACCCAGCAGCTTAAAAAACTCACTCCGGGCGCATGTGCGTGCATGCCCAAAATCCTGAGAGGATAGAGAAGGGATTGCAGTGTGTTCCCCCCCACCCTGGGGGTGGTGGTGGTGATTTCTCACTTTGCGTCTCTATGGTGATCACTTGTGCCCTATAGCAAACATTTCTCTTAAAAAAAAAAAAAA
>NW_006159682.1:453373-456072 GCF_000334495.1 Tupaia belangeri chinensis | reverse complement strand
AGACAAAGACAGAGAGATAGAAAGCAAGAAATCCCTTCCCCCCAACCCAGGAGGGATGGCCACGCCATAATCCTTTCTCCTCCATTCTCCTCTCAGGATCTCGGGCACGCACGCACATGCGCCCGGCCTGAGTTTAAGCCACCGGGTCCGGGATTCAAACTGTGGTCGACAACATGGGAATCCAGCGACATAGCCATTATGCCAACTGCTGGTCCCTGATTTTTGCCTTAGTTCTACTGTGATCAGAAAACATACGATTTCAAGCCTTTGAAATTTGTTGAACTTGATGTTTGGCCTAGTGTGTGGTTGATTTTGATGCACTTGAGAATAGTGTGTATTCTGCAGAATGTGTCAAAATTGCTTTCAAAAATGAAATGATGCAAATATATGTCAATTATGCCATGTTTGCATGGACTACAGTTTAGCATTTTCACCTCGTTGGTTGTAATGCAAAGACCTCACAACACTAACTATCCCTCACTCCTTAGTTTCTGGCTATTGTGATGTTTTTTAATTCAACATATATTTTAAGCCCCACAGGGCATTATTATGATAGTCTCACAGTTAGTATTCATTACTTCCCTTTACACAGTCTTGGACTCTCAATTACTCTACATTCCTTTTTTTTTTTCTTTTTTTACCTGCTATAGGATAAATGCACTTGCCAGGAAGAGAGAGACATATAGACAGAGACAGAAAGAGGGAAAGTGAGAAGTTACTCCCCAGTGGGGATGACCATGCTGCAATCCCTTCTCCTCCATTCTCCTCTTGGGATTTGGGTACACACGCCTGCCAGGCATGTGCCCATCACTGGCTCCAGGACTCAAACCACAGTCAACCATGTGGTAATCCAGCACCTGAACCACCACACCATCTGCTGGCCCCCATTCCTTCTTTTTTTCTGTGCTTCATCTTGAAGAATACCCTCTATTTTATTATTTTTTTTGAGAGGTTTTTGCTGTAGGGTACATGCGCTCACCAGAGAGACAGAGAGACAGAAAGCAAGAAATGATCCCCCAGGAGGGATGGCCACACTGCAATCCCTTCTCCTCCATTCTCCTCTCGGGATCTTGGGCATACATACATGTGTACCGTGTGTGAGTTTAAGCCACCAGTTTCAGGACTCGAACCGCGGTCGACTGCATGAGAGTCCAACGGCATAGCCATTATGCCAACTGCTGGTCCCACCTCTATTGTTATTTTTCATGCCAGTCTATTGGGAGTAAATTCTCTTTGTTTCTAATTTCCTAGCAGTGTGTTTATTTTGCTTTCACTTTGGAAAGATGGCTATCTTAGTCTGCTTTGTGCTGCTACAACAGAGTACCTGAAACTGGGTAATTTTGAAAGAACAGAAATTAGTTCTCACAGTTCTGGAGACTGGGAAGTCCAGTAGTATTGGCTCTGAATGGTAATGTGTCTGCTCAGGGAGGATTTTACTTTTCTTGGAGCAGATGCTAAGCCTGGGGGCAGATCGTGTTGATCCAGTGTGGGATGGAAGTGAGTTAAGTCTCAGCTTCTGTCCGAGAGTTCTAAAGGGGCTTAGCCTGCTGCAGCTCTCACTGTGTACAGCTCTTAGCTGTTGGAATTCGTGGTCTCTAGCCCCAGGCAGCTTAGGCTCCCTGGCTCTCTGCAGAAGCTCAAGGGGAATAATGGACAGAAAGTCGAGCTCACTTTTACATGGCTCTGTCTTCTCTGAGGTCTCGCCCCTGGCCTCCGTGGAGTCATTACGCAGCAGTTCTTGTTTCTCCAGCCCCTGGGAAGCCTCAGCCCTTGTCTCCTCGGCCTTTCAGCCCTGGTCTAAAGGGAAATGTGGCAGAGCACATTGAGCTCACTTAAATATGTTCCTGCCCCTCTGAGATCTTGGCCCCTTGAGGTCTGGGTGTTTCCTACAGCCTCTAAAAAGCCGGAGTTCTGTTTTTCATGGGGATTTTGTGTGTATTTTGTCCAGCTTTTATAGCTGTTCTTGGCTAGAGGGTTGGTCTGGTATACACTCCTGTAGAGTTATAAGAAGCATAAGTTGAACATTATTTTCAGATGTTTTAAATTTGTCATGAATGGTTAAAAGCATACATGGCATTGGGAGGGGGGGCAGCGGATGGCATAATAGTTACATCACTGAACTCCCACATAGTTGACTGAGGTTTGAGTCCTGGACCCAGCAGCTTAAAAAACTCACTCCGGGCGCATGTGCGTGCATGCCCAAAATCCTGAGAGGATAGAGAAGGGATTGCAGTGTGTTCCCCCCCACCCTGGGGGTGGTGGTGGTGATTTCTCACTTTGCGTCTCTATGGTGATCACTTGTGCCCTATAGCAAACATTTCTCTTAAAAAAAAAAAAAAGAATACGTGCTATGAACTTCTGTAGGTATGAAACTGTACATGTAAGCAGGGCATCCAGTTCCCTGGGCACCAACTTGCCACCATTGTCTTTTTTGGCCTCCTTTCAGAGGTATTGTACTTATTTGCAGATACGAACACGTAGACTTCACACACACTCAGGGGTCGTCCATCCACTCTCCAGCAGTCAGTCTTTTCACCTTCTCTCCTAGAGAACATTCAGAGTCCATGCAGCATTTGTCTCATCCTTTTTAGTGGCTGTGTTGTATTCCATTGTACAGACGTGACGTAGCTTATTTTTCTAGGCTTCTAGATAGACTTTCTTTCTCTAATTTAGGTTTTCTTACAATATTTCACTACTGT
>NW_006159682.1:449256-453336 GCF_000334495.1 Tupaia belangeri chinensis | reverse complement strand
CACTCTTTCATGCCTGTTCAAATGTACCTAGAAGCAGAATTGCTTGGTCAAAGGCATATGCATTTAAAAATTTATATATAGGGCCAGTAAGTGGTGTGGAGGTTTTAAGGTGCTAGATTCCCACAAGGCCTACTAAGCAGTTCGAGTCCTGGACTGGAGGCTTGAAAATCATACCAGGCATGTGTGCATGCGTGCTCAAAATCCTGAGAGGGGAATGGAGGAGAAGGGATGTGTTGTGCTGTGGCCATCTCCCTGGGGATGATTTTTCATGTCCCCTTATGGTAAGCACACACACCCGATAGCAAAACTTAAAAAAAAATATATAAATATATATACACATATATATAATGTTATTTATGAATTATGTTATATTTATAGATATTATATAATATGTAATATATTATTGTGTGATATGTAATTATAAAATATATCCTTATAGGGATATATATATCTATATAGCTATATAATACATATTTGATATGTGTATATAGTTATATAATACATACTTGTGGTATACAGGGTATAAAATTTACCATGTTTACCATTTGCAAATGAATTGGGTTGTTGAGAAAGCTATGATGCATTTTTGTATAGGAGAACACAGAAAAATACGTCATGACCCCCGTCATCCTCATACAATTCCGTGGCATTAAGTGTGTGCTTTGCCACCATCACTACTAGCACTGCTGCCCTGTTCTAGAACTTTTTATCTTCCCAAGCAAAGGCTCTGTGGCTGTTAAGCAGTGACTGCCACCCTGCCAGCCTCAGCAGTCACGGCTCTGCTGTCTGTCCTGCTGAGTTTGCAGGACCCTCGTGAGTTCATATAGACGGGTCGCGCCCTGCTTGTCCCTCCATGTCTGGCTTGTGCCACGTAATCTCTTCCGAGTTCGCCCGCGCTGCAGCGCATGTCCGATCCCTTTCTTAAGGCTAACATCCTGCTGGGTGAACGTGCCAGTTTGTTTATCCATGTAGACATTGGGGTTGTTGCCACCTGTTGTCTGTTGTCACTCAGGCTGCTGTGAGCACAGGTGTACGGTGTCTGTCTGAGTCTCTGCCTTCTGTTCTTTGGGGTGCATACCCAGAAGTAGAATTGCTGGATCTTACAGCAGGTCTTTCTGAGGAACCAGACGTGCGTTTTAATGTTGATAAATACTGTCAAATTCTCATATAGAAGTTCAAACAATTTATACTCCCGCCAGCCACGACTGAGGGTTTAAGAGAGGCCCTTAAATTCTCCTTGTTTATGTAGAAAACACTTCTTCTCTGCTTTTAGAACCCCTGACGCTCCTTCAAGGACTCCTATTTGAAAGTGGTCCCGAGGCAGGGGTAACATGGGGGTGAAGGGGCTTCCTCCTGCCTTTCACGCATTTGGCTCAAGTCCCAGCCAGGTAAACTCAAGTCTGGGAGAGCTTTTCTTTCTCAACATATAATGTACAGTATTTGATAAGAAAAGAAAGCTTAAAGAAAAAGAAATAGGGGGTCACATGATTGCTCTGGTAGGCAGTCCCAGAGAAGGTTCCAGGTTCAAGCGCAGAGCCCTCCCAAGTGCACTGGGCATGCGAGTGTCCGTGATGTGGGGCTGACTGATGGCTGGGGGTGCATCATGACCTCAAGGTTCTGCTGGGGGTGCCATCTCTCTCTCTCTCTCTCTCGTTTATGAGAGACATAAACTTAAAAAAGAAAAGAAGAAGAAAAAATGCTGATAGAGGCATGTTCCTTCAAGTCTTTTTTTTCTTTTCCCCATGTCCTCAGTTTTGGAAGAGACGGCCCTGATTCTAAATGTAATCCATTGCTGTCACATAGTGCAGCAGTTAAGAACCAGGTCCTCAAATCTCATGCCTGTCTCTTAGGGTAATTTTTTTTAAATAATTATTTTATTTCACTTTATTTATTTATTTAAATTTGACCAGAGAGGGACAGAGCGAGCGAGAGAGAGAGAGAGCAAGCCACCAGGTCCGGGACTGAAAGTGTGGTCAGCCATATGGGAGTCCAGGGCCCTTAACCACCACGCCACCTGCTGGCCCCCCTCTTAGGGTTATTACGGAAGGTCGATGTGAAGGATTTGTTTAGCATGGTACCTGGGCGTTGTAGGTACTTAGCCTGTTTATCATCAAATTAGAGTTATTGGGTAAAATTTGAGAGATATGGAAAAGTACAGAAGAAACCACCACCAACTCCTATAATCTAGGGGTTTCTCTTCAAAATAATTTAAAAATAAATATAGCATGATAAATTGGATTCCTGGCTTAGAAAAGTTTTTCAGGTTTGCTTGATTTTTTTTTGAGGTGAAATTCATATAGCATAACCATGTACAAGTGTACAGTTTAGTACATTCACAAGATTGCAGAGCCACCATCTCTAGCTGGTTGCAAAGCATCCTGTACCTAAGATTGATTTGGGGTTTTTGTTTTGAGAGGTTTTTGCTATAGGGCTTGTGCACTTGCCAGAAAGACAGAGACAGACGGAGAGACAGAAAGCGAGAAATCACCCCCCAGGGGGGATGGCCACGCTGCAATCCCTTCTCCTCCATTCTCCTCTCGGGATCTTGGGCACACACGCACACGCGCCCGGCGTGATGGGGCACATCGTCATGGGGTCCTTTGGGAGTCACACAAGAGGCAGAGGTGAGGCTAAACACCTTAAGTCATTTGGTGTCATTAGCAGTCACACTGGCCCCCAGTCCTGGGGACACAGTGGCTGAAGGAAGGCAGTGAGGTAGGACAGGAGCTACTGGCCCTTAGTTCCAGCTGCAACTGAGGTGCTCCCTTGCCCAGTGTCAGGGCTGGTTTATACCCCAGGAAGATCAGCCGATGTGAGCCATAAATTGTTTTCCCCATGTCCCTCCAGAAACAACCTGAGCATACCCTTTGCAAGAAGGGGCCTCCCTGCCGAATTAGTGCTCAGGGTCTGTTTTCTAGACTCTGGAAGGAGGTACCCGCCACGCTGCCGTGTGACCTCTAGCAGGCCAGTCTGTTCTCTGGGCCTCGTCCTCCTCCTCTGCTAGGAAATGAGGCGGAGGTTTGAGTTGGCAGCAAGGATCCCATCCGGGGTCCCTGATTCGGTTCTCTTGTATTGTCCTCTGGGAGACTGTGCTGTGCTCATGGGGATGACCATTTCCTGCTAATGACAGTCAGCCTTCACAGTCAGGGGGAGCCAGCCCTGGTCCCCCCCAGGAGGAGGTGACGCAGCCCAGCCCCTTCACACACAGATGTCCCTGTCTGCTTTTTCGGAGAGTTTTTTTTGTTTTGTTTTGTTTTGTTTTTGTTTTTGTTTTCACTATAGGGCGCGTGCGCTCGCCAGACAGACAGAGACATAGAGACAGAAAGCGAGGAATCAGCCCCCAGGGATGGCCACACCGCAATCCCTTCTCCTCCATTCTCCTCTCGGGATCTTGGGCACACACGCACACGCGCCCGGCGTGAGTTTTAAGCCACCGGGTCCGGGACGTGAACCGCGGTCGACTACGCGGGAGTCAGCGACACAGCCATTACGCTAACTGCTGGTCCCAACCCGTCTGCTTTTTCGTAAGAGGGGCACGTCTGGCATGCCAAAGGGCATGTTGCCACAGAGCGCTTCTGGGTGATGGAAGGGTCTCTCTTCCTGGGGCCTTTGCTTTCTCCAGCCTCCCCTGCAGGGACAGAGGGCTCTGACCCACTTGGAGGCCTCATGGCATCGAGGCTGTCAGAAGGGCCCTCCCCATGAGCCGGGTGCACGTGTAACTTGCAGACCGTCTGATGGCATTTACTGCGGAGCAGGCCCCCAGGGAGGACCTCGGCCTCTCTAGCCTCCCCTCGGTTCTGTGGGCGTGACAGGGGAGGGAGAGCAGGAGGCCCCAAGGAGAGGAGTTGTTTGTCTTTGCTCTCCTGTGACCATACTCCAGGGCTTAGTTGGGGACCTTGGGGTTGCTAAGCACCCCAACTGCCACCTGGCAACAGCAGGCCTCTAGAAAATCCACCCAACACACACCCGCCAGGTACAAATGGCAGAATTCTGAGCCTTTCTGGACCACTGTCTCAAGCGCTTCCCACAGAGGGGGCTGTGGTTGAGGAGGGTGGGCAGGGGGTGGGGGGACCACATGGG
>NW_006159682.1:442470-449225 GCF_000334495.1 Tupaia belangeri chinensis | reverse complement strand
CATGTTGGGGGGAGAGGGTGATGGTGGAAGGACCACATGGGCGGGGATGGAGGGACCATGTGGGCGGGGCCAGGACAGGCCTGGCTTCCTTCAGGTCCGGCTCCGCACCTTTTCCTTCTGCAAGGAAGACCACAGTGCCCTTGTCCCCACCTTACGGAGGAGAGGAAGCTATGGCTCTGGGCGTCTAGAGAAGCCAGGGCCCGCTTCAGGTTCCAGGTCTCAGCCAGCTCCCCTCTACCCCCCAAGCCCATGAGGAGAGTCACGTAGGGGCGTCTTGTCTTTCTGTCCCGCTCCTGGGGCCGGGGATGCAGGCGAGCCGCTGATTTAGCCCCACGTAGGTCACCTGTGACTGGGGGCGGTGTTTCCTCTTCGGTCCTGTGGCCTTTCCCCGGACTGGTGGCCTCCTGTTCTCGAGCAGAGCTTAGAGGGAAGACCACTCACTGCACAGGAGTCAGCCCTCCCGGGCACAGGCCCAGAACCAGGATGCCGCCGGCCATAGCTCGGCCTCTGTGCCTTGTTTTTCTGACCAAGGCCTGTGCCTGCCTCACTGTGCCCCAGGACCTTCTGCAGTGGGGACAAGGCCTGGAGCTCTCAGCCTTGAGCCCTGTTCTAGGGCTGCCGGGAGAGAGGGAGGCCAGTTGCCCCTTGGCCTGGGGTTGGGGCTTTCAGGGCCGACCCTTAGTGGTCTCGCCATTGTTCTGGCAACAGGGAGGTTGGGGCTGGGGGAACTGCCTCCCTGGGGGCCACTAAGACTTGGGGGGAGCAGAGGTTGGTCTGGCCTGGGGGGCTGTTTCCACCTCACTCACTGCACATGGCTAGACATCTGGTGTAGGCGGCTAGACCCATCCTCTCCTTGACAGGAGCCAGAGACACGGCCCCAACCCAGCATCAGCCTTCAGTCAGCTTTTAGTCGGTATTTTAGCCTCGAACGCAGCTCAGTGTGAGGGGACCAGAGGGTATGCCCTGTGCTGGGGGGTGGGACTAGCACTGACACTCCTCTCGGCTCCAGCTCCCAGTTCTTCACTCCAACACTCCAGGATTTACCAAAGCAAATCCACAGTTTGGAAATGCAGATGATGAATCCCTGGAGCGGGCCCGTCCTGAAGCCATGGATGGTCTCCCGGTGGCGGTGGGAGGACGCTCGCTGTGCAGGGTACAGTGCGGTGGGGACAGAACTGTGAGCCGGCCCCCGTCTGGGTTGTGTGACTTCTGAGCTGGGACTCTGCCTGGCCCTGCAGGTCTTGAGCCCGCGGCACGTCCCCCAGTGGCGCTGTCCTTCCCAGCAGGCCGCTCGGCTCGGCCTGTGCGGCCAGGGCTGTGGTGCGTTCGGTTTGATCCGGCAGAGGAAGCTCTGCTCCTAGCAGAGGGGCTTGCTGAATGCCCAGGGCTGTGATTTTATGCAATGATCTCATTTAATAATGAGATCTCTCACTTAATAGCTGGCTCTTCCTTCTGGTGAGGGCTGTAGTCAGGAGATCTATTAATTAGCAGGTAATCTCTGGGCCACATCCAGCCTGTGGGCATCCGCTTTGTTTGACCTGCCCAGAGTTTTACAGTTATTAAAAACTGGGGCCACAGGGCCGGTGGGTGGCGCAGTGGTTTGGAGTGCTGGATTCCCAAATGATGGGCCACAGTTCGAGTCCCAGACCTGGTGGCTTGCTTTCTCACTTTCCTCTCTCTCACATGCGTTGTCTCACTCTCTCTCTCTCTCTTTCTGGTCAAATTAAATAAATAAATAAAGCTAAATAAAATAATTTTTTTTAAATTGGGACCAGCTGGTGCATGGTAGTTAAGGTGCTGGACTCCCACATGGCAGATCATGGTTTGCGTCCCTGACCTGGTGGCTTGTTTTCTCATTTTCCATCTCTTTTTCTCTGTCTCTCTCTGGTGAGTATACGTGTCCTATAGCAAATTAAAATAAAATACTAATATATAAAAGTGAATAACTCATTCTTTTTTAAAAGCCTATATGGTCTATACTTACATAGAACCTGGATTTTTGACTGCCAAGTGACTTGGCACCACGAGGAAAGTGACTTGGCAGTGTGAGGCTCAGGGGGAGGTTAACTCACACCCTCTCTAGCTCACCTCCTCCCACGCGGCCCTGAGCCACTTGCTGCGTCCTCTGCGCTCCAGGGTCTCTGCCTGTGAAACGGGAGACACCAGGATTGTTACGAGGTCTGAGAACGTTCGGCACACTGGGATTTCAGCAGTGCTCTCACCCAGGGTGGCCGTGAGCAGGACAGACTCTGGAGGGCTGAGACGTTGAACGCCGAGTGTGTCCTGGCAGCAGGGGGGAAGGACTATGGAGAAAAACAGTAGGAAGCACCTCAGGGAGGGCTTCGGGGAGGGGAGGTCGCTGTTCACGCTGTGGCCGGGAACGGCTTTCTGGTAAGGCGAGCGTGAGCGGAGACCCGAAGGTGGCGACGTGAGCGCAAGGCCCTGAGGTATGTCCACAGGACACGGGGAGGCCAGGTCGGGTGGAGCAGGAGTGAGTGGAAGAGCTGTAGGAGGTGAGGCAGAGAGGGGTGGGCCATGGCAGGACCCTGGATCTTCCCCTGAGGGGCCCATGGGAGCCACTGGTGGGCTTTGGTTTTAAATGGGCCAGAGTGGCCGCTGGTGAAGAGGCAGCATGGAAGCAGAGGGACCAGTGAGAAGCCATGCAGGCGAGGACAATGGCCCAGACCAGGATGGAGGTGGCAGAGGCGGTGAGAGGAAGCAGGATTCCGGGTGTGCTGTGCAGGTTTTACTGCTGGAAGGGATGGGAGGGACGAGAGTGAGGGGACAGCGGTAGCCCCAAGGATTTTGGTCTAGAAGCAACTGGAGAGCAGAGCTGCCACTTACAGAGATGGGGAGGTGGTGAGAGGCGCAGGTTCTGGGGGGCTGCGGGGAAGGGCATGCTGGGTTTGCAGTGCCCCATGGACATCGGGTGGAGAGCCGGGTGGGTCCTGCTCAGGTGGTTTCAGTGACGAGAACTCGATCTGTGCGTTCGCCACAGTCTGGCGGGTCTGAGGGCCCTGGGCCTGCGCCTGCAGCCTCCTCCGTGGGCCCACTGGGGCGAGACCGTCTCACTGGGCGGTGCCATGCACGCTGGTGAAGCTGGCGAAAGCTGGCCCCAGCGGCACCTGGCGAGGCTCAGATAGACTTTATTGCTTCTACGCAAGGGTGGGTGGTAAGAGGTGAGCTTGGTACTGGGTGCTGTACATGGGTCCTAGGCCTGCCCCCGCCACCTCTTCTGGCCCAGAGCCACTTGGAAATCTCAGCAGAAGTGGCCAAAGTTGCAAAGAGACAAGCACTTGGTAGAGATCCTGGTCTCTGCGGCAACCGCCTCACCACATCCGGCAGTAGCTTTTGAGTCCTGGCCTGCCCGGTTCAGAAAATGGTGTGACGTTCCCAAATTGGCAAAAGCCATGTGGAGCAGTAGAAGCCAGAGCTGGCTGGGGCCAGGCCAGAGGTCAGCTGTAATCACGTGATGCTGTTAGCTATGCAGCAAAGGTCCCAGTGCATGTAACATGAAGTGCACGGCCCAGCGGGACTGCAAGGGCTGAGGGAAGCCAGCTGTCAGGGGCACGCCAACAGGCCACCCTGCGCAGATTCCAGGAGTCGAAAGAGCAGGGTGGCTATTCATAAAGGAGGGGGAACTGACAGATATGTGGGCAGGAAGGGATCTGAGGAATAGGGCAGAGGTGGGGTTAGTGAGAGCAAGTTAGCCCTGGGGTGAGGGGTGCGGGGTGTGTGTGTGTGTGTGTGTGTGTGTGGTGGGTGACTGAGAATGAAACCGTGATGGGCAAAGACTTCATTTGGGGAATATTTTATTTTTAGAGATAGATATTTTTGCTATAGGATGTGTGCACTCACTAGAGAGACAGAGACAGAGAGACAGAAAGTGAGAAATCACCCCTAGGGAGGATAGCCATGCCACAGTCCCTTCTCCATTCTCCTTTTGGGATTTTCAGCACCCATGCGCATGTGCCCAGCATGAGTTTTAAGGTGCTGGGTCTGGGACTTGAACCACAGTTGACAACGTAAGTCCAGCGGCGTAACCATTTCGCCATCTGCTGGTCCTGAGGAATATTCCCTATTCCTGTAGGAGGGACTGGAGTCGGGAGACTAGTGAGAAACTGGCTTGGGAACTGGACTGGAGTGGCAGCTGTGGGTTAGAGTGTCTAGGAAGGTGGGAGCACGTTCTGGAAGGAGCACTGGCAAGATTAATTGCTTCATTAGGAGCAAAGCCAAGCCGCCGTCAATGCTTGGCGGGTGGAAACTTTGCCTGTTTTATTTGCTCGGTTCTTCATGCCCAGGGTGGTGCTGAGCTGCTGCCTCTGGGCCCAGGACAGGAGCAGGGCACGTGCGTCCACAGCACACATGCCAGCACTCGTTCCCACCCACTGCCGACGTGACCCCACCGTCCTCCTCAGCGTAGGGTCTCCAGGCAGCTGCTCGCTGCCCCACAGGGTTGGCACGTGGTCTGTACTTGGCCCTTCAGTGCGCGGCCCTGTCCACGGTGATGGCCACCGGCCAAGTGCAGCTACTGGAGTTAAAATTAAAAAGAGCTAGTTCCTTGGTTGCAGTTGGCACATTTCACGTGCTGAGTGGCCACGCGTGGGTGTTGGACAGCACAGGTGCAGGATGCCGGCAGGACCGCAGACAGCTCTGTTGGCGCTGTCCTGCAGGGTGCTGGCTTGCCTTCGGGCAGTCTCCTAGTTGCCAGCTCATTAACGCAACCAACCCTCGAAGGAGCACCTCCTCTGTGCCAGCTACGCTTGGTGAGGGTTCCGAGTACCCCTCACGTGACCACCTTTGGGCCCAGTGGGCTGTCTTCTGAGACCGCAGTCACCTTGGCCCTCACAGTGGCCGGGTCTCTGGGGGCTGCACGGCAGCCCGGGCCAGTGCTCGGCGTCCCCTCTCCTGCTTTGGCTGGGTAAGTGCCTGGGGCTGCCCTGGGGCTGTGGTTCCCATTTGAGATGACATGTCCTGGCGGTGACTGCTAGCCCCCAGCACGTCTTTCTTGGAGCCTGACAGCGCGGAGACTGGATCGCTGGCCTGGGGCCTGCTCAGCTGAAGGGTTCTGTTTCCCAGACATGCTGAGTTCTTGGTTATACACCCCCCACCTGAATTTCCACAGCCTTTGGCTAGGGCCGTGACGCAGTCCTGCCCTGGGAGACCGGCCGCTCTCCCCTGTAACGTCTGCCACCCATCGAAGCTCTACCTTTGGCCCAGCATTTAGCTCCAGGATTTGCTAGATGACCCGTGACTGTCCTTTGGCCAACAGAGGTTGCCATCATGTCTTCTGGCAGCACCTGCGCATGCCCTCGCCTCAGTGGCTGCAGTAGTGGGATTTCAGCTTTCACACCCCACGGCCCTTCATCCCCTCATCAGGGAGAGGCAAGCCATGTGGGCTCTGACCTCCCAGGGTGGGCAGTGGGTCCTCCTAGTCTTCCTGCCTCCTCGAGTAGCCGTCTCTGCTCAGATGATCAGGCCAGGATGGACACCCTGGGGTCCAGGGACCTTTGGCTTCCAAATGGCTTGAGAACACCAAGAATCTGGATAAATCAGGACCAGGACAGGCAGGTTTACAGACAACTGTGGGTCTGCTCATGGCTTATGATGAATTGCACTGACAGGTACTTGTGTGTGTGTGTGTGTGTGTGTGTGTGTATGTGAGCACACAGCACATATGTGGCACACAGATGGACATGTGCATGGATCCCCCTGCCATACAGACACGCACACTACATGCACGTGTGTCTGCACACACACACACACACACACACACATGCACACATGCACACACGCATCCGGCCACCCGGACGTCGGTCTCTCTGCTGCAGTCTCTCTCCATCCCTCTCACAGGGGCGATGCAGACGCTTAGCTTCTCACCAGTCAGGCTCATTTACCCAAGTCCCTCGGGGCTGCGCTGCTGTAATTAACTGCTGAACGCCTCATCAGAGCACCAGTGGCTGTCACAATTCGGGTCCCTGGGAGCAGTGCCGGCCTCCTGTCTCCATCCCAGTCCTGAGCCAGCACAAGTGAGGCCTAGCTGAGTCACTGCTGAGGACACCAGGCGTGGCTGGGTCCTTCTCCGAGCCTGGTGGGAGCAGTGCTGACGCTTACGCCCCAGTGGGAGAACTGCGGTGTGACGCACAGCCTTTGGTGAGCGGGGTGCTCCCAGCCCACCTGAGCAGCTCAGAGTGCTATTAACAGATGAGGAGAGAAGGCCAAGCGGCTATCTCCAGGCCACTGGGCCTCTTTTCTGAGACCAGGACCCTGAAGTCCCCGATTCTCCACACCTACCCCGCCAGGGCTGCTTCTCCCCAGGATCTGGGTGGATTTTGCTCTACCCAAAAGCCCACTGTGGAGTTTTGGGGCTTGTTCTCTTTCCAGACATTGGTTCTTCACCCAGAGAGGTCAGGGTCTCTTGTTTCCATCCTGTGCTTTCAGGCTGCCCCTCCAAGTACTGCAGGGCTGGGGCGAGGCTGCCCGGCATTTCACTGGAGTCATCCTCTCCCTGTACAGCCACGTCTCTGTGCCCAGGCCCAGGCTTCTGGACCTAGGCTGGATCCCCCTCCTCCGGGCCGGCCTTCCATCCTGGGCATGGCTCCCTCCTGTCACCTTCTCACTCAGGGTCTGGGAGTGGGAGGTCACCACCTCTCGGGGCAGCACATTGTTTGAACTGTTCAGCTCAAAGATTTTTCCTCTTCTGAGAGCAGCCATCTGTTCCCAGCAGCCTTCTCTCATCAACTCTCTCTCCCAGG
>NW_006159682.1:435974-442152 GCF_000334495.1 Tupaia belangeri chinensis | reverse complement strand
GCCTCAGGGGCTGCAGTAGTGGGATTTCAGCTTTCACACCCCACGGCCCTTCATCCCCTCATCAGGGAGAGGCAAGCCATGTGGGCTCTGACCTCCCAGGGTGGGCAGTGGGTCCTCCTAGTCTTCCTGCCTCCTCGAGTAGCCGTCTCTGCTCAGATGATCAGGCCAGGATGGACACCCTGGGGTCCAGGGACCTTTGGCTTCCAAATGGCTTGAGAACACCAAGAATCTGGATAAATCAGGACCAGGACAGGCAGGTTTACAGACAACTGTGGGTCTGCTCATGGCTTATGATGAATTGCACTGACAGGTACTCGTGTGTGTGTGTGTGTGTGTGTGTGTGTATGTGAGCACACAGCACATATGTGGCACACAGATGGACATGTGCATGGATGCACCTGCCCTACAGACACGCAGACTACATGCACGTGTGTCTGCACACACACACACACACACACACACATGCACACATGCACACACGCAACCGGCCACCCGGACGTCGGTCTCTCTGCTGCAGTCTCTCTCCATCCCTCTCACAGGGGCGATGCAGACGCTTAGCTTCTCACCAGTCAGGCTCATTTACCCAAGTCCCTCGGGGCTGCGCTGCTGTAATTAACTGCTGAACGCCTCATCAGAGCACCAGTGGCTGTCACAATTCGGGTCCCTGGGAGCAGTGCCGGCCTCCTGTCTCCATCCCAGTCCTGAGCCAGCACAAGTGAGGCCTAGCTGAGTCACTGCTGAGGACACCAGGCGTGGCTGGGTCCTTCTCCGAGCCTGGTGGGAGCAGTGCTGACGCTTACGCCCCAGTGGGAGAACTGCGGTGTGACGCACAGCCTTTGGTGAGCGGGGTGCTCCCAGCCCACCTGAGCAGCTCAGAGTGCTATTAACAGATGAGGAGAGAAGGCCAAGCGGCTATCTCCAGGCCACTGGGCCTCTTTTCTGAGACCAGGACCCTGAAGTCCCCGATTCTCCACACCTACCCCGCCAGGGCTGCTTCTCCCCAGGATCTGGGTGGATTTTGCTCTACCCAAAAGCCCACTGTGGAGTTTTGGGGCTTGTTCTCTTTCCAGACATTGGTTCTTCACCCAGAGAGGTCAGGGTCTCTTGTTTCCATCCTGTGCTTTCAGGCTGCCCCTCCAAGTACTGCAGGGCTGGGGCGAGGCTGCCCGGCATTTCACTGGAGTCATCCTCTCCCTGTACAGCCACGTCTCTGTGCCCAGGCCCAGGCTTCTGGACCTAGGCTGGATCCCCCTCCTCCGGGCCGGCCTTCCATCCTGGGCATGGCTCCCTCCTGTCACCTTCTCACTCAGGGTCTGGGAGTGGGAGGTCACCACCTCTCGGGGCAGCACATTGTTTGAACTGTTCAGCTCAAAGATTTTTCCTCTTCTGAGAGCAGCCATCTGTTCCCAGCAGCCTTCTCTCATCAACTCTCTCTCCCAGGGCCTTCCTCAGACTCAGAGACGGCTCCAGGTCCTCTAGAGCCCTCTTCTCTGGACGATCTCTCAGCCTCAGCCCACCCTGGGATGCCCGGACTCAGGCCCCCTCACCTTGCGGTCACTCGGAGATGGCCTCGGTGACCTGCTTTGTTCCTGACGGGGGCAGGACCGAGGCCCAGCAGTGCCTCGGCTGGTAGATCCCCGTCCCCGCTGACGTCCCTGCTGTGTACCCACTGTGCTTCCCCGCTCTCTTCTCCTGCCATGCGTTTTGGGGATTCACGTGGACATGATCTCATGTATCCTCTTTGAACTTTATCCTGGACCTTTCTCCCGATCACTCTGGAGTCAAATCCATATTAACTGATTGTCCTACTGACATGCCCCCCACACCTTTTAGAAATATTGTACGTCCTCTATATCATCTGAAAAGTTTTCCTCTGGAAGAATTTGCACTTTGAACAAAGAAAGAGGCCTAAGAAAGCACCCATTTTATAGATGGGACACAAAGCCGGGGTGAAGTGCTTGCCCAGGGCCACAGGGGCCTCAGGCAGCGTGTCATCCCAGATCAGCCATGACTAGGGGAGGCGGAGCAGCAGCCTCAAGGCCTGGCTAGATGCATTTGGACCTTGTATCCACAGCAGGACAGGACCCCGCAGACGGAGAACTGCAGTGCGACACAGCCTCCAGTAAGCAAGAACTCACGCTGGTGCTCCCAGAGCCCTGGGTCTGAGTTCTGGGCCTGCGCCGGACTCTTCAGAACCTGGAACGAATAACTCCTCTCTGCCTCAGTTTGATCCCGTGCAAAATGGAGGCAATACTGGGATCAGCAGGTGGAGTGGTGGTTAAGACATTGGACGCTCCCACATGGCCAACCACAGTTTGAGTCCTAGACCTGGTGGCTTGCTTTCTCACTTTCCCTCTCTCTCTCTGTGTGTCTCTCTGGTCAAATTAAAATAAATGAATTAATAAAACTTTTTTTAAAAAAATTATTTATTATCGTTTTCTTCAATTTTGATCAGAGAGACACAGAAAGACAGAGAGAGTAAACCACTAGGTATGGGACTCAAATTGCAGCCATGTGGGAGTCCAGCGCTTTTAGCCACCATGCCACCTACTGGCCCCCAGATTAAATCATTCTTAAGACAAAAAACAATATGGGCAGTATTGCATGTGTGTGAAAATACAGGGTAGGGGGACCAGCAGTTGGCGTAATGGCTATGTCGCTGGACTCCCATGTAGTCGACTGTGGTTTGAGTCCCGGACCCAGTGGCTTAAGCTCACACCAGGCTAGTGTGTGCCTGCATGCCCAAGATCCCCCCTTAGAGGAGAATGGAGGAGAAGGAATTGCAGCGTGGCTATCCCCCTGGGGGGTGATTTCTCGCTTTCTGTCTGTCTCTGGCTAGTGCACGTACCCTATAGCAAAACCTCTCAAAAAAAAAAAAAAGGAAGGAAAGAAAAGAAAATACAGGGTAGATGGAGAGGTTTCTACCCTATATTTTAGGATAGAAAAAGATTTCTAGGGGCTGGCAGGTGGTGTGGTAGTTAGGGTGCTGGACTCCCACATGGCCAACCACGTTTCAAGGCCCGGACCTGGCAGCTTGCTGTCTCACTTTCCCTCTATCTGTCTTTCTCTTGTCAAACTAAAATAATAGTAAATAAAATTAAATAATTCTTTTTTTCAAAAAAGAAAAAGGTTCCTCGTGTTATGTGTTAGGAAGTGAAGGACAGTTGTGACCCCTGACCACTGATCACTGCCTGGTGAGCTGCTGTGGCCATGACTATAGGAAGGCACCAGCCCAGAGCTGTGTTCTGTCACTTGGCTCCCCAAGAGGGCCACTGACACCCCCTCAGTTAGGCTCTGGGGCTCTAAGACGCCTCCTCACTTCGTGAGGGGCCATGGTTCTCCTCAGGCTAGGCCCAAGCAGACTGGGGTGTCTGGAGCCAGCCGAGGGCCTCACAGGGCTGCTCCTTTTCCAAGAAAACTGGCAGTTACGAAGGGTCAGGGCTGGGATCACAGCTGGAGGCCACGAGAAGGGTCATGTTTATTTCCAGCTTCGAAAGTATTTTAAAAAGAGCCGTCCCCACCGCCATAGATTGACTTGGAAAAACGTGTGAAGTGTAGGCTTAATTCTATCCCCCAGATTAACTCTCTCTCATGTGTCTCCATTTTAATTTACATGCACACCTGGGAAGGCGGCACCAGCACCACCTTCATAGCACGCAGTGCCGGGCCCTGCTCTTCTCTCTCAGCATCTCCTTACAGAGGTTTTCCAGTGACCATTGCTAAGGTTGCGTAATCGTCCATCCAGATGTGTCATAGTTTAGCCACTGGCTGGGCATTTGGGCCACATTTTTTTGGTTGTTGTTTGTTTATTTATTGGAGAGATTTTTTGTTATAGGGCACATGCACTTGCCAGAAAGACAAGAGAGAGACAGAAAGCAAGAAATCACCCCCCAGGGGGGATGGCCACACCACAACCCCTTCTCCATTCTCCTCCCGGAATCTTGGGCACGCATGCACACGTGCCCGGCATGAGTTTAAGCTACCGGGTCCAGGACTTGAATCACGTAGTCTACTACATGGGAGTCCATCGATGTAACCATCTTACAGAGGTTTTCCAGTGACCATTGCTAAGGTTGCGTAATCGTCCATCCAGATGTGTCATAGTTTAGCCACTGGCTGGGCATTTGGGCCACATTTTTTTGGTTGTTGTTTGTTTATTTATTGGAGAGATTTTTTGTTATAGGGCACATGCACTTGCCAGAAAGACAAGAGAGAGACAGAAAGCAAGAAATCACCCCCCAGGGGGGATGGCCACACCACAACCCCTTCTCCATTCTCCTCCCGGAATCTTGGGCACGCATGCACACGTGCCCGGCATGAGTTTAAGCTACCGGGTCCAGGACTTGAATCACGTAGTCTACTACATGGGAGTCCAGCGATGTAGCCATTACGCCATCTGCTGGTCCCTGGACCACTTTGTTTTTGCCACAAGTACTCTGGCATGCCGCAGTGTAGATCTTACACATACCTCTTTTTATTGCTTTTGGATTATTTCCTTTGGATAAATTCCCAGAAGAGTGTATGGGTCAAAGGCTCGGAACATTCTTAGGACTCCGGGAGCATATAGCCACTGCTATTTTTGAAAGCACAGGCTCTGCCCCTGTGCTGGGGAGCCCAAGCCATGTCCACCAGCTCTGGGCGCTTCAGCAGTCTGGGGCTGCTCCACGTGGTGCACTTTCCCTCGCCCAAGTCCCTGCCCCGGGGCCCAGCAGATGAGCGCACCTGGATCCCAGCCTCCTCCTCCTCCCAGGAACACAAGAAATGGTGTGTTGGGGTCTTTAGCCTGGCCCCTGAGCGGGGTTAGGGATTCCCTGTGTGTGTATGCGCATGTTTCTAGAAGACCCATAGGCAACCTCCCACACAGTCTTAAAAGGACCCAGGGTCCTAGAAGGGTTTAGTCTCTGAAATACAAGCGTAAACAAGGTCCCCATCAACTGAGGGCACCAACAAAGTGCAGATGAGGGGGGAGGAACAGGCACACCTGGGCACGTGGATGATTATTGTGGACATGTTCCTGCGATAGCACCAGAAGCCAAGCAGGAAGGGAGGGGCTCAGATAAAAGCAAGCCACGGGAGATGGGGTCAGAAAGGCAGGTCAGCGCCTGGCAGCCTTTGGCAGCTCTGACAAGAGAGGAGACTCCATGTCCACGCGAGGCCCTAAGCTCCCTGAAGTAGAAACTTGCACTGGTTTCCGGGTCAGTGGCCCCTGGCTTGGCCCCTGGCATATGGTAGCTCTTCAAGCTGGCTGAGTCAGAATCTTGCACGTGATTGGCCATGAAGGCGCGGTGGGGGACTGGGAGGTGACCCAGCAGGCCCCGTCCTCTGTGCACAGCGCAGCAGCCACTCCACACCTCTCGTGGTGTGTGGAGGACGCGGAGCACAGAGCCCACGTCGGTGCCCTGAGCATCCTCAGGGCCAGTGGCTGCCTGTCCCAGGTCCCTGCTGCTTCCAGAGGTAGGTCCATCTGGCCCCCGTGGAATGTGGCGTGGTTCCAGTTGCCATCTCTCCCCAGATCGGGGTTCTCCCCAGAGGACCCGAACTCGTCCCGGTCACCCTGCCCTCCTTCCCGCAGGAGAACCTCATGCTTTCCATCCTGCCCAAGCACGTGGCCGACGAGATGTTGAAGGACATGAAGAAAGACGAGAGCCAGAAGGACCAGCAGCAGTTCAACACCATGTACATGTACCGCCACGAGAACGTCAGGTAGGCGCCGCCTGCCCGTGCTCTGAGCAGGCCGCTGCTCGGGTGAGTGTCCGTGGGTTCTGCCTGAGGTCGTGGGCTCGAGGGTTTCCTGGGACTAGAAGAAAAGCCGTCCCCACAGCGAGCCCCTGCTCACTGGACTTCCCAGCCTGGCAGGAGAGTTGGAAGGTGCTTCAGGTTACCCAGGCCGATCCCATCACTGCTCAAACATCACCCAGAGCAGGGGCCAGCAGTTAGCACAATGGCTATGTTGCTGGACTCCCATGTAGTTGACCACAGTTCGAGTCCCGGACACAATGGCTTAAACTCATACTGGGCGCGTGTGCGTGCATGCCCAAGATCCTGAGAGGAGAATGGAGGAGAAGGGATTGCAGCATGGCCATACCCCCCTGGGGGGTGATTTCTCGCTTTCTGTCTCTCTGTCTCTCTCTGTCTTTCTGGCGAGCGCAAGTGCCCTATAGCAAAAACCTCTCCAAAA
>NW_006159682.1:416729-435825 GCF_000334495.1 Tupaia belangeri chinensis | reverse complement strand
CTGTATCTTTAGGCACCGTTCCCTGCTCCTGAATTTATACTCTGTGTAATCTGTCTTGTTAGTGCTGTTCTTTGCCTTTTCCCTGCACAGGTTACCGCATCTCTTACCTCATGACAGTAACATGAATGTGATGATCCCCTTGCTATTGTTTCTTTTATCTGATATTTCAGAGTCACTTAAATCACTTAGAAAAGAGTGAAAGGACAAGAAGTAAAAGAACCATTTCTCCCAATACAGTTGGGGATCTTAGACCTCTCAATGCTGGAAAGATCATCTGAAAAGGATATGATCTAAGTCTATTCAATATTATTTAAAAGCACCTACCTGTAAATACTTACAAAATACTAATATTAAAAATGGCACTTGGGGACCAGCAGTTAGCATAATGGCTATGTCACTGAACTCCCATGTACTTGACCATAGCTCGAGTCCAGGACGTGGTGGCATAAACTCACACCGGGTGCGTGGAAGAGAAGGGACTGCGGCGTGGCCACCACCCAGGGTGATTTCTTGCTTTCTGTCTGTCTTTCTCTCTCTGTCTTTCTGGTGAGCATGCATGCCCTACAGAAAAAAAAAAAAAAAAAACCCCCACAAAAAAAAAAAAAAAAAAAAAAAATTCACCCAGAGCAGCCTTGAGGGCCAGCCCTGGAACTGGAACCCGGACTCTTGATTCTAGAAAGAAGGGTGTGAACAGCCCACAGGGGGGTGTGTGGCAGTGTGTGGGTTCCCAGAGGCGAGGGGCCCACAGTGGGGACTCTCCTAGGAAGAGATGCAGAGCAGGAGCCTGAATTTGCCTGGAGGGTGAGGCTCTGGCTGCCAGGTGGCTGGAGCAGGGCCGGCGTGGCTGGGCAAGCCGACGTCCGGAGCCTCAGCCCTGTGCTCCCTCCTCTGCAGCATCCTCTTCGCCGACATCGTGGGCTTCACGCAGCTGTCCTCTGCCTGCAGCGCCCAGGAGCTGGTGAAGCTGCTCAACGAGCTCTTTGCCCGCTTCGACAAGCTGGCGGCCGTGAGTACCGACGCCTCCCGGCTTTCAGGCTGGGGCCACCCAAGGCCTGCGCCTGGCACCCTGCCCCGCTGCTTCCTCCACCCACACCCACCTGCTTTCTGCCCCCCCTCCACACCCATGCCTTGCCCTTTCAGAAATACCACCAGCTGCGGATCAAGATCCTGGGCGACTGCTACTACTGCATCTGCGGCCTGCCCGACTACCGGGAGGACCACGCCGTGTGCTCCATCCTCATGGGGCTCGCCATGGTCGAGGCCATCTCGTGAGTGGGGGCTCCTGAGAGCGGCCTGGCCTGTGGAGAAGTGGGCCTTCCCCGCCCGTCTGGCTGCATGACTGCCAGGCCCTCTGGGGGAGTGAGGCCGCTGGAAGTGGTGTTGGTGGACGGGGGCTCGGCTGGCCGGGCAGTGGCTCTCAGCTGGCAGCACACAGCTGAGGGGGATGCCACATGGAGACCTCGATGGCCTCTGGGCCAGCTCCCCCAGCCCTAGGCTGTGGTATTGTTTTCTGCCGGAAGTTGCAGTAGGAATGCATGATCTACTTCACATTTGCTAGGGGCCCTCTCGAAAGGGTTCTCCCATGAGCCACCCCCCAACCCCCCCTCCTCAGGCTGATAGGACTAGGGACTGCCTTCCCCATGCGGTAATGCAGTGACTCTGAGGTCACACGAGATGTCAGGAAGGCAGGGAGGGGTCTGCGCCTCTGCATGCCAGGCAAGGCTGTGCCCCCCGCCGTGGGAGGCGATGGAGCTAACTGCATTCCCCCACGGTCACTGCTGCAAGTGGGCTTAGACTCCTCGGAAGGGCAGCGCGTCCTGTTGGCTTAAGGGCCTGGTGACCCGGGGCATATCGAGCTCAGAGTGAAAGGGTGGTGGTTAAGGTGCTGGAATTCCGACATGGCTGACCGTGGTTCAAGTCCTGGACCTGGCGGCTTCCTTTCTCATCCTTCCTCTCTGTCTTTCTCTGGCAAAATTCATGTGAAGATAATAATAAATAAATAAAATAATAATAATTTTTTTGAGAGGTTTTTGCTATAGGGTGTGTGCGCTCGCCAGACAGACAAAAACAGAGAGACAGAAAGCAGGAAATCACCCCCCAGGGGAGGTGGCCACGCCGCAATCCCTTCTCCTCCATTCTCTTCTCGGGATCTTGGGCACGCACGCACACGCGCCTGGCGTGAGTTTAAGTCACCGGGTCCGGGACTCGAACCGCGGTCGACTACGTGGGAGTCCAGCGACATAGCCATTACGCTAACTGCTGGTCCCAATAAAATAATTCTTTAAAAAAAAAGAAAGGGGGCTTTCCCCTTCCCACAGGATGGAATCCAGGAAGGGGAGGCAGTCACCACGGTCCCTGGGGATGCCTTTGTGTTTTTAACCGTCTCAGGCTCAGCCCTCTCTAGTATCAGCCTGGAAGCAGCAGGTGCTGCCTTTTCCCTAGGGCAGCAGCTCAAGATGAGGAGCCTTAGCCTCCAGTCCCTTCCCACCAGGAGTTTCCCGTTTGTCTCTTGCTGGAATTCTCATTTGCGATGCTGCTCATTGCATATCTTATTCATTTCTGTGTCTGCAGCTCCTAGCGCATGCCTGGCACAGAGTAGATGCTCAGTGAAACACCAGCTTCAGGAACGAGTGAATGCTTGGAAGAGAGAAACTGGAAGTCTCTCTGGGGAAGAGAGGAGGGAGAAAAGATGCACTCATTATCCCCATCCACCCATGCCACCGGCCTGTGATTCCACAGAACAGGGCTCCGGCCTGGTCTGCTTTAACTCAGCTCAGATGCAGACAGAAACCTGGGCGGGAGTGGGGTGGCCAATTACCGGGCCTCCTTGGCCTGGAGGGGAAGAAAGCCCACGCAGAATCTCCTGCGGTGGGATGGGGTGGGCCACCGTGCTGAGGGCTGTGTGCCCACCCCTCCCTTCTGCGTGTGCCTGGCAGGTATGTGCGGGAGAAGACCAAGACCGGTGTGGACATGCGTGTGGGGGTGCACACGGGCACCGTGCTGGGTGGCGTCCTGGGCCAGAAGCGCTGGCAGTATGACGTGTGGTCTACGGATGTCACCGTGGCCAACAAGATGGAGGCTGGCGGCATCCCTGGGTGAGCGTTCCTTCCACATGGGCAGGTGTGAGGACCAGGGAGGCTGTCCCATCCAGCCTCCGGGCTGTGGCGCCAGTGAGCTCCAGGCCTCACGGGCTTCCCACCTGGGAGCAACATCCTCCTTCTCGGCCCTGCCTGGCTGAAGCTGTGCTCAGAGTCCCCCAGGAGGGTGCCTGCCTCCTTGGGTCTGATGTCGGCTGCAGCTCCTCCCCTGGACCCCTGCAGTGGTCTGCTGTCTGACCCCACGGGTGGCTGCCCCGGCTCTGTGATGCCACAGCTCAGGTCTCTCCAGAGGGTGGAATTACTAGCAGCACAGCCCCGGGCAGCACCCTGGCTGACAGTACTTCTACAGAATCAGCCCAGAGTTGGGCAGGGCCTGGCCTTACGGTGGGCAGGCCAGGGAGGGTCAGCCAGCCATCCCCGCTGGGCCAGGCCACTTCCTTCAAGTTCAGATTCCCTCCCTTGGTGGTGGCCCCTGGCAGCAGGAGCCGCAGATGAGATGCAGACTGTAACGTCCTGCCTCACCCCACTGGTATTCCCGTTTTACGGTTTGGAGGGGAATAGGTGCCACGCTGCCCCTGCAGCTAGTTCGTGACAGGCTGTTTCCATGCGCCCCACGTGCCCGGGAGGCGTGGGCCCGAGTAGCAGCCAGGGAACTGTGGCCCACTGATAGTCCACGGGCGTGGTGACAGCTGCCACTGGCCCACACTGAGGGCCCATCTCGCTGCCACGCAGGCGCGTGCACATCTCCCAGAGCACCCTGGACTGCCTGAAAGGAGAGTTCGACGTGGAGCCGGGTGATGGGGGCAGCCGCTGCGATTACCTAGATGAGAAGGGCATTGAAACCTACCTCATCATTGCCTCCAAGCCAGAGGTGAAGAAAACCGCCACCCAAAATGGCATCAATGGCTCGGTGAGTCCCCCATCCCACCCTGGGCCACGGAGTTGGGGTTAAGCTGTTAAGAGAAAAGAGAGATTGTGGAAGAGTTGGCAGGACACGAAGATGGCTGACTGAGGTGAGGGGTGGGTTGGCACAGATGACCAGAGGCCTGCTGAGTGGGGGGCTAGGGGTGGCCTCCTTTAGGGGAGAACTGGTTTCTGGAAGACAGCATAATCTGCGGCAAGCTGAAATTGGGGTGACCATAGTGTGTACCGAGACGGCGTCCAGGTGGCGGCACTGGTCACGAGCAGTGGCTGGGTCGGGGATAAGGTCTCCTGCACGGAGGAAGTGGCTGGAGCCACAGGAGTGACATGCACAGAGCGTGGCCGCGGTGGTCGTTGAGAAGGAGGCGATCCAAGCAGGGAAGTTTTCCCGAGTGAGGAAAGAAGATAAGATGGGATGGAAACAGTGATCCCTCTGTGTGGTTCTGCCCCCGGTCTGGTCTTTGTGTGTGCCCCCACAGACCTGAGGAGCTCACAGCCTCCCTGTCCGCCACCCACAAGCAAGCTCCTGACAGCCCGTCGGGTTAGAAGCCACCGGTGGCTGTTGTAGAATGATCTCTGTACCATCCTGTGCTGGCTCCGAGAAATGTTTTATTCCTTGTCATTGATCACTTAAAAACCCATTGAGCCAGTCCAGGGACCAGCAGTTGGTATTATGGCTATGTCGCTGGACTCCTATGTAGTCAACTGTGGTTCAAGTCCTGGACCAGTGGCTTAAACTCATGCTGGGCGCATGTGCGTGTGTGCTCAAGATCCTGAGAGGAGAATGGGGGAGAAGGGATTGCAGTGTGGCCATCCCCCCGGGGGGTGATTTCTCGCTTTCTGTCTCTCTGTCTCTCTCTGTCTTTCTGGCGAGCGCATGCGCCCTATAGCAAAAACTCAAAAAAAAAAAAAAAGAAAAGAAAAGAAAAGAAAGAAAGAAAGAAAGAAAGAAAGAAAAAGAAAGAAAGAAAGAAATTCTTCAAGCCAGTCCACGGTGTGGTGGTTGAAGCAGCCAGATCCCACATAAGATTCCACTCAAATCTACTGTGTGGTTTGAGTCACAGACAGACCCGGCGACTTGGGAAACACACCGCGCGTGTGTGTGTGTGTGTGTGTGTGTGTGTGTCCAAGCTCGCAAGAGGAAAATGGAGAAAGGATTGCAACATGACCACACCCAGAGGGGGATGCTTTCCCGCTTTCCTTCTCTTTCTCTCTGGCAAGCACACATTTCCTCTGGCAAACCAAACCAAAGAAAAACAAAAAACTCATTCTTCCAGTCATACAAATCCATCTAGAATCTCTTAACCATAAGGAGTTGGGTGACTCTCAGGGATAGTCTATCAGGACCATCCCATGCCGAGGCTTCGCCTAAAGCAAAGCTTACCCCGCAGGAGTGAGCGAAAGAAGTAACTCTTGGTGAGGTTTTCAAAGAAAACTAAATGCCTCTCCCGCCACCCAGACGTGTGTGATGACTAGCAAGTCAGTCAGATGGACACGGGAGTTCGCCCATTGTCAGATGTGATGGTAACCAGTGTCTATTCATCCCTTACTCTCACTTAATCTTAGCACAGCCCTGTGGAAAGGCTGCTGTTGCCATGCCCACTTTACAGAGGAAGAAACTGAGGCCCAGAACCTCCCGTAAGCTGCAGATTAGTATGCAGAGCTGGGATCAGAGCCCAAAGCCTGTGTCCCAGTCCTGACAGTCACACTGAATCCCAGCTTTCTCCAGTCCCCTGTGTGCAAGTCACTCTAGCTTGGCCAGAAGGAATGCAAAGGGGGGTGTGACAGATCCCTCTGGAGCTGAGTATCAGAGCAAAGGACAGTAGAGCGTACTTTGAGTTAAGAGTAAATTTGGAGGGAACCAGCAGTTAGCGTAATGGCTATGTCGCTGGATTCCCGCGTGGTCGACTGCGGTTCGTGTCCCGGACCTGGTGGCTTAAAACTCACGCCGGGCGCGTGTGCGTGCGTGCCCAAGATCCCGAGAGGGGAATGGAGGAGAAGGGATTGCGGCGTGACCATCCCCCCTGGGGGGTGATTTCTCGCTTTCTGTCTCTATGTCTCTCTCTGTCTGTCTGGCGAACGCACGCGCCCTACAGTGAAAATCTCTCTCAAAAAAAAAAAAAAAAATAGTAAATTTGGAGTTACAAAAAATGCTCCAAAGACTTTAGAGAAGGGAAAAGCTATCTTTCAGAAAATTAGGAAATTTCAAGATGGGAAGTAGAACCCCAAGAAATAAGACTTGTGTTTACCACCAAATTAATGTGAGTCATTCATATTTTTAAAGATTTTTTCCAAAAAAGTATTTATTTATTATTATCTTTTTCAGTTTGTGATAGGCACATGTGCTCACTAGAGGGGCAGGGAGAATGAGAAAGCAAGCCACCAGGTCCAGGACTTGAACCCCAGTTGGCCATGTGGGAGTTCATCGCCAGCCACCTGTTGGCCCCAAGTCATTTATATTTTTGAGGGTGCTAAATGCAGAACTTCTATATACTCACTAGAGCAAATTTAAAATGTATGTTTTTACAGCTATTCTACAAAAGTTGACAGTAATTTAATAAGCTGTTTTTGAGAAGTGATAGGAAATTCATTATTACTGGCATAAAAAAACTTATAAATTAGGAAAAATATTTTTAAAAATTATCCACAAATTTGCTTTTTTTAGGGACTACCTTAAAGTCACAGAGTGGTAGTCAAATATGTGTCTGTGCGATCACACCTCATTCTTGTTTATTCTGAAATTATACTGTACTTTGCTTTACTAATTTTGTTTAAGAACCCCTTGTGTGGTGCATCATTTAAGTCAGGATTGTTCTCAGCACGTGACATCCTGAGGGTTATGGGTGAGGGCCCCGAAGCACAGGAAGCCCTGCCTGGCAGAGCTGTTCCTGGGAAGCTGTTGTGCCTGAGTCACGACTGCACTTTTTGGGGGGCGGGGGGAGAGTTTTTCGCTATAGGGCACGTGCACTCGCCAGACAGGGAGACAGAGAGACAGAAAGTGAGAAATCACTCCCCAGGGGGGAATGGCCATGCCGCAATCCCTTGTCCTCCATTTTCCTCTCGGGATCTTGGGCACGCACGCACACACACCTGGCATGAGTTTAATAAGCCACCGGGTCCAGGACGCGAACTGCGGTCGACTACATGGGAGTCCAGCGACATAGCCATTATGCTAACTGCTGGTCCCACGACTGCATTTTTAAGTCAGGGAGAATCCAAGTGCACTGATTCATAGCTCGAGGCCTCACACAGAAGCTCGGGGGAGCCGTGTGCACCGGGCCCCAGCACCTCAGATGCTGCCTGCATAGGAGCAGAGTTGACAGTTGTTGAATGAATTTAAATTAGACCTCGTTTTTCTTTTTAAATACTTCACCAACCTGGGTGGCTCGTTTTCTAAGACCTCTTTCACTGATATTTTGGGAATCAGTGATATTACCATTTGGTCATCTGACATTTTGGGTTTGGGGCCAGCTAGGTGGCCTGGTGTTGAAGGAAAGTTGGCTCCCATATTGCAGCCACAGTGCATGTGTACCCCCAACCTGGCAGGATGGAGAAGGGACTGTCAGCGTGACCGTGCCCCACTGGTGTTAGTTCTCCCTCTTCTCTGTCACTCTCTGGCCAGTGCACAAACCCTCTGACAACTATAAACAAAAAAAAAAATGGTTTTCAGTGTTTTTGTAAACACTGAAATCTTTACAAAACATTACAAAAAAAAAAAAAAACACATTAAAATTAACTTTTAACAGGGCCAGCAGGTGGCATGGTGGTTAAGGTGCTGGACACTCCCACATGGTTGACCATGGTTTGAGTCCCGAACCTGATGGCTTGCTTTCTCACGTTCCTCCTCTCTGTGTGTCTTTCTCTGATCAAATGAAAATGAATGAATAAATAAACAAAATTAAATGAATAATTTTTAAAAAATTAACTTTCAACAATTTCTTAGTGCCTCTCACAGGAACACAAATTTCTAGCAGTGAAATGCTGGCTTAAAAGTGATGTACGTTTGAAGTTCACCCCATGCTGTCAGCTCACTCCTGCACCTTCTCAGTGTCCTTGCCACCACTGAACTAGGGAGTTGGCATTATCCTGGCTGGTGTGGAAGACATAACTACGATACCTCACTGTTTCGATCTTACTTCTTTAATTATTAGTGGGGCTGAGCACTCCCCCACACATTTGCCAGAGGGCATGTGTGCTCGCAGGTCCCTCCTCCATTCTCTCAGGATTTGGGGCATGCAAGCACAGATAGAGGCTTGGTGTGATTTTCAAGCTGCCAGGTCCAGGACTCCAACCATGGTCAGCCACGTGAGAGTCAAGCACCTTAACCACCATACCATCTGCTGGCCTGGGGACTAGGCACTTTTAATAAGGTTGTCAGCCAGCTGCTTTTCTTGTGAGATGCATATTCATGTCAAACCTTGGGTGGCTTTCGCCCTGCTCTGGTTTGTAGGAGCTCCTTGTTTATCAGATAGGTCTGAGGCAGGCCTTTCCTTAAGCCTACTCTTAGGGAACTTAGAAGTCTAGCTGTGCAGATGATACCAGTTGTCTTAGTACTGGGCTGCGGGCTGCCCTGATAAGTGAACAGTTTATCACGACTAAGCTGTGATTAGCCTAACGATTGTTTACAGAGTCTCCAACTTGAGGTAGACTGGGATAAGGCAGTATTAGCGCGTCACCAAGCCTGCTCAGGGCACAGTCAGGGGGAGCCAAGGGGGAAGGACATGTTACAGGGAAGACGATGCAGAGAGGAGATACAAATGATAATGGGGAGAGGGAAGGAATACTTTACCTTTTTGGAAGTCACAGACTCTCAAGCTCTAGTGGGCAGATTCCTGATTGAGTAGACCAACCACAGGCTGGGGTGGGCAGCTGGCAGGTCTGAGGTCCTCGAGGGCTACTCCTTTCCACGCAGGCCCTGCCAAATGGAGTACCAACTTCCTCTAAGCCCGGCTCCCCTGCCCTCATTGAAACGAAGGAGCCCAACGGGAGTGCCCAAACCAGTGGCTCCACGTCGGAGGAGCCCGAGGAGCCGGATGCCCAGGTATGTGCAGGGCTGAGGGCAAACTGGGCTCACTGAGGGCTGAGGTGGGCAGGGAACAGGGTGGCAATAAGTTGCTGCAAGCATCCCGTGCTTGGGAGGGGGACCCCACCAGCAGACCAGGGTCATACCTTCCTAACCATGTAGCCATGTGCAGGTCACCCACCACCCCCATCTCCTCACTGGTTACATGATGGTGGGGTGCAGGGAGTAAGATCAAAAGAGCTGCTCAGCTCCGGGGCCTCGTCCACCTCTGATGGCCCAGAACCTTGCAGATTCGAGATCAATACAGACATCCAGAAAAAGTCTCTGGGCTCTGAAGCTGCTTGGGATATGAGACTGCAGAGCAGGGCTCGCCCTCTGGCTAGGTCCAAACCCACGGGTTCCACACCAGCGCCCTCAGAGTGAGGAATTAGCAAGCCGTCCCAGAGACCAGGGTCCCCTGGAAGAGCAGGAAGGCTGTGCCCGTTACTCACAAGCTTCCCGAGCCTCTCAGAGGTAAGTGCAGTGCGCTGGGATTGCCACCTGGGCTGCCAGTCTCCCTGTGGAAGAGCTGTTTTCCTGGTGCCCTCAGATCAGTCTCTTGAGAACAAGAAGGTAGGCGGGGCTTAAAGTGAATGAGGTTTGGGGACCAGCAGTTGGCGTAATGGCTATGTTGCTGAATTCCCATGTAGTCAATCACAGTTCGAATCCTGGATCCGGTGGCTTAAACTCACGCCGGGCGTGTGTGCGTGCGTGCCCAAGATCTCGAGAGGAGAACAGAGGAGAAGGGACTGCAGCGTGGCCATCCCCCCAGGGGGGGTGATTTCTCACTTTCTGTCCCTCTGTCTTTCTTGTGAGCACACGTGCCCTGTAGCAAAAACCTCTCAAAAAAAAAAAAAAAGTGAATCAGGTTTTTCTTGAGCACCACAATGTTCAGTAACTTCCTCATTGTGATTTTCTTGATGGAAGCAGGAAATGCAGTCGATGTAGCTCACTGACAGGCACAGACACATGTCAGCAGCCTGGTTTCTCACGTCCTCACATGGGCCAGTGTCACACTGCTGCAGGCTCTGCTTCAGGGACAGAGGGCCTTGGTGCTGGAACAGATGCACAGAGAACAGTGGGGCTGGGGGGAGCATGGATTATCAGGGGTCAGGCTGTCACCTCGGGCCACACCTGAGCCTAGGACCTGGGTGTGCTCGTTCTGCTTACAGGAGCCTGCGGCCCCGTCTCAGTGGTGTGACTGGCGGCTGTGTAGTCACGCCGAGTTCCTGTTCTCAGAGCTCGTGCTTTTTCCTGTGACTGAATAAATGGTGGTGCCCCAGCTCCACCATCCTCCCATCGGCCCACTGGCCACAGGACAGTCCTTTTTTCTCTCTGATTTTTGTTGTTGTTGAGAGAGATTTTTGTATAGGGCACATGTGTGCTCACTGGAGAGGCAGAGAGGGACAGAGACAGAAAGTGAGAAATCACTCTTTGGGGGGCTGACTACACCCTTCTCCTCCATTCTCTTCTTGGGGTCCTGGACATATACACACATGTGCCTGACCAAAGTTATTATTATTTTTTATATTTATATATATTTTTATTATTATTCATATATTAAATCGCAATATCAGCCTGAGTTTTAAGCCGCCGGGTCCAGGATTCGAACCATGGTCCAGGATGGAGAACCATGGTCGACTACGTGGGAGTCCAGCAATGCAATATTACACCATTTGCTGGTCCCCACAGGACATTTCTTTCCTCCTCCATCTTCCTCTCCAGACTGAGCCAGATGTGAGCTCCTTTCCCAGCTGCCTGAGCCCTAGGGCTGGGGTCAGGCATGCTCTGAGTTCCAGGGGTGTGGCTGTGCTCGCCCACACGTGCAGTAGGGTGCAGTCTCCTGCTGGGGGCCGGCACTCCCCCAGCGCTGCCATCAGGGCACGATGACTATGCAGATCTGTTAGGGGCCTAGGGAGGCTGAGGACTGTGGCTGTGGGGCTAGCTCCAAGCAAGGTGGAGCCAGTGGGAGCCCCGGAGAGACTTTCCTAGGAAGGACGCTTTCGGACTGAGATCAGTCCTCCTGAGCGAGCGACTTCTTTTGCTCTTTCCCCCACCCCACTCCGCCTCTCCCAAATGCACCGCTGCCCTCTGGCCCCTGGCTTACAGGCCGACAACCCCTCGTTCCCCAACCCTCGCCGGAGGCTGCGCCTTCAGGACCTGGCGGACCGGGTGGTGGATGCCTCTGAGGACGAACACGAGCTCAACCAGCTGCTCAACGAGGCCCTGCTTGAGCGAGAGTCGGCCCAGGTGTAAGTGGCCTGCCCTCAGTGCCCTAACGGGGGCGCGAGAAACCAGCCAGCGTGAAAAGGCCAGGGCAGAGCGGGCCTCTGTGGTTCATGGGCTTGTTCCCGCCACAGGGTGAAGAAGAGAAACACCTTCCTCCTGTCCATGCGGTTCATGGACCCCGAGATGGAAACTCGCTACTCGGTGGAGAAGGAAAAGCAGAGTGGAGCCGCCTTCAGCTGCTCCTGCGTCGTCCTGCTCTGCACAGCCATGGTGGAGATACTCATCGACCCCTGGTGAGGGAGCGGCTGTGGCCAGGAGGGGTGAAAGGCAGCGAGCTTCCTGGGCCCTGACCTTGTGCAGGCCCCTGGGAGCAGCCCCAGCTGGCCTCGGGCCCAGGGAATCCCCTTCCTGTCTTAGTCTTGGGGTTCTGGAACAGCCCTAGCCTCAGAACGGGGATCTCAGCAGGGCTGAGGAAGCTGAGGGACACATGTCCAGGAGGAAGGAGACCCAGGTTAGACAGAACCCAGGATGGGATGGTGCCTCAAGGCTGGCTCGGCTTCCGTTTCTAGGCTCACCTTAGTGAAGGTAGGTCTTGGGCTCCAGGCGAAGGCCGATGTCCTCTGAGAGTGAGTGTTAGTCCTCACCCCCGTGTGAAAGCCCAACCAGAAGGATGGCCACATGCTCCTTCCCCCAAGGCTTTTGACTTGGAGTGGCCTTCACCAAGGTGGAGGGGACTGTAGGCAGAGGAGAGCCGGGGAGGCACACGGACGTGCTGAGTTTGAGTAACCGTCAAGGAAGCAGCTGTGCGTGTGCCTCGGAGTTCAGGGAGAAGTCACGGTTGGAGATGCACCAGCACATAGGCCGAACTGAAAGTGTGAGACGTGGTGACATCGCCAGGGGAGGGCGCAGCCCGGAAGAGAAGCTCCGGCATAACGGACCGTACGGGGGGAGGCTGGACATAACCACCAGCGGGGACTGGAGAGATCCCTAACAGCAAACAAGAGAAGGGTTTCAGGGGGGAAGAGGCAACCAGTATCACAAGTGGAAGTAGCAATGCGGATGTTTCTGGGCTCCTGGCAAGGGCACTTTCCATGGAGCGGTTAAATGGGGCAGGTGTGGCAGGATCCGCAGACAGCAGAGTTCTGAGTTCGTGAGCTGCATGGACATGGAAGGACACGCGCTGTGAGGCTCCGTGTGGTTCAGTCTCGACCTGGGCACCCTGGGCAGCGAGGAGCCACCCCGCTCCACACTTCCATCACAGCTTGTGCCAGATGCTTGTTCCTAAGACCCCCTTTCCAAGTTTGTGCTGCACTCCCCAGGGCATGTGGGGTCTCCACTCTGGGAAACACCCCAGTTGGCAGGTACAGTGGGCGAGATGGCCCATGCCTGGGCCCGGCACTCGCTGGTGGTCCTCTGGTCAGGGCCTCTTAGTCTTGTGCACAGAAGCGGTGGCAGTTCTCTGGCATCCCTTGGAGCTTTTGGGTACAGGCCACTAGGGCTGTGCAAAGGGCCTTCCCTTCTGTCTCCTTTCCTCTCTTCTAGCCCTTCACCCACTCTTGCTTGCCCAGGCCCCTCCCCAGTTGTCTTCTCTCTGTCTGTCACAGGCTGATGACAAACTATGTGACCTTCGCGGTTGGGGAGATTCTGCTCCTGATTCTGACCATCTGCTCACTGGCTGCCATCTTTCCCCGGGTAAGAGGTGCTTTCCTATTGGGCTTAGAAGCCTCTGGAAGTGAGTAGCACCCCTGTAAAACTGGTACTGACTGAGTTGTTCTTCCAACCAGACAGTCTGTGGGGGTGGCTCGGGGATTTCCCCATGCATCCCCTCACTCCCCATCAGCTGGCAGCAGCATGGGCCGAGCTGCGGCAGGTCAGGTGTTGCAGTATGCACGAGTAGGGCTGCATGTGGATCAGAGGGACCCCAGGTTGGCCCCAGCTGAAAGGATGCTTAAAGTCAGACTAAAGGGATTAACTTTCTCCCATAGGTGCTGGTGGTGGTGGTGGGCGTGTCAGTCAGAGTTTTTGATCAGATCAGAGTGACAGGGAAAGTAGTGTTCTAGGAGAATTAATGACAGGTGGCTTGTCGGTAACTGGGAGGATTTAGGTGAATTGACCCAGGAAAGGCAGGGCTAGCCAGGCAGAGACAGCAGGCCTTGGGAAGCGATTCCTGCCCTGGCCTCACTACTGAGGTCAGGCATGCCTGTGTGTCTGCTCTGTAACTGCGAAGCCACGGAACTGCACAGACACATCGGGGAGGGCTGACTCCTGCTCTCATCTCAGCTCTGACCCACGTGACTAGTTTTCCACTGACTCACAGGCGAAGTCCTACTTTTAGGTTCTCAGGACTAGAGTGTGGGAGCAACCAGAATCGTTGGCCGTCACGTCTGCAGGAGAAAGGGCTGTCAAAAGTTCACGGCCCTTGAAATTCCATTCCCTCTAGGCCTTTCCTAAGAAGCTTGTGGCCTTCTCGACGTGGATCGATCACACCCGCTGGGCCAGGAACACCTGGGCCATGTTAGCCATCTTCATTCTGGTTATGGCGAATGTCGTGGACATGGTGAGCTCCTATTGCCCTTGTTCAAGGGACATCCCACTCCCCCTCAGTGGTTTGGCAGCAGTAACAGTTTGAACCTGCCCCTCCACCACCAGGCACAGCTGTGGAGTGGCACTTGGGCTCCTAGGCAGACCATTCCAGGTGAATGGAGGAGTCCGCTCCCTGTTGCCCATGGAGCCTCTGAAACTGACTTGGTTCCTTGAGATCTCCCCCTCCCAGAGTCCAGGCCCCTAGTTCCATGTACCCAGCCCCATGCTAGGTGCTTTACATTCATTGACTCATTTAATCTTGATCTAATCAATCTCAGGAGGTTGGTGTCATATCTGTAGTTTCATATGAAGAAACTAAAGCTCAGAAAGGCTTGATTTTTTTTTTTTTTTTTTTTTTTTTTTTTTTTTTTTTTTTTGCCATAGGGACATATATGCGTTTGTTGGAGACAGAAAGGGGTAAAGTGAGAAATCATTCCCTGAGGCGGTGGCCACCCCACAATCCCTTCTTCTCCATTCTCCTCTTTGGATTTTGGGCACATATGCACATGTGCAACCATTGTGATTTTCAAGCCGCCAGGTCCAGGACCCAACCTGTGGTTGGCCATGTGAGAGTCCAGTGCCTTAACCACCATCCCACCTGCTGGCCCCTTCTTTTAAACTATTGTTAGAGTGTGTATACACTTGCCAGAGACAGACAGAGACAGAGATGGAAAGTGCGAAAGCACCCCATGGAGGGATGGCCAGGCTGCAGTCCCTTCTC
The DNA here is from genome assembly GCF_000334495.1 of Tupaia belangeri chinensis. NCBI lineage: Eukaryota > Metazoa > Chordata > Mammalia > Scandentia > Tupaiidae > Tupaia > Tupaia belangeri. The sequence goes on along the minus strand of NW_006159682.1, from coordinate 421,211 downwards.
TTGGGGTTTTGGGCATGTATGCACACACACCTGGCATGTTTTTCAAACTGTTGGGTCCAGGACTAAGACCACACAGTTGGCCAAGTGGGATCCAGCTTCCTTAACCACCACACCATCTGCTGGCGCAGGCTCAGAAAGGCTAACTCACTTGCTCTAGGTCACACAGCCATTAAGTGACAGCCAGGAATTAAAGCAGCTGTTAAGTCCCAAGCCTGCATTTCATTCCTCCATATTTCACTGCTGAAGGAACACAGTACTTAGCATTCTGCACCTCTGAGGTATTCCTTAGTGTGGCTAGTGCTGGGCAGCCATCAGGACCAGGGAGGTGGCTCTTCCGTAAGGGGCTCTCCGGCTCGGCCTTGGCTCACGTGAATGACGTCAGACCTTCCCTGAGGTGTGTCAGCAGGGACTACAGCTTCACAGGGCCCAGATGGCAAAGGGGCAGAGGCATCTTCTGTTCTCTTCTCTCCTCAGTCATGGAAAAGCTGTGGGTCCTGGGTGGGTACAGCCAAATGCTTTCTTGGGGAGAAGGAACAAGAGTTAGACACCCAGATCTATTGATTTAGAACCCCCATGCAGTACTTGAGCATTGAGTGATAGGAGCTGTCACTGATGTTCTCTTGTCAGCTGTCACGGCTTCCTTCAATTTTGGTAGTATCTTATGCACTTTTTTTTAAGAGTTTTTTGCTATAGGGCATGTGTGCTCGCCAGAGACAGAAAGCGAGAAAGCACCCTGGGGAGATGGCCATGTCACAATCCCTTCTCCTCCATTCTCCTCTCGGGATCCTGGGCATGCACGCATGCATGCACGCAACCCAGCATGAGTTCAAGCCACTGGGTCCAGGATTTGAACCGTGGTCAACTACATGGGAGTCCAATAACATAGCTGTTATGCCAACTGCTGGTCCCATGCACTTTTTTTTTTAAAGAGGTTTTTGTTTTTTTTTTTTGCTATAGAGCTCATGCGCTTGTCAGAAAGAGAGAGACAGAGAGACAGAAAGCAAGAAATCACCCCCCCCCAAGGGAGGATGGCCATGCTGCAATCCCTTCTCCTCCATTCTCCTCTCGGGATCTTGGGCACACACGCACATGCGCCAAGCGTGAGTTTAAGCCACTGGGCCCAGACTTGAACCGTGGTCAATTACATGGGAGTCCAGTGACATAGCTGTTATGCCAACTGCTGGTCCCAGGATCTTATGCACTTTTTAAAAAAGTCCTTTCTTTCAAATGTAATATAGTTACCTTATTTTCCATATTTTCTTTAACCATTTGAGCACAGGGACAAAGTCTCAGCATGAAGGCTTATTCTGGCAGTAGCATGGGTAGAAAAACTCTAGTTCTGTAGCTAATCAATCAGAAGCCCAAGTGGAATGGAGTTAGGAGTTCGAGGGCCTAACATGCCCATGGTGGCATAGTGCCCATCACACAGGGAGAAGCGCCATATTCTTAGCCTGTGAGAATACCTGTGCGCCTGGTGCCCCGGTCTGAGGACCAGTATTTAACAAAGCCGTGGACGCTCTGCAGGACGTCTGAAGAGGCTATCACCTGTGGGTGTAGGGTGGTGAAAAGCTAGGGAGGTATGAGATCCTGCCCAAAGCCAGATGATCCCTTGTGAGTGAAAGCCACAGAAGTGGAGTTGATTACATTTGTGGATGCACCTTCGATGGACTCCTGCCCAGCAGTGGTTATCTGGTGCACAGACCCCAGAAAGTAGTAGAAAGCTCCTAATTGGTGTGTTGAGTAGAGAGTGGCTGTCACCCCCAGAGACAGAAGGCAGGCTGGCCAGCCCCGGATGCCCCTGAAGCCACAGGCTGATGTAGGCATGAGCATGCTGACTCAGAGCCTAAAGCCCTTGCTCCTGGTCTGACTTGAGTGCTTGCTAGTTGTGCTAGCCTGTTTTCTATGTAAAGGCAGCACTAAAAATGCTGGGGGGAACTTGTGAACCTCAGAAGAGATGATGGTAAAGCTCTTAGTAGCTCGGCCAACGTTTGTACAATTACTCCGTGATAAATCTCCCCATCTTTCTGGGAGTTCCTAAGGGAAGTATGGGTGGTGCTGGGGGCACAGCCTCCTCTAACCAGCGTGTCCTGTCCTGATGGCCCTGGCATGCAGCTCAGCTGTCTCCAGTACTACGCGGGACCCAGCAACGGGACAGCAGGGGTGGAGCTGGAGGATGGCTGCCTGGAGAACCCCAAGTACTACAACTATGTGGCTGTGCTGTCGCTCATCGCCACCATCATGCTGGTGCAGGTCAGCCACATGGTGAAGCTCACGCTCATGCTGCTTGTCACGGGCGCTGTGGCTGCCATCAACCTCTATGCCTGGTGCCCCGTCTTTGATGACTACGACCACAAACGTTTTCAGGAACATGGGTATGATGTCTGATGGGAGATCTGTATGATCTCTTTCCTCCCCCACCCCCAAATCTCCATTTCAGGGTTACAGCCTGCACTCAGATGGCTCTTCAAAGGCTTGTATGGGAAGCACGGTTTCACAAAGATGTGTCACTGGCTGGCTCTGATGTGGGGACAGAGCCTTTCCGCAGTGGGGGGAAGACTCAGGCTACCTCCGTGCTTAGTGGAGCACCAGCCATCTGTACCCATGTTGGGCCTGAGAGTGCTCTTGTCTGTCCCACAGCTTTCCAGTGGTGGCCTTAGAGAAGATGCAGGTGTTGTCCCCCTCTGGGCTCAATGGCACTGACAGGTAAGAGCTCCTGCTCTATTGCATTTACAGTCTTCCTTCTAGAAACAGTGACTGCCTGGGGGAGTCTAGACTTGACGTGAAGGCGTCTGAGGAGCTGGGGAAGCTGCTGGGGCTAGTGACAGAAAACCGCACGGCCCAGTTAGAGGGAATAGCACCGGTCCCGGGAGGCCGCCCGCACGTTCTTCCAGTTGCACCCCTCTGCCCAGCAGGCTGCCCCTGGTGCCTTCCAAGTACTCGATGACAGTGATGATGTTCATCATGATGCTGAGCTTCTACTACTTCTCCCGCCACGTGAGTGCCACACGCCCTCTCCCTCGCGCTCACAGCCCACCAGGGCCTCCTGGGAAGTGATCCCAGGACCTAAGAACCTGGCTAGGCTCCTGAGGAATGTAGGTTCCCTCTACCTAACATGCGACCCTGACCAAGCCATCACCTTCTGTGTTCTGGTTGCTTCCTCAGTAATACAAAGACATTCTTTACTTCTTCCTTCTTACCTCCTGTGGGATGTTGAAGGCAGTATGATGGGTGGGAGAGGGTGGAGCACTGGCCCAAAAGCCTGGATAAAAATCTATCCCTAGTCTAGGGGTTCATGGCCTCTGTGCTAGCCCTGGCACTGGGGGGGGGGAGGGTGTCACTAATATACCACAGAGCTAGAGAAAAAAAGAAGCCAACTAGATTTTCTTTGGTTAAAAGAGAGAAATGGGAGAAAGACGATGCGCTCAGGTGCCCCCTAGTGGCTTTTTTGGGGAGTGCAGCCCTTTTTTGCGCCACCTAGGTGCCCCCTAGTGGCTTGCTAGGGAAGTACAGCCTTTTCTGCAGCCACTTACTGGAGTCTGCCGGCAATGGGCTGGGAGATCCCCAAGGCTGCCCCAGGGCAGTCTTGTAGCTAAAACCAGATCCCAGGAAGCCCCATATATACAGAAGGCCTGTTGGATCTCTGCTGTTATTACAGGGGCCAGGATCCTCACTACAGCTGTAGGGTGGCCTTTTTGATTAGGCAAGGGTCTTACTTCCCTTCCTATGTAAGCCACCTTATTCCAGTTTTTCCAGTGGAACTGCCACTCACACTCATTTCTCATCACGGCCACACTGTCATAGCCACCTTAGAGCATATGCCTTGCTTTGTCTGCATCTAGGTGGAAAAACTGGCACGGACACTGTTCTTGTGGAAGATTGAGGTCCACGACCAGAAGGAACGTGTCTATGAGATGCGACGCTGGAACGAGGCCTTGGTCACCAACATGCTACCCGAGCATGTGGCTCGCCATTTCCTGGGGTCCAAGAAGAGAGATGAGGTGGGAGTGTGGCCTCGTGCAGGAGCCTGGAGCCCTGCCTGAGACATTTGTAGCTATTTTCTCCCAAGGAGCCCCTGTGGGACCAGGCCTTTCCATGACATGGGCCGGGGCCCAGGTAGAGCTGAGCCTAACCGGAACCCACAAAGAGAAGAGTTTCTCGGGCCTTTTCCAGGGGGCACTGCTCTACACATTGTTTATCTGGGACACATCTCTGAGGCCGAGATTCCAAAGAGGAGTCCTTAGCTAAAGCCAGCCCGTCAGCTGTGATCTCAAAACAAAATGGCTCCCAGCCCCTGCATCCTCCTCCTCATAGCTGGGGCTGCTACACTACAACAGCTGTTCTTTGGTTTATTCGAAGTAGGGATGAAATGTTTTCTGAGTTTCCAAAGGGATAATCAGAGATGTGTGAGTCCAAACAGCTGAGTGCACACACATGTGGAAGGTAGGCTCCTTTCTCTGGGACATCTCCCAGGCAGTCGGCATT
>NW_006159682.1:415868-416408 GCF_000334495.1 Tupaia belangeri chinensis | reverse complement strand
GCATTCCCCAACACTGTGGCCCTGCCTTGTAGGAGCTGTACAGCCAGTCTTACGACGAGATCGGAGTCATGTTTGCCTCCCTGCCCAACTTTGCTGACTTCTACACGGAGGAGAGCATCAACAACGGTGGCATTGAATGTCTGCGCTTCCTTAATGAGATCATCTCAGACTTTGACTCTGTGAGTGCCCCTCCTGCCCCTGCTTTTGCCACAAAGCTAGTCCATTTCAGATTACATCCCAGACTGTATTTTCCCCAGATAAGCCCTTTCCCACTGTATATGGGTTTCTGTCGGGTCAGAGGGGATGAGGTATCAGCCCAGGAAGTTCCCTGCAAGTTTATAGGATAAGGACTGGCCAGACATGACCTGAGGCCCCTCTGGTTCCTACCTCAATTCAGATTCTGTAAACATTTACTAGTAACTTGTATCCCAGGGGAAGGTGTGTGTGTGTGTGTGTGTGTGTGTGTGTGTATGTGTGTGTGTATGTGTGTATGTGTTTGTGTGTATGTGTGTGTGTATGTGTTTGTGTGTATGTGTGTGT
>NW_006159682.1:407112-414661 GCF_000334495.1 Tupaia belangeri chinensis | reverse complement strand
AGAGGGCCCGGGCCCCCGCGGCGGGCACCTCAGTGCAGGCGGCTTTGCGTGAGTAGATGCCTGTGTCAGCAGAGATGTCTGCAGCCTCTTTGCCAGGGAAGCCGTCGCAGTCGCCCCTCAGAGCTGCCCGTCTCCGGAGGCGCCTTCCAGTGGGGTGTGTGTGTGTTTGTTCTGCCAGTTCCAGTCAGCGCGACGTAAACACAGCGTGTCACCTGTGTGTTTGTGTGTGTGTATGTGTGTGTGTGCATTTGTGTGTGTGTGTGTTTGTGTGTGTTTGTGTGTGTGTATGTGTGTGTGTGTGTTTGTGTGTGTGTGTGTGTGTTTGTGTGTGTGCGTTTGTGTGTGTGTGTATGTGTTTGTGTGTGTGTGTGTGTATGTGTGTGTGTGTGTGTGTGTGTGTGTGTGCGCTCAATCACCATGGGAGACTGGCAAATTTTCTCTCAGTGTCTTTTCTTTTTCTTTCAAGGTTTTGCTATAGGGCATGTGTACTTGCCAAAGAGAGATGGAGAGAAATCATCCCCCAGAGGGGATGGCCACACCACAATCCCTTTTCCTCTATTCTCTTCCTGGGATTTTAGGCATCCGCACACGCACCTGGCATGAGTTTCAAGCTGCCAAATCTGGATTCAAACAGCGATCAGCATGAGAGAGTCCAGCACCTTAACCACTATACCACCTGCTGGCCCTTTCTCAACTCAAAGTTAGGAAGTTTGCCCGGGACCATGTGGCAAATAATTGGTGGAATAAATCGAGCTTCTATAGGAAAGCATCTCTCGGATGTTTTGTAAAAACAGACAAGTCTGCCATTCACTTGGCTCATTCAACCTCCCTCAACTCTGCTGACAATTCTGTCTCTTTAATCCTGGCCTCAGCTCCTGGATAACCCCAAATTCCGGGTCATCACCAAGATCAAAACCATTGGCAGCACCTATATGGCAGCCTCAGGAGTCACCCCAGATGTCAACACTAACGGATTTACCAGCTCCAGCAAGGTAGCTGACCACCATGATGGCAAGAGACGCAGCTCTGCCCCAGCAGGGCTTGCGTGTGGGGAACAAGTCCTGATGTGCAGAGGGGTCCTAGATCCACACACCAGCACCCCGCAGTGTGGACACGAAACAGCTCACTGAGAAAGCTTACTGAGTGGAGAAACAGCACACACTTAAACTCCACTGCTGTCCCACAGCTTAGGCCTAGGCCGGTGTGTGCACACGGCCCCTGTACTTCTCCATGAGAACTGGGGGGCAGGAGCCATCCATGCAGTTATGCCACAATGAGAACTTGAAAAGGAAGCCTCGAAAACTCAGTGGGTAGTATCAGTCTGTCTCTGTTAAGCTAATTTAGACCTGTGGAGCCTGCTCTGTCCAGCCTTGGAGTCGAGGGGAAGGGGGTCTTGGTCCCAGACAACACTGTCACCCAGTCTTACCTTCACAGCTGTCCTATTACGGCAGTACTGTTGTTGCCTCCACTTTATGAAGTTAGGGGAGCCTCATCCTCTAGTGTTTGTAATCTAGTTGAGAATAGAACAAAGACAGCTGTATTTGGTTCAGAGCTAGACTTGTCTCAGAGAAGGCCGTGAAGGGACCTGCCCCACGATCAGACACATGGCAGACAGGAATAACGGAGCTGGGTAGGGCCCGCCTTGACTATTCCCTACCTATGGCCACCATTGCTGTCCTAGCCCTAGGCCTGCTGGAGGGACCCATGTGAACTTTGGCACAGTCACAAGTTGGGCCTAAAGGGGTTCTGACTCCTTTGTGGGAGGCAGTAAATGAGGCCTTGAACGACTCAGGTGTAGGGATGCATCCTAGAACAGTGAGCTAGGCGAAGGGAGTTGAGCAGGCTGCCAAGTGTGTATGCCTAGATGGCCCCTGACCTTTCCCAACTGCTTTGTGGCACAGGAGGAAAAGTCAGACAAGGAGCGCTGGCAGCACCTGGCCGACCTGGCCGACTTCGCGCTAGCCATGAAGGATACGCTCACAAACATCAACAATCAGTCCTTCAACAACTTCATGCTGCGCATAGGTAAGCGCTCTTGGCTTGCCTGTGAATACCTTTCCAAGGGGGTTTCTATGTCCACTGAGGTCTCAGAACACCCAGCCCTTTGTCATCTGCTACCCCTCATTGAGGAGGGGGTTTCAGCCCTCTAGGTGAGGTCAGATTTGAGTAGCAGGTGTATGCTAGAGAAGCTGACCGCTAATGAGTATACTTTTCAACATTTGGGGTTGAGTAAACGGGATAACCTGTCCTCTGACAGCTTTGGGATGTGTTTGATGAGAACTATGATGCATTATTTATTAAGAGCTTTGTGGAGAGTTAAGATGGCGAGTTCTCTGAAAGAGTCAGTGGTGGCTTCTGAAAGGGCATGATAGGGCTTGGCGTGTGGTTGCATTGAACTTTGTCTCTACCTAAGGCATGAACAAAGGAGGGGTCCTGGCTGGTGTCATTGGAGCCCGGAAACCACACTATGACATCTGGGGCAACACAGTCAACGTCGCCAGCAGGATGGAGTCTACAGGGGTCATGGGCAACATTCAGGTGCGTCCAGTGCAGACAGCTGAGTGTGTGCTCATGCAGGGGACGGGGACAGAACTGGAAAGGGCACGCTCTGCATGTACTCCTGCCTCCTACCCTCGCGCACTGGGGCAGTGGTGCCATGCCTTTGGGTCAGGAGCGGGAGGTTGAGCAGTGAGCCTCCATCTGAGGACATGCCTTGACCCACTGCAAAGTTTAGGCTTGAGTTCTGGGTCAGAACACTTGCCCCTGGAAGCGAGCCTGATCTCTAGCAGGGGGTCTGACAGAAAAGCTCCACAGAACAAGGGGCCAGAAAGCAGGGAGTAAAAGCCCTCAGATGGCAGCACAGCCACACAGGCGACCTGTGGCTGCCAAGGAGAGAGAAACAGACAACGTTCAGGCCGTCGAGGGCCCAGCAAGTCACCTGGTGTTTTGTTCTCACCCCTAGCTTATGGTGGTGGCCCTGGCTGCTTGGAGGTGCTGGGAGTGGGATGTGGTATTAGCACTTCCTGAACACCACTCCACCCACCTTGCTCTAACCCTGAGCTGTCTCTCTGGTCTCCCTTCACAGGTTGTGGAAGAGACACAAGCCATCCTCCGAGAGTATGGCTTCCGCTTTGTGAGGCGAGGCCCCATCTTTGTGAAAGGGAAGGGGGAGCTGCTGACCTTCTTCCTGAAGGGGCGAGATAAGCCTGCTGCCTTCCCCAATGGCTCCTCCATCACACTGCCCCACCAGGTTGTGGACAACCCCTGAAAAGCCACCAGCCCACAGCAGCCCGCCTGGGAAGGATTAACTTTGGGGAATCGAAGCCTTGGGAAAGGACGTCACCTGGTCCCGACATGCTCAGTGTGGAAGTGCACACTCATATAGACTTTAGGTTTCCGTCTCCTCCTCAAGCCTTTATTTGTTCGTGGACGTGTGAGCTCTGGGGGTGGCCATACTATTCCTCAGTGTGCCTGTAGCTTCCCCAGAGTAGGGGTCTTAGGTGTAGTACTGGACATCCCTGGTTCCAGGTGGCCCTTCTCCCAGCGAGGCCATGGCCACTGTGAGCAGGAGTGCGGTGAGGCAGGCTGGAGTCCTGGCGGCTGGCGTGCGCGTTCACACTCGGCCCCGGCTGAACTCAGGCTTCTGTCTGGAGAGAGGTCAGGTGGGGACCTGTCTCCACCTGGTCCACGGTAGGTGAAATGGCCCTCATCCTGATGTTCCTGATAATCTTGAAAGGTTCTTCTGGAACCCCATCACCTTAGTCATGAGAGCAGAAAGTGCAATATTTCCTTTCACCTGGTGGGGGGAGGGGAATTTATTTCTGAAAGAAAAATATATAAACAGATCTTCTACATTTATATTTTTAACCTTATGTTAAAGAACACTTTCTGATATTGCCTTGCCTTTTGAGCTCTTGCTACAGTCGCCTTTGCTACTGCTTTAAGAGAATTTACAGGTATTGATAAAGAACAAGACTGTTTTAGTAAAAGCTTTACTCAACTTGAATGTCATTTGTGGGAATTCTGTTAATGCCTCGTCTGAGGCTCGCTGAGTGCCATCGGTCCCCACGACAATCCCTCTCTCTCCTCTAGCTGCAGTCTTCTACAGGGTGGTACACACTGGTTTCCCTGCCCTCTGTACTCCCCAGTCTGCTGGCTCCCACATCTGGAGGTTACTTCATGATCACAGTGTCTAGGAGTGACAGTCCAGAGTGAAGCCGGAATGCAGCTCTGGGCCTTAGCAGTAATGATTCCTATCTGTAGACAGGCAGAGGGGTAGGAATTGAAAAAGGAAAACCTGGCCAGCCAGACACAGAGGTTTTCACATGTGTGAGCTGGTCCTACATGTATGAGAGTACTTCAAAAAGTTCGTGGATAAATGAAATTAAAGTGAATCTATTCTGGCATAAAACTATTTGGAAATCCATAGAGCATTTTCCTAATACACATTTTCCATGAACTTTCTGAAGATCCCCTTAAACGCCCATAACTAAAGAACAAGTGCCAGCAAGTCAGAGGCCAGCGGCTACAGGGGAATGGTACACTAGAGATGAGGCGAAGGGGTGATAGGGTGAGGGAGAAGGTGGTGTAGCCATGGCCCAGGGCTTGCAAGAGAGGGCAGACATGAAGGGGAGAGGATCTGCTTCCTTTTGCAACAGGGTTCTGAGATTTCCATCCAAGCTTTTTATGAGTTGACTTAATACAGTCAGCTCTCTACTAAGATGTTTTAGGAGATAAAATATCCACAGTACCCTGATTGTATCCATGGTACTCAGGACCGCTGTATCACATTCAGCCTTGGCCTCCTGCTGAGACCACAGGTACATGCCACTGGGTTTCTGTTTTTGCCATAGGGGCGTTAGCTTGCTGGAGGAGAGAAATATAGTGAGAAGGAAAGTGAGAGATCAACCCTGGGACAGCCACACCGCAATCCCTGCTCCTCTTACCCTTCTCCTGGGACTTTGGCACATACACATGCACCTGGCATGATCTTCTAACTGCCAGGTCTGGGATTTGAACTGCATTCCCCTTTAAAGAGCCACCACACCACCTGCTGGCTCCACCATTATGTTTTTTAGACAAGGTCTTGCTATGCCCTGGTCAGCCTCGAGCCCACGATCCTTCTGCTTTAGCCTCCAAAGCTGCTGGGATTAAAGGTATACACCACTGCATCTGGCCACTAGGTAGGCCTCCATATGGTCCCAGCCTGTGGAGTGCAGTCTTAGCATGGGCCCACCCACAGTACTTTCTCACAGCTTATTATTTAAAATTGTTTTCCTTTACTCATGGTAGAATGTGCATGTGCATGCACGTGAAAGAGAGAGTAACACCCTCCACAGGGTGTGGTCACTCTGTGATCCCCTTCAGTCCTCCAGCTCAGCAGAAATGGGGTATTCATGTTTCAGGTCAAGCAGGCCAGGGACTTGTACTGTGTCACCATGTGGGGGTCCTGCTTTCACTGAGCAGTATATTACTACTGTGCTGTGGAACTGATGTCCCCTTTTTTTCAAAGATAGAAACAAGTGGGATCTTTAATTCTATGAAAAGTATAAATAAGTAATTGTACTTGGAGTCTCTATAGGATAATTAGAATTTTCAAAATTTGGGACCAGCAGATGGTGTAATGATTATGTCGATGGACTCCCATGTATTTGATTGTCTTTTGAGTCCTAGACCTGGTGACTTAAAAAACTCACACTAGGCATGTGTGTGTGTGCCCAAGATCCTGAGAGGAGAATGGAGAAGGGATTGCAGCATGGTCATCCCGTATGGGAGATGATTTCTCGCTTTCTGCCTCTGTCCAGCGAGCACATGTACCCCCCGCCCCCCAAAGCAAAAATCTCTCTAAAAAAAATAATAAAAATGGAAAAAAATAGAATTTTCAAAATTTCATCTATTGGGTCCCAAATCCTCAGACTAACAGAACAGGAATCTTAGTAACTACTGGTATTTAAAGAATGTAGGTATTCCACAGTTCAAAATCTAACAGGTATGTTATGCCTAAGAGTATTTTTTGAGACTTTCAAGTTGGATGGGAGGAAACTGACTTCACTATTTACCACATCTGTAACAAAGTGACAGTTTTCATGTGTTTATTTTTGAAGTTTATGCCAATCTCATCAAATGCTCATTAATGAGGCTTCCACCCTGGCTTACAGCTGTCCTGAAGATTCTCTGTCCTCTGCAAGTCTTGTATCTTAGATATGATGCTGTGTGGCACACTTAGAGAATCTTACGTTTGAGTGACAAAACAGTTTTTTACTAAAGACAATTCTTTAAAAAACAAAACAAGTCCAAAATGATGGGGGGGCGGGGGAAGCCCATGAGATACCCATCTGAAGTTATTTTCATTTGGGCTGACATGGCTTATTGGAAGACTTCAAGCCAGGTGAATTTAGGTGGCTTTTTAAAATAAATGTATTCCTTGGGACCAGCAGTTGGCATAACGGCTATGTCATTGGACTCCTGTGTAGCTGACTGCGATTCGAGTCCCAGACTGGGTTGGCTTAAACTCACACCAGGCACATGTGCATGCGTGCCCATCCCCCCTGGGGGGTGATTTCTTGCTTTCTGTCTCTCTGGCGAGTACATACACCCTATAGCAAAAACTTCTCCACACACGCACACAAAAATTTATTCCATAACCAAGTGAAACGTAAAGACAGTATACCCCCATTGAATTCCTGACACCACCATCTACCCCCAGTGAACCTGGGCTCACAGACACATCAATACCCAGCATGCTCAGGGAGGTCTCTGGACTCAAATCTGGAACCTTCCTGTGTGGGCCAATTTCGCAGAGGGTCGTGTTACTACTGTTACTATCCAGTCCCCAAGGTGGCTTTTTCCTCAGGACTTGGAAATGCTGAGTTTTTGTGACAGACTTATTTCAGAGTCAATCACTGGGAACTAAGATTTCCAGTGTGTCTGTGGAGAGAAGAGTGGATGGAGCACCAGATGGGGCACTGAGGCTGAAGCAGCAACAGGGAATGCACAGGAAACCATAGGTGGGAAACTGCTAGTTCTTTTGTTGGTGGCTTCCTGAGTGGCTTGTTCAGATTCTTGAACCTTGTCCATTGTCATGTTTCTTGTTTTGGCATGGCTCTCATCTACACTGGAAGAATGCTGAATGCAAAATTTAACGCTGGGTGGTTCTTATGTGTACTCTTATATCATCCATTGTCATAGACCACTTCTCAACCCATGAAAAGCATGATGTCTTGTGCCACCTTCTGTACAAACTGCTCCACTCTGGTCTGACCCCCAGGCCTCGAACTTCATGGTCACCAGCTTGTAGGCACATGATAGGTTGACAGGTATCTCTCCAACCTTCCCTTAACTGCTTTTGTCCTGTCTTCTCTGACTTGAAGTATTTAGGACCCTCATACTCTGTGGTCATGCTGTGAAATTGTATCACAGGCAGTGTCAGTACAGCAAACTTCTCTCTCTAGTCTTTGGCTTCATTGTCAAAACTGCTGTTTTTGCTTCCTTCATTGTCCTCATACTTGGTTTCAGACAAAAGGAACATGTGTATTGTGTGGGGGAAAGA
>NW_006159682.1:401406-406998 GCF_000334495.1 Tupaia belangeri chinensis | reverse complement strand
GTTTCAAGCCTTCTCTGTAACATAAATATTTGGAAGACAACAGCTCTAGCCTGGCTGGGCAGTTTACCGAGATACACCTGCCATTGCCATGGTGAGAGCCCTCGGAAAGGAACATTCTGGATGACCTCTGCCACTTCTCCCTTGCTGCTGTTGTTTATGGCTGTGCTCATTGTGTACAGCTGTCCAGTTTTGTAGGTTCCCAAGGTCCAAGCTCAAAGGGCCACACCTTGAGAGCATTCTTGCTCGTAGGGACTCTGCAGAGCCCTGAGACAGCCCAGTGTATCACATAGTGAGAAGGAAGAGCACGTCTGTACCCTGTGTTTATAAAGCACTGTTCCAAACTAAAGATTAAATACACTTCTCTTAACTACATGGTGTACCTCTTGTCATAACCTGGCGTATTATTAGAACTTCCTTTAGAACTTCCTTTTCAGGGCTAGCCATGTAGTCTGGTGGTTAAAGGAGCTGGATCTCCCACGGCTGACTGCAGTCCAAACTCCAGCCCCAGGGGCTTGAAAAACACACCAGGTGTCTATGAATGTGTGCTCAAAATCCCAAAGGGATGGAGAAATGAAGAAGGGAGGGCAGTGTGACCATACCTCATTGAGGGGTGCTTTCTCCCTCTCCCTCTCTCTTGTCTTCCTCTGGCAAGTTCACATGCCTTCGGATACTTAGAATAAAATAAAAATAGAATTTCCTTTTCAAAAGTCTCAGGCAAATGAGGCAGAATTACTTCAAGTTTTCACACACGCTAGAAATACTCTAGTGAATGATACACCTTCCGTTTCACAAAATATCTTCTACTGCCTCCCCAAATGCTCTGATTTTCAGCTAAAATGTCCGACTGGAATAATTGATCCCTCCAAGGAACAGATGATCTTGAGCATTGTTAACAAGTAACGGGCAATCATGAGAACTATCCCCAAAATGTCCATGTCTATGGACTTAAACTAGCTACTTAACCTGATGAAGAAATGTCTGTTCTCATCACAATGATGGTCCCCAAGGAAGAGGTCTGAGCCCTTCAACTATTTTCATTTCCCCTGGTCCCCAGCCTGGGACCAAGTATGGCACTCGTTTACTCACTTCTGATGCACTGCCACTGAAAACTGTATTTTAGGCCACCAGGCTCATATCTAACTTTTCTCCTTTTCTTGCAAATGAAGCAAACACATGATGTAGAGGTTTCGTGCAGAACAGAGTCTCATGAGATGCTCGCTGTTCTTCCCATGAAGTGGATAAGGCTTCCATCCCTAAAAAAGGGAGAGTCCATCAAGCTCATGTAGTACCTGGATCACTGATATTCTAGGCCCACATAACTCTTTGTGGTTTTTTTTTTTTTTTTTTTTTTTGGTTGCTGTTTGTTTGTCTGTCTTTTTAATGGTCAGGAGCTAAGAGAGGCTGCCCCTTATTGGACCAATGTAATTTTGAGACCAGGAACTTTTTACTTTTTTGCAAAGTAAAACAAAAAATCTATTGTGTGAAACCTGTAGCAGCATCAACCATTCAGCCTCTGAGACACACCGTAATACTCTACTTTTCATGATTTCCCATGTTGCATTATTATGGTACATTTAACTGAAACAAGTTTACAGAAAAATCTCTCTCTCTCAGCCAGCCCTGAAAGTTCCCATTTAAAGACTACTCTCTAGAGAGCCAAGTGTATACTGACTTGTCACTTCTAGTTGGCTTCAAAGTGAAATGAGACTCCTGGCTCCGTTTGCCATAAATCATCTTATGACTAAGCCATATTAATTGTTTTTTTCTTCAAAGGGACATTCTAGTGAAAATAAACCGTAAGCAGAAAAAGACACTGGCAGAGCTGGGTGGGGTAAGGAGGAGGAAAAACTAGTAGGATTATTATGTTTACTATTTACAAAGAAGAAAAATAAGTAGAAACACAGATAATATATGAGTAAATTTATAGCACATAAACAAAAGAAAGTATCTCAAAGAGCCACCTAATGTAGTCAAAACACTTTACCTGACTTGTCAATTTAAATAAGCTAGGGCATTTTATGGCTTCTTCAGTGAAACCCTTCCTCTTACCTTCATATGTAATGCTGACGTCAGTTGGAAGAGTTACTGTAAGGTCCTTGTACAGTAATCTAGCACAAAACAAGAAAGACTGATCTTCTGGATCCACTTTGTAAATAAACGACAGCAAGTTGCACAGTGAGTTTCTCTGCAAGGGCCCAGTCAGAAAGGTTGCAAAGTCACTCTACCGGGGTGAGAAATAAAATAAAGGACATGATTAGAGCTCCAGAGGCAGTGGCTATGACACTTCAAACCAATTCCTCTTCCTCTGCTCTGCATCTGTACACATAAGTGGTACTTCATAAGTCCTTCCTGAATGAAAAGTAAAACTGTATTCTTCTACCGTTTGGTAAAAACCTGAGGGCCACTATTAAGAGTGCGTCATAACCTCTTAACCAGTCTCTATACTTCGGCATTATCCAGTTTCAGAAGAGGCGGAGAAGAGAATAAAAAACAGCTTGTCTATAAATAAACAAGCATTAGAAAGGCAATGGTGAAACTTCTGGCTCAGAGTTAGGTAACATTTAAAAAAAATAAAGTTCCCTTTTTACTTTCTTCTTCCAATCTACCTTGAGCACCGAAAATGGGGTAAATAGGATTCCAAACAGATACCTGAAGTCGGTCTGCCTGGTACTTCCTCCCAGAGTAAGCATTCAGGTACTCGCTGAGACTGAACAGGAAGTGCTGAATATCAGTCTGTAAGTATTTTGCAGCTATCTCTTCTAAAGGAATGAAGACAGGGACCGAATGGTGATGAATCCGGAGTGGCTTCTGCATGACAAGGTCCACAAAATAGGAATCCAACAGGTTCCCTTCAAAAGCAGTGCTGATACAGACACAGACTCCTCGACTGGTTCGTTTACCACTGAGCCCTAAGGCAAATGGTAAGACAATTCCTCTTAACAGATGTAAAGGTAATGCCTACTCACCCGTGCATCCCAGGGGCTTCCACGGTGCTGCCTAGCATATATACACTTTGTGCACTGATGTTTGCTGGATGAGTGAGTATCACAGGCTCTATTTCCCTCTTTGACCTGGGGAAGGTTTACCTTTGACTCAAGATCTCTTACTGAGACATTGTTAAAACTGTGGAAGGGGGGCCAGCAGGTGGCTAGGTACTATGCTCCCACATGGCCAACTGTGCTTCAAGCCCCAGATCCAGCAGCTTGAAAATCACACCAGGCACATGTGCGTGGATACCTAGAATCCTGACAAGAAGAGAGGATTGTGATGTGGCCATCCTCTCTGGGGGGTGATTTCTCACTTTCTCTCTCTGTCTCTCCAGCAAGCACATGCACCATAGGCAAAATCCTAAAAAGAATCCCCCCAAAAAACAAAACAAAGCCATGGAAGAATGGTGAAAAAGAAAAAAGCATCCTAAGTACCAAATTACTGAGAAAGAAATTTCAGTTTTCATTTGATCTCTTTTCTTCCCAAGGCACAGATGGGAGAATAAATCTCAACTTATGTTGAAATAGAGATTTGAGAGGTTCAACTTTTACCATGGTCATAAAAGCAGCTAGCTCAACAGGAAGTTGTAGGACAAGGTGCAGCATATGATGAGCTGCTAAAACGAATTATGTAAGACAGCCCTAACCAATCTTCCACTGTCCAGAGGCCAACCCTGTAGATACAGATACGCCCACCAACAGCATGCTAGCTTTGTATGGTCAGGATGGGGGTGCAAAATAAATTCTCATGGAGTAAGTCCAGGACTAACACAGCTAACAAACTGACTCAGTAGGGAGAGAGACACCCGGACTGACTGAGGCTGAAAAATAATTATACCAGTGAAAGGATATGCTTGCAGAATGGCTTTCACATGTTCTCGTCTTCTTTCCAAAACTTCTTGCTCACTGATCTCTACTGTTCGGTTGGGGTCTACTTTGGCACTAGAAGCTTTAATCTGTAAGACATGCAACAAATCAAATGGGTCCAAAGGCGTATACTACAAAGTCCCTGCTCTGACCTAAATGGAAAAAGCTAAATGTACATTATTTTGGATTATGTAATAATGCATCAAGAAGTGCTACAGTGGTTGTCAGCATTATGAATTCATAGAACAGAAAGAATCTTATGGGTCACAGTACTAGGAATCAAAGTAGAAACTGTGCTGGATCGAACGACAGTTAGGGTTTTGTGAGAAGAGGAAGAGTGTAAGGACAGTCTAGGATGAGAACAGTGTGAGTGAAACACCCGGCTCCAAAGAGGCAAGGCTGGGAGAGCTGGTATGGGTCAGACTGCAGTTTCAAGTGCAGAGACTCTAGGATGTACCCCTCTCCTATGGCCAAGCAGATGGTTTTAGGCTAACCCTCCCACTGAGAATAACTATGTAAGCTGAATAAAATACCAAAAACAAGCAAGCAGACAGAAAATGTTTGACAGTATTAGAGAACAACCCAAATAGGCAGGAGTGAAGAGCAGAGACCAGAGCTCTGAAGTCAGCTGGCTTTCTCTGAAGCTTCCCCTCACAGCATTTGCTGATTTGTGTCGCAAGGCACTCAGGCCAAAGAGAAAACGTAGGCGAGACTCTGTAGCAGTGCACTACCTAGGAAAGTAAGAATCTGAGATCAATATCAAAGCAGCTTGTCTATGCGCCAAGAACTCCGGTAAAAAGAAATTCTGCCTATGGTTTGCATTTGTTAATTCCTCAACTGAGCATGTGGGACAGCGTACCAAGAAATCAAACAGAAAGAAACTGCTAAAAGTGCAAAAGCTAGGCAGATATTTTAGCAGAACAAAATCTGGAGTTCAAGGCCTGCCAAGAAAGAGGGGCCTTAACAGACTCGTCCCTGACACAAACCCAAACTTTCAGTTGAGAGCCTTAAAATAGGGCTATGCTAGAAGTACATGCAAATGGGAAATAGACCCCTCTCAACTGGGATTAGGTGACATGCCCATATACTGCCTGCCTGCCAGAAGAGCTTAAAATGACCTCTTCAGGAAGATAATATAACTGAGAATTCCTATATATTTTTTCATACACAATATCCATCACTGAATTTTAAAAAAAATCACCAGATGTACAAAGTAGGGAACAGATGCCAGAAAATTAAGGGAAAAAGAAAACAAAAGAAACAGATCCACGCGGATTCACCTTTTTGAGTTACCAGGCATGGCCATTAATACAAGTTAAAGGGCAGAGAACTCATACCAAAGAACTGACATATATGTAAAAGAATCAGATGGAAACCTAGAACCAAAAAATACAGTAACTAAGATTAGAAATGTAATAGATTTAAGGGGTCGGCAGGTGACATGGTAGTTAAGGACACTGGACTTCCACATGGCCCACTGCAGTTCAAGTCCTGGACCTGGTGGCTTGCTTTCTCACCCCCCACCCCCCCGTCCCTCTCTGGTCAAATTTTAAAAAATAAATAAATGGAAAATAAAGTTAACTAAAATAATTCTTAAAAAAAAATAAATTTAATAGCTTTAAAAGTTAACAAGACAAACGAGTGAAATAAAAAAACAGATATATTTTCCATATCCAGACTTTTTTTTTTTTTTTTTTTTTGAGAAGTTTTTGCTATAGGGCACGTGTGCTCGCCAGAC
>NW_006159682.1:316646-401225 GCF_000334495.1 Tupaia belangeri chinensis | reverse complement strand
ATAGCCATTACGCTAACTGCTGGTTCCCAGACTTTTTTTTAAAAAAGATATTATTATTTAAAAAAAAATTTCCAGAAAGAGAAAGAGAGAAAGTGAGAAAGCAAGCCTTTAGGTCCGGGACTTGAACCACAGTCAGCCATGTGGGAGTCCAGTACCCTAACCACCACACCCCCTGCCAGTCCCCAGACTTTTTACTTTTAATTTGCCAGAGACTATGTGTACCTGCTAGAGAGAGACAAAGAAAAAAGGAAAGGGAGAAAGTGCTTCCCAATGGGGTGTGGTAACACTGGAATCCTCCATTACTCCATCCTATCAGGATTGGAGTATGCATGCACGTGCCCAACATGTTTTGCAAGCCACTAGGGACTGAGATTTGAATTGCATGGTCAGTCATACAGGATCCAGTTCCCTAAGCCCCTAGTCCCTAAGGACAGCCCTTCATATCCAGATTAAAGCACAGGGAAAAAACATAAGATTAGAAAATAAAGACAGAACATGGACACACCCCCAACCCCCTCATACATGGAAACCACAGAAGTAAAAGATACCAGACTAATTTTCCAAAGCCGATGTAAAACATCAAGTAATTAATTTAAGGAGCTCAAATTTAAGAGGCTCATGGGACTAGCAGTTGGCATAATGGTTATATTGCTGGACTCCCATGTAGTCGACCGCGGTTCACGTCCTGGACCCGGTGGCTTAAACTCACACTGGGCGCGTGTGTGTGCGTGCCCAAGATCCCAAGAGGAGAATGGAGGAGAAGGGACTGAGGCGTGGCCATCCCCCGTGGCGGGTGATTTCTCAATTTCTGTCTCTCTGTCTCTCCCTGTCTGGCAAACGCATGCGCCCTATAGCAAAAACCTCTTCAAAAAAAAAAAAAAATTAAGAGACTCATCAGGCAAAATGAAGGAAAACCATGCCTAGTCACATCATATTAAATTGCTGAAAATGAAAGACAATCTTTTTTTTTTCTTTTTTCTTTTTTTGGAGAGGTTTTTTTCGCTATAGGGTGCGTGCATTCGCCAGACAGACAGAGAGAGACATAGAGACAGAAAGCGAGAAATCACCCCCCAGGGGGGATGGTCACGCCGCAATCCCTTCTCCTCCATTCTCCTCTCGGGATCTTGGGCACGCATGCACATGTGCCCGGTGTGAGTTTTAAGCCACCGGGTCCGGGACGCAAACCACGGTCAACTACATGGGAGTCCAGCAACATAGCCATTACGCTAACTGCTGGTTCCCGAAAGACAATCTTTTAAAAAGAACAAAAGGTGAGAAGGAACAAAGACACAAACAGAAAGACTAACACATGACTAATAAGACTAACATCTGACAGAAACACACACCTAGAAAGCAACCAAATAATATACTGAAAGTATGAAGGAAAATAACTTAGAATTTATAACTCTACATCCAGTGAACATATCCTTTAAAAAATAAAAAATATGGGGCAAGCAGGTGGCATGGTGGTTAAAGCACTGGATTCTCACATGGTTGGCCATGGGTAGAGTCCCGGACCATGTGGCCTGAAACTCACACCAAACACGTGTGTGACTGCCTGAAATCCTCCATTTCCGAGAGGAAAATGGAGGAGAGAGGAATGCAGCATGGCCATCCTCCCTGGAGAGTGATTTGTCAGTCTCCCTCTGTCTCTCTGGTGAGTGTACCTGCCCTAAAGCAAAAATCTCTTTAAAAAAAAAAGAGAAAAATATAGTGAAACAAAAATGTTTTCAGATAAAAAGAATTTATTGACATCAGACCTGCACTAAAATAAGTGCCAAAAGGAGTTATTTAATCCCAGATGGATACGCAAGAAGTAGTAAGAAGCACTGAAAAGAGTGAATACATGTATAACTCTATAAAGGAATGAATGGTTCTGCAGTGTAAGACAACAGAATAATAAAATGGTAGGTGGATCCAAATATATCAGCAATCACATTTAAAGTTCATAGACTGGGGCCAGCAGGTGGCATAGTGGTAGAGGCACTGGAGTCCCACATGGCCGACTGCAGTTTGAATCCTGGACTCAGAGGCTTGGAACTCATGCAGGGCATGTGTGCGTACAAGCCCAAAATTCCAGGAGGAGAATGGAGAAGGGACTGTGGTGTGGCCATCCTCCCCCAGGAGGTGATTTCTTGATTTCTCTCTCTCTCTGGTGACTGCATGCACCCTATAGCAAAAATCTCTCTAAAAATCTAAATAAAATTTAAATAAAAATGAAAAATAAAGATTATCAGACTAGATGAAAAATATGTAATTACATACTACTTACAAGAGAAATATTATAAATATAAGGACACTGAAAGACTGAAAATAAAAAGGAAAAAATTAACCATGCTAATCTGAAAGAGTTGGTGTACTAGCATTTGACAAAGTAGACTTCAAGGCAAGAAGTTTAACTGAAAGTAAAAAAGACCATTTCATAATAATAAAAATTTAACAAAACAGAAAGACATCATAACACTGTTCATACTTTATACAGAAAAACAGAAAAAGAAAAGAAATAGATTCACAATCACAATGGGAAATTTAAACAAACCTTAATAAAATAGACAAATCAGTAAGGATATAAAGTATGTGAAATGATTTTTTTTTTTAAAGAATTATTAGAACCAGCAATTGGCGTAATGGCTGTGGTTGCTGGACTCCCATGTAGTCAACCATGGTTCGAGTCCCGGACCCAGTGGCTTGAACTCATGCTGGGTGTGTGTGCATGAGTGCCCAAGATTCGGAGAGGAGAATGGAGAAGAGATTGTGGCATGGCCATCCAACCTGGGGGGTGATTTCTTGCTTTCTGTCTCTCTGGTGAACGGACATGATCCATAGCAAAAACTTATCCAAAAAAAGAGAATTATTCATTTTAGGGGCCAGCAGATGGCGTAATGGTTACATAGCTGGGCTCCCATGCAGTTGACCATGGTTTGAGCTTGGGACCTGGCAGCTTAAAACTCACACCAGATGTGTGTGCCCATCCATTGAGGAGGTGATTTCTTTTTTATTTTTTGGAGAGGTTTTCACTATAGGGCGCGTGCACTTGCCAGACAGACAGAGAGAGACAGAAAGCGAGAAATCAACCCCCAGGGGGGATGGCCATGCTGCGATCTCTTCTCCTCCATTCTCCCAGGATCCTGGGCACGCACGCAAACGTGCCCGGCGTGAGTTTTAAGCCACCAGGTCTGGGACGCGAACTGCGGTCAACTACGTGGGAGTCCAGTGACATAGACGTTACGCCAACTACTGGTCCCTTGAGGAGGTGATTTCTCACTTTCTGTCTCCCTCTCTCCATCTCTCCAGCAAATGCACATACCCTATTGCGAAAATCCACCCCCTCAAAAAAGAATTACTCATTTTATTTTTATTACCATTCTTCTGATTGACCAGGAAGAGACACAAGTAGAGAAAGAGAGTGAGATAGTAACCCACCAGGTCCAGAACTCAAACCATGGTCACCCATGTGGGAGTCCAGCACCTTAACCACCAAGGCACCTGCAACACACTTTTAAAGTAAGCCCATGGGCCAAAGAGGAAAAGACAATTGAAATTTAAAACATTTTGAACTGCCGGGGTAGATTCTGTGTCCTTGAAGTTGAAAGGTTCATATGGGACAATGTTGGGGTAATGCATAGCATTTCTCTCATAACTCCCTCCATTCTGTTTCTCTTCCAAGTATAATTACAAAAGACTTGTGTTCCCAAGTGCAGAGAAAATAAAAACACTTTCAGTTTTTCCAAAAGTGAGAACATGCTATGTCTGACAAAAGAAAAAAAAGAAGAAAGAAAAATCCAACTCAACAATAAAAACTAATACGAGAGGAACCAGCAGTTAGCGTAATGGCTATGTTGTTGGGCTCCCATGTAGTTGACTGCGGTTTGAATCCTGGATCCGGTGGCTTAGACTCACACCGGGCGCGTGTGCGTGTGTGCCCAAGACCCCAAGAAGAGAATGGAGGAGAAGGGATTGCAGCGTGGCCATCCCCCCCAGGGGGGTGATTTCTCATTTTCTGTCTCTCTGTGTCTCTCTGTCTTTCTGGAGAGCGCATGCACTCTATAGCAAAAACCTATAAAAAAAAAAAAAAAAAACCCACGAATACAAGAAAACAACAAAAAAGTACTTTGGATTGAAATAATAATTAAAAATGACATATCAAAACTTGTAGAATACAGCCAAAGCCATGGATAGGGAGAAAATCTATAACCTTAAGAAGCTAAAAGAACAGAAACCTAAATCCAAAGAGAGTAGAAGGAAGGAAATAATATTGAGCAGAAATCAACAAAAATACAGAATAAATGGAGAAAATCGACAAAGTTGAATAGTTGGTTGTTTGAAAAAGGCAAAAAAGTGATGAAATGTAACACAACTCATTTAAGGAGAGAAAAAATTGAGAGTAAGCACAAAGTACCAATATCAAAATAAAACACGAGACATAACAAATGGGTCCTAGTTGCAAGATAGTTGTTTTAAGAAGTTTCAAATAGGGCCAGCAAGTAGGCATGGTGGTTAAGGTGTTGGATTCCCACATGGCCCACCACAGCTCAAATCCCGGAACCAGTGGCCTAAAAATCACAACAAATAAATAGATAAGAAATGCTTTAAAAAGAAAAAAGAAAGAAAAAGTTGCAAACAACTTTAAATATGAGAATTTACATGAAATGGCCAAATTCTTTGACAAATCGAATTTACCAAAAGTGACCCAAGATGGAATAGTAAATCTGAACAGCTTTAAGTTGACTGTTCCACCAAAATGACAATTTTTTAAAATTTTATTCATTCACTTATTTTAATTTGGCCAGAGACAGACAAAGAGATAGAGAGGTAAAGTGACAAAGCAAGCCACAAGGCGAGGGACTCAAACTGTGGTTGGCCATGTGGGAATGTCTAGCACCCAAACCACACCACCTGTTGGTCCCCAAAGTGACAAATTTTTTGAATTGACAATACTGAGTATTGGTAAAGATACAAAACAATGGTAATCTTACGGATGCTGGGAATGTAAAAGTGCTACATCACTTTTAAAATTGGCAATATTGACTGAAGCTACTTCGCATACCCTATGACTCAGCAATTCTAATGAGTATACACCTAATAGAAAAGTGTGTTTTTATACCAAAAGACAGGAGCAAAATGTTCACAATGGCAATATTCATAATCATTCCAAAGTGAAACTAATCCAATAGCCCAAATGTCATCAAGGGTATAATAGGTAAATTACAGTATATTCATAAAATGTCATGACTATGCAATAATAAAAAAGAATGACACTACAAGCAACAGTATGGATGAATCTGACAGACATAACACCCAGTGAAAGAAGACAGGCATAAAAAATTTATAATGTTTATATTTATATAAAGTTAGAAAATAGGCAAAACAAATCTACGGTAACAAAAGTAATAGTGATTACCCTGAGAAATATGACTAGGGGGACCAGCAGGTGTAGTAGTGGTTAGGTTTTTTTTTTGAGAGGTTTTTCCTATAGAGCGCATGCACTCATCAGAAAGACATAGACAGAGAGACAGAACATTAGAAATCACATGGGGGGGGGGTGGCCACACCACAATCCCTTCTTCTCCCTTCTCCTCTTGGGATCTTGGGCATGAACGCACAAGCACCCAGTGTGAGTTTAAGCCACCGGGTCCAGGACTTGAACCATGGTAGACTACATGGGAGTCCAGTGACATAGCCATTATGCCAAATGCTGGTCTCTTGGTTAAGGTTTTTGACTCCCATGCAATTCAAGTCCTAGACCCAGTGCTTGAAACTCACACCGGGCATGTGCATATGCATGCCCAAAATCCCAAGAGAAGAAGGGATTGTAGTATGGCCATTCCCCCTGGGGAATGATTTCTCGCATTCTGTCTTTCTGGCGAACACATGCACCATATGGTAAAAATCTTTCAAAAAAAGAAAAATGAGAAGGCAAAAGGTGACTTCTAAGGCATCAATAACATAAGTATACTGTGATGTGCACTGTAGATACCTGGTTACACTCATTTTGTAAATAAGTGTTAAAAAGGGAGGAAGAGAGAGAAAGGAAGAAAAGGAGGGGAAAGAGGGAAGGTAAGAAAAAGGAAGGCTGATTTTATCCCAGGGGCAATCAATGGTTACTGAAAGTTTTTGAGCAGGGAAATGACTTTATTTCATGAAGGATTTTCTTAACTGTGCAAGATTTATTAGAAAAGTAGAAATACTAGCTGAGGGATTTGCCAGCAGATTACTATAATAATCCTAGAATCCAAATCACCTAGTAAATTATTTAGTACATATATGGCTAATTCTTGAGTTTCGGCAGTGAAGAAAGGAAGCACGAGTACAATAAAAAAGAATACTTGAAAGGGCTTGCTGACTGGACCTTGCCTAAAAAGAAAACTGCAAAGAGGGAAGGGCCAAAGTTTCCTGTTAGGTTTTAGAGTCTGGGTGACAGAAATATGGTGCTAATAACAACAGAACCAATAGCTCGAGTCAAGCTGAACTTGAACAAACAAGTTTAGATGTCTAGAGGCAAGTTAAACTGGTTTGAAACACTTGCCTGGTTCATCGGGATTGCCTGACAGTTGTTAGTTACAGTGGTATCAGCTGCAATTCTACTGGTTTAATTATTTGAGGCATGAAGGACTAAAATTCATCCAGTAAGATCCCAAGTAAAACTTATTACACAGATCTGCCAATTCTGACCTGTTTGTTCTATACGCCCTAGGAGAGTCGCCATCATCATCCTTCTACTCACTCTGGCTTGCTGTTCCTTCACTTCAGCCCTCAGCTTATCCCGCAGACGTCTCAGTTCATGAATCTCGGTCAGAAGAGCACTTTCCACTGCCTGTGCTTCCTGTAGCTTTGCAGACCTTTTATGGGACCTGTTCCTTTGACTCTCTAGAGTCTCGAGTCTTTCCAAGTGGGCCAAAACACCTAAAGAAAGTATAAAGAGAATTTCACAAGATGCCAAGGATTTATTTTCTTATTTCCCCACTATAGGGTGTATGCTCTTGATGGAAATAGAGAGGAAAAGTGAGAAATTACTCCCCATGAGGGACGGCCACACGCAAATCCTTCTCCTCTGCTCTTCTTGAGATTTTGAGTATGCATGTACAAAAAGATGCCCAGCATTTGGCCAACGTATTTCCCAAGCCACCAGGTCCAGGACTCAAACCACGCACTTGACCATGTGGGATTCAGCTGCCTTAACCACCATGCCACCCGGCTAGCCTGAAGCTAAGGATATCTAACTCTGGCAACATGAAGCATTTTAGAGAACAGTATGACTCTTTTCCAGAACCTTGTGGCTAGCTGAACTGTTAGACATCTACTACATTTATAAAACCAGAGGAACTGACAACTGAAATCAAAGATCACAAACTTCTTAGGCTGAATACTAAAAAATGATTCAATGGCTATACCACAAACTAGATAAAAATCTCCTGTGAAAATTTTACTTTTAACTACCAGACTTTGTTTAACTGGGTTTAAGTAGAGCCAGCATCTATTCTGTAGAGTTCATAAGGATGCACTACATATATGAAAATAACGCTCTTTCCTTGTATTGGAGCAAAGTCCAAAAACTTACCTCATTCACCTATCCAATCAAGACTAAAACCCTGGAATCTCTTATGGCTGGTTTATATCCCAGAAAAGAAACAAAAACAAAAATAAGGCAGTGTGAGATTAAGTAAAAATGGACACACACTACATGCGAGTCTCCTTATTTTACTTTTATCATTGATACCTATCCCCTCTTGCTTACCCAGGAACCCTAGATTATCCAGTATCCCTTTCTCTGTTTTATGTTTCCTCTCAACTGCTTCCTTGAACACATGCTCAAATCTCACCTGTCTACTGACACACATGCATATTACTGACCACAAGTCCCTCTCTAGCTTTCTTTTTCTCCCTTTTCCTTTCTAGGTAAACTACTTAACAGCGTTGCTTTCACTTAACTTTCTCCATTTCCTTAGCTTTTATTCACACTTCAACTCATTCTAAACTGACTTTAATTCTTCCACAAAACTACTCCAACTTCGACGATGATGTCCATGTTGCTGAACCTACTGGACATTTTCCAAATTCCCTTTTACCCCACTTCACAGTAGTATGATTCTACTAATCACTAACTTCCTTAAATATTCTCTTTTCTTGAATCCTATCATACCAGCCTCCTCGTTTTCCTCATTCAACAAAGGTTATAAAGCATCTATTCTGTCCCAAGCACTATTTCAGGCACTGGGAACATAGTGATGAACAAGAGACAAAAGTCTTGCTTTTATAAAGCTTCCTTTACCTCTCTAACCCTCTTTCCACTTTGTAGGGTCATTTTTTTCTGGACCATTACATGCTAGAATTCTCTGAAGCTGAGACCTAGGATGTCTTCTCTGCTGAAAAAAACTCATCCATGCCTACAGCCTTAATGACCATCTATATGTGAACGTTTCACAAATATATACCTCTGTTTCGTATTTCTCACCTGCGCTTTAGCCCAGAATATCTGCCTGCTTTCTTAGTGTATCTACTTGGTGGTCTTAGAATAACCTAACACTAAGCATGTCCAAGATTCAGAATATGCATTGAGCGTATTGAGTTTCAAAAGATGTGGAAGTGTAGAAATGAAGTAATTTTTTTCTTGCAGAATAATCTTTGTTGTGGGAGGGGAATCAGGAAAAACAAAACGTTTAACGACACAAAAATAAAACGATTTCTGTTGATGGTAACATACAGAGTAATATCTTTGACTTCACTATTCATGGTGGTAAAAACCGTATTGTACACTGTAAAGACATATAGTGATTAAATGTAAATTCAAAAAATGTAAGTAAATAAATAAACAAACTAGAACAGGCAAAAGAATCTTGGTTTTCTGTTCCTCTATGTCTTCAATGTTAGTACAGTATTCCGTAACAGGAGAGAGGGCTCTTTCAGCCTGCGGACCATCTTCGGGCTGCAGAGGTAAAGGGAAGAAGGTGACCCTTTAATACCTCCTTTGGAATCACCTTCTTGCCGTAAAATATTCGCCTGCTCCATCGCCTCTAGTTCCCAAGAGTCTTCTCATGAGCTTGTACAGGCAAATGGTAGGAGGGACCTAGATGTCCTCGCTGGTAAAGAAAAACAACAACGAAGTCACACCTATTCCCATTCAGACAAATCCAGACAACCAGAGCACAGCCCCCTCGGGCACGCCCCTAGGCCCGGGATAACCCGAGGGTCTCCGCTAAGACCCGCCCCCTCCCTGACAGACGTTCCGGGTCCGAGTCAGCTGTGTCCATGCCCACCACCCGTCCCGGGGCGCTCCGGAACTCACGGTTCACTCAAGGCCTGCAGAGTGTCCTTGGCCACGGAACAGGCTTCAATAAAAGGCCGTTCAGCCCTCCACCCCGGTCACGGTTTCATCAAGCCTTGGGTTTCCCTTCCCCCCTACCTCCTCTCTTGCTCACTCAGGACAGAAACGAAAATTCCCGCCGTTCCCGCCTTTAAAAACCAATCCAGCCGTCCCGGCATGCCTTGCGCTCACACCGTACAAAAACATGGCGGTGCTCAGGGCCCCGCCCTGATCCCAACATGCACCGGGGAGCAGGTCTAGTCTTCCGGGTGGTCAGGAAGATGGCGGCCCCTGGGGCGGAGTCGCAGGTCCTCGTACAATACTTGGTGTTACGAAAGGATCTCTCGCAGGCGCCGCTGTCCTGGCCGGCGGGGGCGGTGGTAGCGCAAGCCTGCCACGCAGCCACCGCGGCCTTACACCTTCACCGCGACCACCCTCACACCGCGGCTTACCTCCAGGAGCTCGGGCGCATGCGCAAGGTGGTCCTTGAGGTGAGGCCAGGGGGCGGGGCTCTGGGAACAGGAGGCCGGAAGTCGGTGTGATCTTGTGCCCAGGGGCGTAACTTCGTGGAGGGAGCACGGCTGAATAGGGAGGAACCTAACTTTGAGATTTTGGAACGTAGTCTAGGGCTTCAGCTCTTGCCTAGGAAGTCTTCCCGTGGGCAGGGCCTGCCTTTGTGCGGTGGACACCGGAGCCATAATTAAGGCTTCTCTGCACCCTCTGGGCTCTCTGGGAACTAACTGGTGGCTCCTGGGTCCCTCAGTAGATGCTGTCCAGGGCCGAGGCTGGTGGAGGGTGACGCTACGTTTCTACCTGTGCACTGGCCGGGTTTTAAAGCCATGCGCTAAATCACATTGTACCCCACACTGTACAAAAATTAAATAAGAAATTATAAAGAAATGGAAAAAAGTGCAAACCCTCCTCAAGTATCAAGCCATGTCCCAAACTACTGCGCCCCAGTGGAAATAGACCCAGAAGGGATGACACACGGTTCTTATTTAATTTTGCTTATTCATTCATTTAGTTGAATTTGACCAGAGAGAGAGAGAAAGTGAGAAAACAAGACACCAGGTCTGGGACTCAAACCGTGTTTGGCTATGTGGTAGTGTCCAGCGCCTTAACCACCATGCCACCTGCTGGTCCCCCACACGGTTCTTTTGGCCATGACAGTGCAAAGCAGTCAAACTTAAGTATTTATCTGTGAGTGACACCAAATTATTTGGGAAAATAAATGCTCAAAACCCTAGTATAAATCAAATCTAGCAACAGAAACACTAGACACCAGGGGTATAGTTTGGTACAGCTTTTAAAACAGCAGGAAGGTCCTTTTTACAGATGAGCAAACAGATTACCCTTTGACTGTCAGTTCTGCTGCTAGAAATATATCCTAAAAAAAGAATCAGATGCACCCAAAGAACTTTGCACAGTATGTTCACAGCACTCTATATTGGTAAAATATTAGAAATGATTAAATTTCCAATTCTGGGGATTGGTTAAATTAATCTGTGTCTTTATAATGGGCTGTTTTCTTTTTTTAAAGAATTATTTAATTTTATTATCATTATTATTTTAATTTGCTATAGGACACATGCACTTATCAGAGAGGGAGGGAGAGAGAGAAGCTGCCAGGGTCTGGGACTCAAACTGCAGTCAGCTATGTGGGAGTCCAGTGCCTTAACCACCACACCACCTGCTGGCCCCTATAATGAGTTGTTAAAAAGCTACTATGAGTTAGGTATATTTAGTGGTATGGAAGAGTGCTCATGATATGATGCTAATTTAACTATATTCTGTATGTAAAATGATCCAAATTTCAAAAGGAAAAACCAGGGAAATACATGTAGATATTAAGTAGTGGAGGGTGGGGTAAGGGTTATTTCCTAATGTTTCTCTGTATTTTAAGATTTTCTACATTAAGCACATCTTGTATGATGAGGATAAAAATCAGTTTAAAATAAACTGGAACTCAGGTGGAGAGGTGAGGTAATTCTTTCATGGATAGCTGGCAAGGACAGCAGGGCTCTGTCTAAAGGACTCAATATATTAAGAGTGATAATCCTGGAATTAATCTCATTTTGATAAAACAAGTCTCTGCTTTTCTTAGTGGCTCTATTTTCATAGGCCAAAACAAAACAAAAACAAAAAAAAACATGTTATGCAAAATAACATACTCAGTTTTATTTTCTGAGTTATAGACTTAAGGCTTTTTTTTTTTTTTTGAGAGGTTTTTGCTATAGGGTGCATGCACTCGCCAGAGAGACAGAGACAGAGAGACAAAGAGAGAAATCCCCCCCCAGGGGGGATGGTCACGCCGCAATCCTTTCTCCTCCCTTCTCCTCTCGGGATCTTGGGCACGCACGCACATGCGCCCGGCGTGAGTTTAAGCCACCGGGTCCGGGACGTGAACTGCGGTCGACTACATGGGAGTCCAGCAACATAGCCATTACGCTAACTGCTGGTTCCTAGACTTAAGACTTAATGTAATGGGATTCGGTCTTGGGGAGTGGGTAGTAAGGATGACACAGAAACAATTTTTTTTTTTTTTTTGCTATAGGTCATGTGTGCTCAACAGAGAAAGTGAGAAATCACCCCCTAGAGTGGATGGCCATGCCCCAGAAACACTTTCTAAAAGATATTAGAGAATAGTTTGCTTGAGTAAACAGGTGGGAGCTATTCCAGCAAAAGAAAATACTTTAAGGATTGAGTGAGGTAGGATGAGAGGGGAGGAGTGAGGTGGAGTTGTATGTGATTTTAGAAATCCAGAGGGACCAGCAGTTGGCATAATGGCTATGTTGCTGGACTCCCATGTGTTGACTGCGATTTGAGTACTGGATCTGGTGGCTTAAACTCATGCCAGTCATGTGTGCGTGCGTGCCCAAGATTCCGAGAGGAGAATGGAGGAGAAGGGATTGCAGCGTGACCATCCCTCCTGAGGGGTGATTTCTCCCTTTCTGTCTCTCTGTCTCTCTGGTGAGCGCACGTACCCTATAGCAAAAACCTCTCCCACCACCTCCCCAAAAAAGGTAGAAATCCAGTAATCAGCCTTTAAAGTCAGAGCTGGATGAAGGGTTGGGGATAGCGGTTACAGGTACATAGAAGAACTAAGAAAGTGTATGAACATAATTACGGACAATACAGTGTCTCAGAGGGAAGAGAAAAATCTTGATTTTTATAAACTGGAATGTTAAGCCTGTCCTTCTCTCCCAACCCTAAGCAGAGAGTGAATGGTGAACCAGGGAACAAAACTTGCTCTACAGCTCTTCCCGTGGTAAAGCAGTTTCTCCACTGTCAGTGAAGGGGGACCCCTCATTTTATTCTATTATTTATTTGGGCCTTTGACACTTCCTAAATGGACTCTAATCTGTGTTTTGCTCCTTGTAGGCCCCAGATGAGACCACCCTAAAGTTGTTGGCTGAGACTCTGCAACAGAAGAACATTGACCACATGCTGTGGCTGGAACAGCCAGAGAATATAGCCACTTGCATTGCACTCAGGCCTTACCCCAAGGAAGAAGTGAGCCAGTATTTGAAGAAGTTTCGATTATTCAAATGACTGATGTTTTAATATATTTAAATATCGGCTGGATCCTAAAACAACATTTCACCCAGCCCTAAGTATCACATACTCCTTTCAGTGCCAGCTTGGTCTTCCCCATCAGTTATGTTGGTTTCTTGAGGGTGAAACACATGTTCATATTTAAAATTGTCATTAATAAGTATTTCCTCTAGGGCCAGCTGTGTGGCTCAGTGGTAATGCACTGCTTAAGTGGAGCTGGATCCCATATGGCGAACACTGTTCAAATCCCCAGCCTGGCTGGCCTGAAGCATGCTGGGCATGTATGTGAGTGCCCAAGATCTGACAGACTAGACTGAAGGGAGGGGATTGCAGCATGACCAGATCCTGTGGTGCTTCCTATCTTTGTCTCTATCTCTCTCTCATGTACGTGGTTTATCATGAATAAAGGGAAAACATCTTTAAAAAATAGTACTTCCTCTTATTTTATCAGTAAGTTCGAGTGCAGAAAGTAGACGAACATCAATATTGTCTATGGATCACTGCTCAAATAGAAGATTTGGTTAGATTGTCATACAAGGCTCAAGGAAACACCCTCTTTCTTTTTTTTTTTTTTTTTTTTTTTTTTTTTAGGAATAAGGAGTTCCTCTGATTACACGGTTTAAAACTTTGCCTTTGATATTTCTTATTCACATTCAGTTGTCATACTTCATTGAATCTAAGACAACATGAACCTTAAGACACAGCATTGTTTTATGTATTGTTAAGGGCCAGCAGGTGGCATGGTGGTTAAGGGTGCTGGACTTCCATGTGACTGACTGTGGTTCGAATCCTGGACCTGGCAGCTTGCTTTCTCACTTTCTTTCTCTCTCTCTCTCTCTCACTCTGTCCCTCGTTGGTCAAATATTAATAAATAAACAAACAGATAAATAAAGTTAAATAAATCCTTAAAAAAAAAAAAAGAACTGTTGCCAATTAAGAAATGCTATTGAAAAACTTGAAAAAATACACTCTAAAAAAAAAAAATCCATGTGTAGTTTTTAGAATAGTCATTTTCCACGAACTTTTTGAAGATCTGTGATTTGATTTGACATGATGAAATCTGTCAAGTACTATAGCTATTTCCTGCCATTTCATTGCTAACACCCTGTCTAGGGCTCTCACGTTCCTCCAGGGTATCCTGGCTTCAATTCAGCATGAATTTTATTTATTCTTACTATTTTTTTTAAAATCTGTTATAGGGTATACACACTCATGAGAGAGAGAGAGAGAGAAAGTGAGAAAGCAAGCCACCGGGTCCAGGACTGAAACTGTAGTCAGCCATGTGGGGGTCCAGCATCTTAACCACCAAGCCACCTGCTGACCCTAGACATTGTGTCTTTTAAATAACTTTTCAAAATTCTGAATTCTTCAGTAAAACAGAGTGATGAAGCCAGAGAGGAGCGAGTGTTACACAGCTGAGAGACATGCAGCTTGGGCTGATCCTGACAGCAGAGATCTGAGTGCTCCTAACCCAGCAGAGAAAGGACAGGCCCTCCGGTGCAGACCTGAGTGCAGGGCGGCTGCAGAATCTCAGCATCAGCTGAGGCCATGATCACCTGGACTCCATTGGTGGTTCTGCAAGTGCGAGCTGGTTCTAGATCGAATCACTTGGGTACTTGTTAGACAAGCATATTCTCAGTCCCCACCTGAGACCCACGGAGGCAGAAACTGTGGTGCTACCCAGAACAGCAGCCTATCTCCCAGAGGTCATCAGTAAATGTGTGCGATTTAGAAGCCACATAGTGAGTGTGGAAGACACGCTCACAGGAAGGAGTCAAGTTGGAAAGCAGGAATTTGGCATTGAGCCACGGCATCTGGCCTGAGTGCCAAGATTACAAAAAATAATGTGTTCTCCAATAGAGCATAGAGCATGCTGCAAACCCTGGGATTGATGATATATCCTTGAAAAGAATCTAAGTCTGGGGAAGTTTCTTATATGTGAAAAACATTTATAATTAACAAAGTACTTCCATATTAATCAACCCTGGCAATTTGCGGATGCAGACAGTCTTGTCTCAGAGTTCAGAGATTCTAAAAGACTGACTTGCCCAAGATCAAAGTTGGTGTGAGGACTGAGATGGAAAACCAGGTCTCTGTCAGTCAGTTCCATTTCTTAACCTCTCATCATTGGTTACTAATTTGGTTTTCCAGTCATCTACATGCTAGTTAGGGTGGTTTGAACTGAGGTCACGAGTAGTTCGAGCACTGGAAAGCTGTACTTTCCATATTAAATTGGTTAATTGACATTCTGGATTATAAATCAGCCTCCTGTGACTGTGAGCTGTGTGACTCAATACTCTAGAGCCCAATTATCACTGGATGAGCTGACAAAATCGAGTTTCTGAACTTGAAAGCTGAGGATCAAAGCCTAGGTCACTGCTTCTAGCGCTGACTGAACGCAAAGGGCTCCCCTGGAGGGACACGGTAAAAGCTGCCTGTTTTATCGTTTAATTGACATACAACGCTCCCTTCCCCATCCTGCTGTCCTAGGAGTGTGAGTGTGCACTCCCGGCTTCCTGGTTGAGAATGTTGGCAGCAGTGAACCCTGACACTGACAGTGCACTGTGCATGTGGGAAAGTGCTTGAGGGTGACTGCCCTCGGCTCTGATCACCTCGCAGGTTTTGGCTGTCCTCCGCGGTCAAGCATCCCATGGCCAGACTCTCCTTCTCCAAGATCCAAATATGGCAGGTTTTGAATGCTGGCCTAACACTGGATCTAGCTGTTGGGATTTTTGCAAGAGCTACATAAATAGCACGTAAGTTCTGAACCTAGGCTCTGGAAAATGAGGCCAAGAGAGACAAATCAGTTGCAAGGTACATTAAGTTCTTTTTGTTTTCTTCCATAGGGTGCATGCACTCACTAACGGGAAAAAGAAATCATCCCTCCAGGGGGATGACAATGCCACAATTCCTTCTCCTCCACTCTTCTCTCAGAATTTTGAGCATACACATAAACATGTCCAGTGTGTTTTTCAAGCCAGAGGGTCTAGGACTCAGACCACTTGGCTATGAGGGATCCAGCACCTTAGTGACCATGCCACCTGCTGGCCCCAGAAGATATGGCTTTCTGTGATAGCCTAAATGGGCTTGCTAATTCCCTGGGCCAAGAAAATGTGCGATTATACACAGCAGATAGTTTCACCAAAACTGATGATTCCTCTGGTCACTGGTGTAGTCAGGATAAAGAGAACAACCTCTTCCCACATTCAGTCTATCGAACATTGACAGATTGGTTCCACTCAATTGAGAAACATGGGACAAAGGCAATTAACCTCACCCCTCATTAGGTTATGTTCTTAACCTTGATGAGGAAAAGTTAAGATAGAATGGCAGATAAGAGCATTGTGTTAACCAAGTCCCCTCTACAAAGGAGGGAAACACTGAGGGGGTGCAGGGGAAGCACTCCACCTTCTCCCCAACACTGGACATAAGAAATTCTAAAGAAGTACTCCAGATACAAGACGAAGACCAAACTGGCAACAGGTTCAACATGTATGTGATGGGAATGGGGAGGAAAGCTAGGGCAGGAGTACAGAGGCTGTTCAGCAAATACTCTGAATCAGATTAAGGATTAATCTAGCCACTAGCTTGCTAAAAATTTTTAAAATCCATACATGGGTTTTTAAAAATCAAATACCATTTTTTTGAAAGAATAATTTATTTATTTATTCATTCATTCATTTATTTTTAATTTGACCAGAGAGAGAGAGAGAGCAAAAGAGATAGAGAGAGGGGGAAAGTGAGAAAGGAAGCCACCAGGTCCAGAACTCAAACTATGGTCAGCCATATGGGAGCGTCCAGCATCTTAACCACCATGCCACCTGTTGGTCCCCTCAAATACCTTTTCTGCATCTACTGAAATGATCATTATTGTCTTTCTGTTTTTACTGTGAATTACCCTGCTAGACTTCAAATATTGAACCATTTTTGTTCTTGGCAATTAAGCTGACTTAGCATGATTATTCAATGTTAAGGGGCCAAGAAGGAGACCTGGGTTCTGATCATCTTTAAGTCTCATGACTTTAAAAACCAACTGTACACTGATGCCTTCCAAATTTATATCTCGAGCTCCAAATGCTCTCCTAAATTTCAGGCCCTTATGTGTACAAATCCTGAGTCGAGATCCCTTGGACATCTAGTAGAAATCACAAACGTATCACGACAGGTAATGGGCCAAACCTGCTTCTCTCTTCCATCTCCATTAATGACAATTCCATCCTTCCAGTTGCTTAGCCCCAAAACCTGGGAGTCATTCTTCATCTCTCTCACCCTATTTCTGCTACGTCACCTCTGCCATCAAAATACATCTGGAATCTGGGGCCAGATGGTACTAGAGTGGTCAAATGTAACATGCCGTGAGGCTGACCCATGTGGGAAGGTTCTGAGTTGGTGTGCAGAGACCTTCCTGAGTAAGCCACGTGTACACACACCCATGATCTGGGTTGGCTGAGGCTGGGGATAGGTCACATAGTGTCAGGACCCTCTTGGGGGTGTTGTCTCTCATGGAAGAAATAAATAAACTTTAAAACACTCTTAAAGAAAAAAATACATATATCTATATCTATTGATGCAGATCTATATCTCAAGAATCTGGTCACTCCTCACAATTTTAGCCACTACCATTCTGGTCCAAGTCATCATCACTTGCCTGGACTATTGCAACCAACCCCTACCAGCCCCCTACCAGCCCCCTACCAGGACTCCTTGCTTCTGCATCTGCCTTCTCTACAGCTATTCTCAACGCCAAAGCTAGAGTGATCCTTTCAAAACCTACGTAAGAGCAAATCATTCTCCTATTTAAAATCCTCAAGTGGCTCTTCATCTCAGTAAAAGCAGGTTTTCTGTTCATCTACAAGGCCCTCCACCATCCGCCTTCATTATTTCTTTGATATCCTCGGCTTCTATTTGCCTCACTTACTCTGCTCCAACCTCACGATCTCTGCATTTCTGTTTAGAAAGCTTTTTCCAGGGCCTAGCCACAGTGGCACCACTGCTGGGGAGGCTGGAGACAACATGGGAGGACCAAGTTCAGTTCCTGGGCCATCCTGAATATGGACCCGTAATCCTAGCTAACTGGAAGGCTGGGGCAAGGAAGATCACACTGTCAAAAACGCCTTTGTTTCGTTTTCCCTCTCTCTCATAAAAGGGAGAAAGGGGGACATAGAAAACTCTCTCCACATTGCCATATAGCTTTCTCCACACTGCCGTAGACTGGGCTGTGGAAAAGTCATATTTTTTTCTATGCAAAAATACTTGATGTTTCCAACCATCTAAAACTTTCTCCATTCTCCGTGTGGCTCACTGTCTCAGGTCCTTTAGGTTGTCACTCGAACATCACCTTCTCCGAAGGTTGGTTCTAACTTCCCCATTTTAAACTGTGACCGCTCTCCTCCAATGCTCCCCACCCCTCCTCCCTTCAATTTTCTCCACAGCACTTGCCATCTGACATACCATATATTTTGCTTATTTGTCAACCAACCTTCACTGGAATGCAAGCTCCACGAGGGCAGGGATTTTTATTTTCTTCACTGATGTAGCCCCAGTGCCTGGAACAGTACATGGCAAACAGTAGGTATTCAATTAATACCAGTTTGGCTGAAATTCTACAGTTGTCTTTACTGTCATTAAATTACTTTAAAAATACCCATTATTTAAGGAGAAGGGAGTGTGGTATGGTTACCCCCAGGGGTGCTTTCTCACTTTCCCTTTCTTTCTTTCTCTCTCCCGTGAGCACATGTGCTCTACAGCAAATGAATATCTATCTCCATTATTTAATATACCTATTGGGCTGACTCCATAACCTGGTGATTAAGGGACCTGAGTCCCATACAGCCAATCAGAGTTTGAATTCTGGCCCCAGTAGTTTGAAAATCACACCAGGCATGCATGCGTGCGTGTCTAAAATTCCAACAGGATGCAGACATGGAGAAGGAATTGAGGCATGACACATCCCATGGTAGGGTGCTTTCTTCTCTCTCTCTCCCTTTCTGTGTCTCTCTGGTGAACACATGAGCCCTCTGACAAATTAAAATATAAATAAAGAAAAAATAAAATAGCTATTGTGCAATTTAAAAAAGATTCTTTTAAAAAATATTTTATTTATGATTATTATTATTATTATTATTAATTTGACCAGAGAGAAAAAGGGGAAGTGAGAAAGCAAGCTGCCAAGTCTGGAACTCGAAATGCAATCAGACATGTGGGAGTCCAGTGCCTTAACCACTATGCCACTTGCTGGCCCAAGAGGGAAATTCCTATACCTAAAGATTCCCAGGAAAACTAACTCCATTTTCCCCCTTAGTTTCTTGCCATAGGGCACATGTGCTTGCAAGCAAGAGACAGAGAGAAGGAAAGTGAGCAATAACTTCCCAGGGGAGATGGCCATGCCACAATCCCTTCTCCTCCATTGTTCTCCTAGGATTTGGGGCACACACACACACATGTGCCTGGCATGACTTTCAAGCTGTTGGGTCTAGGAACAGAACTATAGTCAGCCACGTGGAAATCCAGCGCCTTAACCACCATGGCACCTGCTGGCTCCACAACTTAACTTTTGAGCTGGAAATTGATAAAATGACTTAAGTCATCTCTTTGTTTGGGGTTATAAAAATTACATATCAAAAACTGATTTAAACCTAGAACTGATTCATTACACTATCCTTTCTACTTTCAAATCTACTTGAAAAATTCCTTAATAAAAAGCTTTAAAAAAGCTTTCAAGTGAAGATAGAGAAAAGATTTAAAGCATAAACTTAGAGGTGCATGAGTCTTTAAATAGTGTATGTCTAAGGGAGGCTTTTTCCCAGTTGGTTTTGGTTGAACTTTAAAGTCTAAGCTTACTAAGTAATTATCATTTAAAATATAATTGCTAACATCAGAAGAATGTTAAAATGGAAAGCTAATTTAAAAAGTAATGCTCATTTGAATAAAAGTTTGGAAGTTAAAAAGGAAATTGAGCAGGAGATAGGCAGTCTGCAGCACAGTACAGGCAGGTACATAATATGTGAGCTTAGATTAAAAACAGTGCAGAACAGAGCAGGGTGGGACTGCTTCTCCAGGTCTAAGAAATGAAATTACAGGTAGGACCTCTGTTCTTGTCATTTCCGAGTTCATTGACCTGTCCCATCCACCTGTCCACGTTCTAAGTCACTGTTTCCAGAGGCACTGGTTTAAAAGTCAGTGTAGGGGCCAGCAGTGGCATAATGATTAAGACACTGGATTCCCACATGAGACTATGGTTCGAGTCCAGGGTCCGGAAACTTAAAACTCATTCCAAACGCGTGTGCCGGGCATGCCCAAAATCTTAGGAGGAGAATGAAGGAGAAGGGATTTGCTGCATGGACGTTCTCTCTGAAGGGGTGATTTCTCACTTTCCTTCTCACTGTCTCTCCAGAAAGAGTGTATGTGCCCTACGGCAAAAACCTTAAAAAAAATAAGGAAATCCAGCCTAACAGTTTCACAGAGCCAGCTTATTCTTGTCTAATTTCAACAAGAATCCCTTCTCAGCAGCGTCGCACTGCAGGGAAAGGAGAGAGCAGGGCATGCTGGACGCTTACTTCAGAAGGGAAGGCTTGAAGCAACGGTCCCTCCCGTTGTGCCGTTTTTGCTTTTCATTTAAGACTCAGTCCTCCGATCAGCTGATTTTCAGCGAGGAGGTTAATTTCTGAGAAGTGTAAAGGATTTAACGGAAGCTATCAGCTATAAATACAATGTTCAAGAGTTTGAAGAAGTATTAAAGATAACTGCTGGGGCCAGTAGGTGACATGGTGGTTAAGGTGCTGGATTCCCACGTGGCTGACTATGGTTCAAGTCTTGGATCTTGCAGTTTGAAAATCACAGCAAATAAATAGATAATAAATGTTTAAAAAAGATAACTGCTAATGTTCTGCCAATTTTGCAGATATGTGGAGGCTCCTATAACATGAGATGTTTTTTTAAAGAATTTTTTTTGTTTAATTCTATTCATTATCATTATTTTATGTTTTATTTGTTTGAAGTTGACTAGAGAGACAGCGAGAGAGAGAAGGAAAGTGAGAAAGCAAGCTGCCAGGTCCAGGACTCAAACCATGGTCAGCCATGTGGGAGTCTAGCCCCTAACCACCACTCCATCTGCTGGCCCTAACATGAGATTTTTGAAAACTTATACTGGAAAAGGGCCCACATTCTCTCACATTTCGTGAAAGGGAACGGTCATCAAGGTAGAACCATGGCCCTGTCGTGGAGTCTTGGACACATCTGCAACCTTTCATTAGCTTAATCCAGACTCTGGAGAGACGGCTCAGTGCCTGGTCTGTCCATCAGCAAGTTTACCTTATTTAAAATACTGCCTCTGAGTCTATTTCTTCAATCAGCATTTAGGAATCTATTATTCAGAAAGGCTCCAAGGGAAAGGAAAAAAAGATGTGCACCTCTTCTGTAAAGTTTACAATTAAAAAAAAAAAAAAAGGCTTAGGGCCAGCAGATGACATGGTGGTTAAGGTGCTGGACTCTCACATGACTAACCATGGTTTGAAGACAGGGCTATGGGTCTGGGACTCGAATCACCGTCGACCACATGGGAGCCCAGAGATGTAACCATTATGCCATCCTCTGGTCCTGAGAGACATTTTATTTTATTTTTTAAACTTATTTATTTATTTTTAATTTGACCAGAGAGGGACAGAGCAAGAGCGAGAAAGTGAGAAAGCAAGCCACCAGGTCCAGGACTCGAACCACGGTCAGCCATGTAGGAGTCTAGCGCCCTTAATCACCACACCATCTGCCAGCCCCAAGAGACATTTTTTTAAATTGCCAGAGGGCATGTATATTCACCAGAAAGAGAGAAGAGAGAGAGAGACAGAGAGAGAACTCCCCCCACTGGGGCATGGTTACACCGTAATATTTTCTTTCATCCCTCCTTCCCATCGGGATTTTAGACAAACACACACATGTGCCCAGCATGGGACCCAGCTCCCTTAAACAAGATGCAATGGGATCAACCTGAGAGAAATTTTAATTCTTTTAAGTCAATGTCTCAGGTTTGCTATTCCCTATAGGCACTGTTAGTTTCTGCGGCCTGTACAAATGCCAAAGTTCTGAGATGGGCACAAACGACCAGACTCGAGCCAAACTGCAGCACAGGAGAAAGGCTCTTTGTCTGCTGAAGGATCAAGAGCCAGAAAACAGTGCTTCCAAGGTCTGATCCAAGAAACCTAATATCCTAGGAGGAACTGCAGCAATTACTCTACTTCACAAAAAGTGCCCTCTCTGCCATTCTTTACCTGCCGTGCAAGGAACCTACATTTTCCAAAACACTTTTAAGTTAAGGGGTTAATGCTGAGGTTTCATTGGAACCCCTTCTTCATTCCTTTAGGTATCAGGGACAAAATGCTTCTTTGAAACTGCGGTGGGACACCTGCTGATATGCCAAAGATCACATTAGTTGAAGCTATCTACTATGTCTGCCTCCAGGCAACGGGCAGAATTTTCTTTTTCTTTTAAAAGATTTATTTAACTTGTTATTTATTATTATTATATTATTAAATCTTGCCATAGAGAGACAGAGAGAGAGAGAGAGAAAGGAAAGTGAGAAAGCAAGCCACCAGGTCTGGGACTTGAACCGCAGTCAGCCATAAGGGAGTTCAGCACCTTAACCATCATACCACCTCTTAGCCCCAAGTTTTCTTAATGCTTGAGTTATTTTGCCTCTTTTCACAGCCAGTTTTTTTTAATTAATTTTAAAAACATTTATTTATTTATTGAGTCATCAAAAAAATCATGATGCATAACCCAGTATTTATCTGTTGTAATTTTCAAGCCAGTGGGTCTGGGACTCAAACCACAGTCAGCCATGTGGGAATCTAGTGCTTTACCACCATGCCATCTACTGACCCCAAAGTCAGTTTTTTAAAAGTTATTTCCTATGAGAAAGCATTGTCTAAGGCCACACAATGAGATTCAACTCTGTAGACTTCAAATCAGTCTGAAATCATGTAGTCCAGGATACTGAACCCAGAATCTAGAATTAGAAACTAGTTTCAAGTCCTAATCCCACTGCTAAAGAGTAGGGTATGTGTCATAATCTTTTCAAGCCTGTTTTTTCTTTACAACTCTCAAAGGACTGCAGATAATTAAATAAAATTATGTATCTAAAAGCACATTAGAAATTGCTTTAGTATCAATTTACTTTCTCTGGATTTTTTTTTTTTTTGAGAGATTTTTGCTATTGGGCCCATGCACTCACTGGAGAGAAAGAGAGACGGAAAACAAGAATTCACCCCTGGGATGGCCATGCCACAGTGCCTTCTCCTCTTGGGATTTTGGGCGTATGCACACACACACGCGTGTGCCCAGTATGTGTTTTAAGTCATCAGGCCTGGGACTCGAACTGCTGTCGGAGCCCAGCAATGTAACCATTACACTATCTGCTAGTCCCTCTCTGGATACCTTTGATAATGTCCCCAGCTACAGATAATTGTACAAGAGATACAGAAAACTGGTTTCTGCCTAGGAAGGCTCCTTATGGAAGCACGGTCCCAGAGCCTAGCATATGCTCTTCCTGGAGTCAGAGCTGACCTAAATCACTTTCCAACCTACCAGCTGACATAATTCATATAACATGATTATGAGAGCTCAGGAACACTCATTAACAATCTGAAAAACCAGCTCTCTGGGGCTCCTTCCCACATGCTGTTCCTCAGCATTGCCCTCACTCTGCTCTCCACTGAGCTATTCCTCATCACCCTGCAAATTTCACTTCAAATGCCACATCTTCTTCCTCAGGGAACCTGCCCTGACCCTCCAGACAAGGTCCCACTCACAAAGCAACTTAGAACTCTCGCTCCTACCCCCTTACCCAACTGTGTCTATCACAGTCTCTCCGTGTGAATACAAGCTGCAGGAGGGCAAGGTCCATATCTGTCTGGATACTTGCACACTCCTAGTGCCTTAGACAGCAAGTGTTCAATGAGTAGATGAGGGAGCGCTCTGAGCTTCTTCAACCTTGTTAAGAGTTCTGATGAGGGGCCAGCAGGTGGCGTGGTGGGTGCAGTGCTAGACTCCCACATGGCTGGCCGTGGTTATTCCTGGACCTGGCGGTGCTTTCTCACTCCCCACCTCTCATGTCTCTATCTGGTCAGATTTAAAAAATAATAAATAAAGTTTTAAAATAAAGAGTCCTGGTGGAGGCCAGCAGGTGGCGTGGTGGTTGGGGCACTGGATTCCCACATGGTGGACCATAGTTCAAATTCTGGACCTGGCGACTTGCTTTCTCACCCCCTACAACTCTGGTGAGCACATGTGCCCTGTAACAAATTAAAAATAATAATGATAAATATAATTAAATAAATAATTTTTAAAAGAGTTGTTGTTGTTGTTGTTTTTTAATAGGGCATATGTGCTCGTCAGAGAGACAGAGAAAGACAGACAGAAAGTGAGAAATCATCCCCTGAGGGGGATGGATGGCCATGCTGCAATCCCTTCTCCTGCAGTCTCTTCTCAGAATTTTGGGTACACACACACACACCTGACATGAGTTTCAAGCCGCCGGGTCCAGGGCTTGAGCCACGGTCGATTACGTGGCAGTCCAGTGACATAACCATTATGCCATCTGCTGATCCCAGTAGTTCTTTTTTTTAAATCTGGTGGTGGGGGGACCAGCAGTTAGCGTAATGGCTATGTTGCTGGACTCCCACATACTCAACTGCGGCTCACCTCCTGGACCCGGTGGCTTAAAACTCACACTGGGCACGTGTGCGTGGCTGCCCAAGATCCCAAGAGGAGAATGGAGAAGGGATTGTGGCATGGTCATCCCCCCGGGGGGTGATTTCTTGCTTTCTATCTCTCTGTCACCCTCTCTCTGTCTGGCAAGTGCATGCGCCCTATAGCAAAAACCTCTAAAAAAAAATCTGGTGGTGGGATCAGCAGGTGGTATAGCAGTTGCAGGGGCTGGACTCCCACATGGCTCACTGAGGTTTGAATCCTGGACCAGGCAGCTTGAAATGCATGCCAGGTGCATGTGTGTGCGTGCCCAAATCCCAGGAGGAGGATGGTGGAAAAGGGATTGTGGTATGGCCATCCCCCTTGGGGGTGAGTTTTCACTTTCCCTCTCACTGTCTCTTTCTGGTGAATGCACATACCTATGGCAAACTCTTAATAAAAAATAAAGAGTTCTGATGGCAATGAAAAGATAGACATAAAAAGTTAAATTAGAAAAATAAAAGTTAAATTAGCACTGGCAAAAATGGTGCTAGAGGAGGAATGCTTCCTTTGGCAATTTTCAACAATAAAAATAACTTGAGGGCCTAATTAAATCATTCAGCTCTTCAAAGGTAAGGAATGGCTAAGGATCAAGCTTGCTACAAATTACTCACTTTGTGCAAATGAAGCCACTCTTCTGGAAAGAGCAGTTAATGTCAACAGGAAATCAGCACAAGTCCCTTTGTTAGCAGACAACTGTCCTTTCTCTTTGTCAGGGCCTAGGAGACAGTCTCTAAGATCTTCTTTAGGAGTAGAACCTACCTTAGGCAAAGGGAGACAAGGTGAGGTTTCTTCATTCCAACTTACTTTTCCTCCATTGTTATATTCATTTTCTCCACCCCTACTTCAAGATAACTTAAAATCAATGCCTAGACTCATCTAAGTAATATTTTGACATTATTCCAACTGTGGGAAAAGGATTTTTCCACCATAAATATGATCTCAGACCAGTTATCAAATCTGCATATTTATGTGTATAAATGTATGTGGGAAATATACCTCCCCTGCACATTAGAATCGCATTTGCTACCCAGCCCCCTCACCCCACCACCACCCTGGCCCTACTTAGCCAAGTGTTGATGGATCTAGGTTGCCTTAAAAATACACATATAGGGCAGACAGGTGGTGTGATGGTTAAGGGCACTGGACTCCCACATAGCTGACTGTGGTTTGAGTCCTGGACCTGGCAGTTTGCTTTCTCACTTTCCCTCTCTCTCACTCTGTTCCTCTCTGGTCAAATTTATTTTATTTTATTTTATTATTTATTTATTTTTTTAAATTATTTAACTTAATTTTATTTATTCATTCATTCATTTTAATTTGACCAGAGAGAGAAAGAGAAAGTGTGAAAGCAAGCCGCCAGATCCAGGACTTGAACCATGGTCAGCCATGTGGGAGTGTCCAGCGCCTCAACCACCATGCCACCTGCTGGTCTCCCTCTCTGGTCAAATTTAAATAAATAAATAAATAAATAAGTTTAAAATAGTTCTTTAAAAAATACACACACAAATAAGAAATAGTGCCTAATTTTTATAAAATGCATGGTCATATTTGAAGGAGCCTTCTCAACTTAAGATTCAACATCTGGGACCAGCAGTTAGCAAAATGGCTATGTTGTTGGACTCCCATGTAGTCGACCGTGGTTTGAGTCCTGGACCCAGTGGCTTAAACTCACGCCGGGCACGTGTGCATGTGTGCCCAAGATCCCAAGAGGAGAATGGAGGAGAAGGGATTGCGGCGTGGCCATCCCCCCTTGGGGGGGTGATTTCTCGCTTTCTGTTTCTCTCTCTCTGGCTTTCCAGCGAGCGCATGCAACCTATAGCAAAAAAACCTCTCCAAAAAAAAAAAAAAAGAGTCAACATCCGTATTCATAAACATCAAAAGCAAATAATTGGGGGACCAGCAGATGGCATAATGATTATGTCACTGTACTCCCACGTATTCAACTGT
The DNA here is from genome assembly GCF_000334495.1 of Tupaia belangeri chinensis. Lineage (NCBI taxonomy): Eukaryota > Metazoa > Chordata > Mammalia > Scandentia > Tupaiidae > Tupaia > Tupaia belangeri. Next base: position 374,683 of record NW_006159682.1, on the reverse strand, counting down.
GGCTTAAGTCCCAGACCAGAGGGCTGAGGGCTTGACACTCACACAGAGCCTATGTGTGTATAAGCCCAAAATCCCGAAAAGAGAATGGAGAAGGAACTGTGACATGGCCATGGCCCCTGGGGAGTGATTTCTTGCTTCCTGTCTCTCTGATGTGCGCATGTGCCCTATGGCAAAAATCTCCCCCCTGCAAAAAAATCCCAAAACAAATACCCCCCCTCCAAAAAAAAAAAAACACAGCCAGTAACTGGGAGAGAGATGGTATCTTGTCGCTATGATGGGCTGCCTGAGCCAGAGCTTTAGCTAAAATGTTTAATCATCAAAGGGCCAAGGTTAGATTTCCTCAAGGCCCACTATCATAACTCCACTTTGACCTCCAGTTTTACTGGCTGATTCATACTAGGGTGACGTCAAGGATCTTTGGCTTCAGGGATCCCATCCTTTAATTACTTATACGTCACTGTGGGTTTTGGCACTTCCTGCAGGATACAGGTTTCATTTCTTCCCTGTAAATGAAGAGGCAACCCATCAGGTTGTTAAACAAATTCTATTCAGTAGCTGGAAAAGTGAATTTCCTGCAGAATGACAGGAATTACATAGAAGCAAGCAACTTTATTTTCCTCAAATGTAGCAATAATTTTAATCTGTACATACATAAAACAAACAGTGCAATTATAAAACCTTGAAGGTGACATGCATACTTTTTAAGGTGCAGTTGGGATGGGGGAGGATGTTAGCATCTCCAATTTTCCTTACCACTTTTTTTTTTTTCTAGTTCCTTATGCAAAAGCACTGAGTCAGGAAACTTCATCTGGAATGCTGAAGTTAAAGGTGAACTTCCTGAAGTCTGCACGTCTAAATACCACAAACAAAATGGAAATGACTTCCTAGAGCAGTTTGGTAGGGACTAGAGTAATATGGCTGGGCTTTCAAGCTGGAAATGAGTAAAATCAGGGATGCATTTTCTGGAAAACTAAAAGAGATAATGTTTGTAACTGAGTGTCCTATTTGTTTCAGAGTTGTTACCCACGTGAGCCCTTCCACCAACTGTTTATTCAGTATAGTTTCTGAATAGATGCTGTTCAGTGGAGTTATTTGTAACGAGGGGCGGTGAGATGCAGAGAGAAGGACCTGGGAAAATGGCTTCTTCCTTGAAGTCTGAGTCCGTGCTCCTCCTCCACTGTTAGTCCTATGGCCTTTCCTCTGCCACGGCAGCAGAGGTAGCTGGTGCAGAGCGTCAGACATCATCATTCACAGGTCCAGGGGTGCAGGTCAAGGTGCGTGAAGGGGGTCTACCTTTGCTTCTTCCACAATACCTTTCTCATGCTTTCCTGGCCTTGCAGTGGAACTTCTAGAAAGTCAGTTCACTGGGTCCTTGACTCAGAGGCCAGGATGAGATAGGATGTGGCCGAGTGACAAGACACAAAGGGAACATATATGGTACCAATTAGCCTCAGAGCAGGATAGAGAAATTCATATTTGCACTGTTGAAAATTCAGATTCCCAAAGTCAATCTTAAAAAGGTGAAGATTTCCTTTGAGTCCTAATTTTTCTCTGTACAAGTAGCCTGTGCACTTCCGGTTGGATGATCCCAGGGTCACTCTAGGGCGATTTGCTCTAGCTCAGCTGGAACAGCTCTTCCTGGCAGTGGCATTTTGATTTGAACCCCAAAATAAATCCATACATGGTGTCACAGTTATTGACATAGAATAATACTAGTCAGATGTAACTGCAATTCAATCAATGTTATATTTTACACACAAATTTAGAAAAATCAAGAGTATGATAATAAAAGCATAAAATTAAACAGAAGGAAATCAATTTCTACAAGAAATCAAATATATTTACAATGGCATTTAAAGGGAAAAATAAGCTACTGGATCATAAATTTAATTTTATTTTAAATAACGTTAGCTACCTCGGCTGTTAATACAATAAAAGCAGAAAAAAACAGGCTGCCTTTTTTCCCCCCAGATTCAATCAGAAAATTGTATCTACAATAATTGACAGAACTCACTTCATGTCCTTCACCCATCTCATCAAACATTATTGCATTTTCCCCCAAAACTGTATTTTTTGGATTCCTTTGTGAATATACTTATTTCATCCTCTTCCCTGGAGGCATCTTGGTTTAAATCCATCTTTAAAAAAGGGAGAAGGGTACATATGTAGAGGCAAAATATTCTCTTGAAGCCAACAGATAAAGAGTTGCTAGCAGAAGCTGATTGTACACACAAGCTGCCTGGGGTTGGGACGGGGAGGGCTGCTGATTTCCAGAACCGTGACAGCCTTTGGTGGACGGGCACAGGCAAAGCCCCAAGGGCCCTTCTTCCCGGGCGGGGTCTGGACTGAGCAGGAGAGGTGGAGCTTCATCTTCTCCTTGGAACTTGTCGATTTGGTTCTCCTTCAAAAGCCTTCATCCAGATAAGAAGCCAATGACTGATTACAAAAATAAGAATAATTAAATTTGGCTCAAGAAGTAGATTGTCCAACTGTACTGCCTTGTTATTTTTTCAATATCCAAGGCCTTTACAAAGAAAGAAACAAAACATCTCTCAATTTCCCAACAAAAGTGAACTCTTTTTTTTTTGTTTTTTTTTTGTTTGTTTTTTTGTTTTTGTTTTTGTTTTTGTTTTTTTTTTTGCTCCAAATGCTACGACCTGAAGAATGGCTGCAGATTGAGATATCAAAAATCTCAGAAAAATATAATATATTTGTATATCTCTGTATGTCTATTATTTAAATTTCACATTCCTTTAAAAGTGGTTATTCAGTCAGTAGCTGCTGAAGGAGGCTCTTCTGCTGGGCCTGGGGGGTCTGTGGTCCTGACGTGGGTTTTTGAGTTCCCAGTGGACCAGGCTGGTTCAGGTAAGGGTCCCCGCCTACCAGATTCACTGTACACTGGACGTCAGCAAACACCTGAACCTGTTGCACCTGCTGGAACACAAATAAAAGATGTGTTTAGACAGAAGGGTCTGCCCCCCCGGCTTATGAGTGGGTACTACTTGAAGTGGAAACTCACTAGAGCATTCCTCTAGTCTGTAGTCACCACAGAGAAGAACTCTTCTGTCTTCTTGTCCTACAAAAAGAAAATCGCTGCACTCATTTTGCTCAGGGTTCTGGAAAGTTCACACTTTAAAAATAAAATCAAAATTGGAATGGTCACGCCTCATACAGGGTTGCCATCAATACTGAAAGTGTCATTGCTAAGATTGCGAAGATTGGGAAAAGCCCAGTTTCAGAGGCTGAGTGGTGGGTTTTCAAAAAATGCATGCTACTTAGGAAACTGGCTTAAAAGCATTCTAGGGATGATTAAAAAAAAAAAATCTCTATGATGTCACTGAAAAATTAAGGGCATTACCCCAGTATTAGCAAAAGGAAACCACCACAACTCCACAAAAGGGCACTGGCATAAATGGTTAATGCCCAGGAGATTGGTGTAGTATTTAAATAGGCTATCATGTTGCTCTGTCACACACTGGCCTTAGAATGAAAGCAAAATATCAGCAGAATAATTTGCAATTGACTTTTTTTTCTGATAGATAATCCATTTAAACACTTGAGCTAAAAATAACGATAGATCTACTAGCTGAGAACAGTGTGAATTTTCCCTTTAACTACTTTCAGTAATAATACATATATATTCCTTAAAGAAGACTAAAGTTGCATAGTTTTAGCATTTTTCTACTGGAAAAACAGAGCCAGAAGTTAGTTTTTCCCACCAGCATTATTAAAAAGTCATTTGTAGAACTGATTAAGGTCAGTATCACATTTATAAATGTTCCAGACCAAGAACGGTAAAAGATGCCTTCTTCTAAGGCATCTAAATGCATCTAAGTGTCTCACACTTTTGGCAACCTTGTGCTTTATGTTTAATGGGTTTATAAAGTATTTTAGATTACTGATGTACTTTCTTGATCATTCATCACTAATTTATGCCAATTACACTCAGCTTTCCTGAAAACTTTTCTACCTTAAAAGAATAAAAGTTGTTTTCCATCAACCTTCATTGGCCAAATGTCAAATGTCTTGATCATCAAATTTCATCAGTCTAGCCTCTAGTCTCTTATCTTAATCTACTTACATCCCCACTCTACTCCCTCTCCGAGAGCAGACAGCTATGAAATGGGTTTCTGTGTGCCAGGTGAATTAAATCTCTGGTTAGATCAGCGTCGTTTTCCCCCTCCTCTTTCCAGCTCCCTAATTCCAGCTCTGTCCCCCTGTGCTCCCATTTGCTACCCTCCTCTATTCTCTCCAGCTGCCCTAGTGCCACTCCCAGCCACAAGCCTGAGCTTTCCTGGCCTCCCAGGTCCACAGCAGCCTTTCGGCCTCCCCCTGCTTCTCCATCCCCCATGATCTCTCTGTTCTCTCCTCTCTTGCTCCCCCTCCATCCCAGCTCCTCAGGACAGCCGGCTTCCTGTCCTCTTCTCCTTTTCTGTACTTGTGTCTCTCCCTCTATGTAACTCAAGCCCCAGCTTCTGTCTGACTAATACAAAAACATTGGAGCAAACAGACATTTCATGATGGGCTATAGCAGACAGAAGATTCTGCTACTGAAACTTTGCATGAGCACAAACTATAGTGTGTTTTAGGCGCTGATTAAAAAAAAAATTCAGCATACAAAATTTCATGTCTCTACATTTGAAATATTGGGGCACAGCAGAAGGTATTTTTGTCTCCAAATATTTAAAAAACATTTCACAAAGGCACGATAAAACAAACTACAGAGAAAGCTCTGTTTCTTCAAATAGAAAAGTTTTTTTTAAAAAAAAAAAGTTTATTTTTGAAATTAAACAAACAAAAAAAAAATTAAAAGGATAACCAAACTCAAACCCTAGAGCACATTTCAGCCATTTTGAACTGTTACTTAAAAACAGCAGGGCCTTAGGCTGGACCTGCAAGGACGTCTCCGATGGCCATAGCTTAAGACCTGCCCGGCGCACAGGGTGGTGTGAGAGCCAAGTCTCAGTCCTGAATATTCCCCAGCATAGTTTTACTTCACTTCAAATTCCTAGGGCTCCAGGACTTTAACACTTGGTGGTTTTGCTTGAAGACTCTTCATTTTCCCCATCACAAAATGTCCCCTCTTTACCCTCACAGGAATCAGATCCTATTGGGCCACCAGAAAAGTCATGACGTGGTTTTTCCATGCAAAGATGCATCATGACTTTTTCAACGACCCAATATTCCCTAATGCTGCAATAGGAACACAGCCTCCCAGATGATCCCTCTCCCTGGAGTGAGCGGCCCAGCGTGCCTTCCTTCACTTCCTCTACCCCAGGATAAAGTCTCAACTAGCACTTAAAAAAATTGCCAGAGAGTACAATCTGTTGTTGGAGACGGAGGGAAAGAAAGAGGGAGAAAAAGTGAGAAAGTACCCCCTATGGGGATGGCCACGCTGCAATCCCTTCTCCGTTTTTCCTTTGGGGATTCTGGGCACACATGTATCCAAGGTGTTTCTCAAGCTGCCGGGTATGGGGCTGGAACCCCTAAGTCAGTCCGATGAGATCAAGCAACCTCAACCACCACTGCCGGGTATGGGGCTGGAACCCTAAGTCAGTCCGATGAGATCAAGCAACCTCAACCACCACTGCCGGGTATGGGACTGGAACCCTAAGTCAGTCCGATGAGATCAAGCAACCTCAACCACCACTGCCGGGTATGGGACTGGAACTCTAAGTCAGTCCGATGAGATCAAGCAGCCTCAACCACCACAGCACAGGCAGGTCCTAGACCAGAATTTTTGATTACTCCTCTTCAGGGATGACTATCTGTTTGTAGGATTAAATATAAATTTTTTCTCTCCCCCCTTTAAATAATTATTTATTTATTTCCATTTGTTATTATTATTATTTTATTTTGACCAGAGAGAGAAAGGGAAAGTGAGAAAGCAAGTAGCCAGGTTCAGGACTTGAACCACAGTTGCAAATGTGGAAATCCAGTGCCTTAATGACCACATCACTTGTTGGCCCCTAAATATAAATTCTTTAGTGTAGCATTCAAAGCTTCTCAAAATTTGCTCTAATCTACTTTATCAATTTTAATTCCTACGATGTATTTTGTTAAAAGAATTAATTTATTATTTTTATTTTTAATTTGCTATAGGATATGTGCACTCACCAGAGAGAGAGACACACACAGAAATTGAGACAGTAAGCCACCAGGTCTGGGACTCGAACTGCAGTTGAACATGTGGGAGTTCAGCACCCCAACCACCATACCACTTGCTGGTCCCCGTATGATTATCTTATTATGAATCCTTCCCTGTCAGTGGATTTGATATAGCAGGAGTATGCTAAGATGTGACTACCTCTCTGTAACTGTGTCTAAATCCACCCCCTGCACTGGCCTCCAGTGACTATCCAAACTTTCTCCAAGGCCCAGTTCACTTCCATCCCCTATGTAAATGCTCTCCCAACCATCTCAGGAATTTCTCTTTTCTGTGAATGCTTACGGCTCTTGTCATTTACAACATAAATCTGACCATTTTCCTTCTCCAATCCTGACAATTTCTGTGCACACGTCTGTACGTTTTATAAGCCCTAAGTGGTATGGAGAGGCAGCACAGCTTTGGTGTTGAAAGCCTGGGCCTGAACCTCAGCTCTTCCTCTTTCTAGCTTTGTGAACAGAGCATGTAGTTAAACTTTCTCAGGTACGGTTTCTTCATCTGTGAAGAAAAGGAATACTATCCCCTTCACGAGGTTACAGGGAAGCTAAGGAGACAAACCTGCAATACCTAGCACCCTCCTGGCAGGTCATAAGCACTTTACAAACCAAACTCCCTTCCCTCACTCTTCCCCACAGTTCACCTAACAGATAGGAATATATCTTATGTGTCTATTTCAACTGTAGCATGATGCCTATGTTTAAAAAAATGCTTATTGAGAGAATAAAGATTAAGCCAAAGTTACCAAAGAGAATGAAAACCTCCAGAATTTCTAAATTTAGGTTAATAAAAGGAAGTGGCCCTCCATGCAGTTTATGCTGTTTTGAAACAAACTTCTCAGAAAGCAGGGAACACAGCAGGCACTCCCATCTGTCTGAACTTAACTGAGCTCTTCTAGATGTGATTACAGATGAATGTTTTAGTGCTGTGTTTATTTACAAAATAACAATTAGTGGCCGCCATTTGTGATCGCTTTATACTATAAACATTGAGTTAAACCTTCTGAAAGTTTACATTATTTAACTTTCTCGACAATCCTACGAGCAGGAATCGCGTTAGCTCTGTGGGTTATACAGCAGCTCAGTGAAGTTTCAACACATGTCCATGAGGATAGAGCTAAGGGTAGAGGCAGGTCTCACACCCAGTTCCGACCCCCACGGTCAGGCTATTAACCAGGATGCTATGTGATGTCCTCTGTATGTGGAACACATGGATGGCTCTGGGCTTTATTTTCTTACTGACCTGGGTTCCATCTGCTTCTGTTTTGAGAAGGTCAGTGGAGGAGAGCTGGTTGCAGTACAGGCCTGTGTGTCTCAGTGCTGAATCATTTATCTATTAAAGGTAAATACAAAACAAATTACAACCTAATTTAAGTTGAAGGCCAAATTTTCAGTGGAAAACAATCTTACTGAAAAAGAATCTCATGACAAAAGAGTAGTGGGAGGACAGCAAAAATAAAAGCTTAGCAATTTACTGTGTTGTTAGAAGTCAGAAGTCAGGATAGTTATCCTCCTATCTAAATGAGCTTAAAAAAAAAAAAAAAACCCGGACAAAACATGTGAAACAGAGCTGGTCACGTCACGTGCTTATAAACCCAGCTACTCCGGAAGCTGAGGCAGGAGGAGCGTGAGTTTGAGGACAGCCTGGGCATAATAGCAAGACCTGTCTTGAAAAACCAAAACTAAACGGTGAAACTCAAATCTTACTGAAAAAGAATCTCATGACAAAAGAGTAGTGGGAGGACAGCAAAAATAAAAGCTTAGCAATTTACTGTGTTGTTAGAAGTCAGAAGTCAGGATAGTTATCCTCCTATCTAAATGAGCTTAAAAAAAAAAAAAACCCCGGACAAAACATGTGAAACAGAGCTGGTCACGTCACGTGCTTATAAACCCAGCTACTCCGGAAGCTGAGGCAGGAGGAGCGTGAGTTTGAGGACAGCCTGGGCATAATAGCAAGACCTGTCTTGAAAAACCAAAACTAAACGGTGAAACTCAGGCACTCGAGACAGTGGACAAGGGCAGTAAAGGAAACTACCGAGGAGTCTCTACTGCAGTGATAACCCAGCAGACATTTCCAGGGTGCAGCACAGGGTCGGGGAGCACGGGCAGAGGCTGTGGGCTCCCTGCACTGATGGGATGTGGCTGGAATCCACAGGGCAGAATATCACAGAACTGCTAGGAAAGGCTATGTTGAATATATGGAAGATATAAAGATCCAGATCAACTTTCAGATACAAAATTGTAATGTTTAAGATAAAAAGTGTACTGGATAAAATTAATAGACATCACAAAAGAAAAGAATCCTTTAACTAAAGCAACAGAAACTATCTAAAATTAAACACATAGAAACAGTGACTGAACCCTACCCTACTCCATAAAAATGTCTTCAAATTCAAATCGGTGAATGGAGAGACAACTTCAAGTGGCCTACTACAGTGTAACTGGAGTCTCCAAATAAAAGGAGAGTACGTGTGGGGGGTAGGGGGTGAAAAATAGTTGAAAAAATAATAATCAACATTTTTCAAAATTTGATGAAAATTATATGCTCATAAATTAAAAAGTTCAATAAGCTCCAAGAACTATAAACAAGAAGAAAACTACATCAAAGCATATCCTCATCAAATGGCTTAAAACTAACAGGAAAGAGAAAAGTCTTAAAATCAGCTAGGGAAGGAAGAGAACCAATCACAGAGGAACAAAGATAAAAATGACAGCGGATACCTCATCAGAAAAACTGCAGTGGAGCAACAACCTGAAAGCACTGAAAGTTAAAAAGTACCAACCTAGAATTCAGGGAAAAGAATTGTCAATGATGAACATGAAATGTAGATTTATTCAGACGCAGAAAAGTTAGAAGCATTGGCAGCAGCAGACCTGCACTGAAAAAATACTAAAGGAGGATCTCCAGGCAGAAGGAAAACGATACCAGGTGGAAATGTCGAACTAGAATGAAGAAAACTACAAGTGACTATGGCATGGTAAATATAAAAAACTTCTTATTTAAATGAAAAAGAAAAACAAAAAAAAGCCAAATGTAAGTGACAATTTAAAGAAAAAAAAAACCAATGTACTGTGGGGTATATGACATATCTAAACAGAACATATATATGACTACAGTAGAATGGGAAAAGAGAAACAGAAATACACTGTTGTGACGTTCGTATACGATCCATGAGGTGATATCACTGGGTGTGCTTCCGCATGCCTGGGATCCTAGCTGACCGGGAATGCTGGGAGGAAGACTGTGAGGTAAGACCCTGTGGAGGGTGCCTGTCTGTTTCTCTCATGAAAGAAATAAACAAACTTGGGAACCAGCAGTTAGCGTAATGGCAATGTCGCTGGACTCCCATGTAGTCGACCGCGGTTCGCGTCCCGGACCCGGTGGCTTAGAACTCACGCCGGGAAGCATGTGCGTGCGTGCCCAAGATCCCGAGAGGAGAATGGAGGAAAAGGGATTGTGGCGTGACCATCCCCCCTCGGGGGTGATTTCTCGCTTTCTGTCTCTCTGTCTCTCTTTGTCTGTCTGGCGAGCGCATGCGCCCTATAGCGAAAAAAACCTCTCCAAAAAAAAAAAAAGAAATAAGCAAACTTTAAAAAATTTAATTAAACAAAAAAATAAGGTAAAGGGTGAGACAAAGAGAAAATAAATAAGGTATTTAAATCCAACCATAGCAATAACTATATTAAATGTAACTATTCCAATTAATGCATAGAGATTATTGAGTTGAATAAAAAAGTGAGACCTAACTCTGTAAGAAACCCACTTTTTTTTTTCTTTTTTCTTTTTTTTGAGAGATTTTCCCTGTAGGGCGCGTGCGCTCGCCAGACAGACAGAGAAAGACATAGAGACAGAAAGTGAGAAATCACCCCCCGGGGGGGTGGTCACGCCGCAATCCCTTCTCCTCCATTCTCCTCTCGGGATCTTGGGCACGCACGCACACGCGCCCGGCGTGAGTTCTAAGCCACCGGGTCCGGGACACGAACCGCGGTCGACTACGTGGGAGTCCAGCGACATAGCCATTACTACGCTAACTGCTGGTTCCCTGTAAGAAACCCACTTTAAATAGAATGTTTTTACTAAATTAATTTCCTTAAACATTTTTTACTTATTATTATTACTTTTTTTTATTACTATTTTTAAAATATGCTGTAGGGCATATGTCCTCACCAAAGAGAGAGAGAGCAAGAGAGAGAGAAAAAGTTAGAAAGCAAGCTACCAGGTCTGGGACTCAAACCACGGTGGGCCATGTGGGAGTCTAGTGCTCTAACCACTATGCCAGCTGTTGGCCCCAATTAATTTCATTTTTTATTACTGTATTATTATTATTTTTAGAATTATTTAATTTTTTATTATTATTTTTTTACTTGACCAGAGAGAGAGAGGGTAAGTGAGAAAGCAAGCTGCCAGGTCCAGGACTTGAACTGTGGTTAGCCTTGTGGGAGTCTAGCACCTCAACCACCATGCCACTTGCCACCCCTATTACTTTATTTTAATGGAGATAGTGAGTAGTTCTAATACCTGAATAAAAACAGATAATGCAAAGTCAAGAAACAATTTTATTTAGTTCTTTTAATTTGCTATAAGATATGAATCACTATATTGTTGGTTCTTTTTTACTTGCTAAACTATTTAAACTTGCTGTGTAACACCTGATGAGACTAAGGATTTTTAAAAATTACATAATAAAAGAATTCTACACAAAAAGTAATTAGTGTCTATATATTTTTAAGACTCACTACAAATTATGGCTACATGGTAATAGTCTAGTCTTCACAGTATACTGATATTTTGTGGTTGTTGATCTGAATAACGTGAACAGCAGCTACAGAGAGTTACCCCAATGAGCCTCTTAAGTATCAGTCTGAGAGGCCAGCAGGTGGTATGGAGGTAAGGTGCTGGACTCTCACATGGCCAACCGTGGTTTGAGTCCCAGACCTGGTGGCTTGCTTTCTCTCTTTCCTTTCTTCTCTGTCTCTCTCTGGTGAGTGCATGTGCCCTATAGCAAATTAAAAAATTAAAGTAATAAATAAAATTAAATAATGATTAAAAACAATCACTCTGAAAGTAGTCATTCTCTCCTGGAGACCTGTGGGAGGTTTGAGGATAAACTCGAAGCACTTGGCAGCACGCACTGTTTTGTTCTGTTATTGGCCTGACTGCTCATGCCGCGTCACTCAACTGGTACAGATGAGTGTCTCATAGAACTACGTTTGTACTTAGTAAGTGCTGAATGAATCCTTGCTGAATTAAAAGAGAGAAAGGAGGAAAATGTGTTCAGAATATAAAGGGGTATTCCATGCCAATTTACTGTATGTGACATTTCACAATAAGTCTAAAACACTAAAATCTCAGGAGATTAAAATCTCGTTTGTATAGTCTGTCAAAAATTTCTACTTGTGGGCCAGCAGCTGACACAGTGGTTATAGTGCTAGACTCCCACATGGTCGACCGTGGTTCGAGCTCCAGACCTGGTGGCTTGCTTTCTCATTGTCCCTTTCTCTCTCTGGTGAAAGAAATAACAACAAATTAAATAAATAAATAATAATTTTTAAAAATTTCCACTTCATTTTAAGGGCCAATAATTATCAAAAGACAGCAGGAAAGAATAAAGCAGTGTGGTTATTTCTCATAAGTAACTGTCAACATACCTGACTTTCCTTGGAGTAATGAACTGTGGTGTGGTGTGCATGTGTAACGAGCGTGCCAGCTGTGCCGCTTACCTGCTCGGGGCACACAGCGTTCATTCCTGGCATCTGCAAAGAGCTCATCTGCATCTGGCCCATCATCGGGTTCATGTTCTGAACGTTTGTGTTCCCACCGGCCATGGACACGGTGATGCTCATGTTGTTGTACACTCCTGGCTGCGCAGGTGCAGGCTGGTTCTGGACAGCTTGACTGAACACACTGTTAACTCAAAGACAATCCAGATTACATCCACTGATCAAGAGCAATTGACTGCATTCTGTACCTAGCTTATTAGACAGAATTCCAAATAAGGCTATTTTATGTTCTTTGTTACATGTGTCTTATTATAACATATAAGGATTAAATATAATTCAGATACATTTTGAAATCAGCCTAAGGGGTTTAATAATAAAAAGAACTCATTTTAAGTTACAATTATCTGGCCCAATATCAGAGATGCTAAGTGTCAAATACCTGAATAATTAATAAAGGAAGTTTTCCACACAATAAATCTTTCAGGTAACTGAAGTTTACCCACTTAATAATCAAAACCGTTCTAGAATTTACCACACTATTTTATCTCCTTAAACAGAGGAGACCCTGTTTAAGCAAAATGTTTGTGGGATATATATATATACACACACATATACCTACACACACACATATACCTACATACCTACATACATACATATACACACACATATACCTACATACATACAAATACACACACATATACCTACATACATACAAATACACACACATATACCTACATACATACAAATACACACACATATACCTACATACATACAAATACACACACATATACCTACATACATACAAATACACACACATATACCTACATACATACAAATACACACACATATACCTACATACATACATATACACACACATACCTACCTACATACATATACACACACATATATACCTACATACATACATATACACACACATACCTACCTACATACATATACACACACATATATACCTACATACATACATATACACACACATACTTCAATATATGTTTGTTGAAAGAATTAACAAGGGGGCCAGTAGATGGCATGGTGGTTAAGGCCCTGGACTCCCTCATGGCCGACTATGGTTCCAGTCCTGGACCTGGCGGCTTGCTTCCCCCCCATCCCCGCTTTGATCAAATTAAAAAATAATGATAATAAACAAAGTTAAATAAAATAAATAAATATTTAAAAATAGAATTAAGAAAGGAATGAATGATTCAAGGATAGCAATATTATACTGTAATTACACATCTTTCACTTAACACTTGGGAATGGTGACATCTTGTTCCACTTAGTCGTTATCTCTATTAAGTGACATTAGTAATGTAGGCACTCAGTTAAATATCTGATGAATGAGTGAATTTTAGACATGGTTATTATTATTTAGTGCTCTCAACTGATGGGTTCAGATTTTATTCTTATTTCTAAATTTTACTGTATCTATGTCAACTTTATTTTTTTTTTAAGGTTACTCCAGGAGCTATTTACAAGTGAATTCCATGACACTGAGACTTCTAGGTCTTACTCCAGTCCTAGTGAATGGTATTTTCCGGGGGTAGGTACAGTAGAAAGGTGTAGTTATGTCATTTCTGCAATTTGAAATTTGAGAGCCTTTATTTAATGTCCTATAGCTTGTTGTCACTTTTCTAAATTTCAGCTGCTGGCTGCTTTCAATATGCTATTAATATAAACTAAGAGACTAAATATATACAACCAGATGTTTTTATTTGGCAAATTTAATGTTATTAGAAACATCAATAGTCTCCTCAGGCATGAACATAGGGAGGCCAGCAGGTGGCGTGGCAGCTAAAGCACTCAACTTTCATATGGCTGACTGCAGTTTGAAACCAGGATCTGCTGGCAAAATGCCAGGAGAATGGAGAAGAAGGGATTGTGGCATGGTCATTCCCCCTAGGATAATTTCTCACTTTCCCTCTCGCTGTCTCTCTCTAGCATACACATGGACCCTATAGCAAAACCCTTAGGGAAAAAAAAAGAATATAGCATCTTATCTTTTCTCAGAAGCAAAAACAGAAAAGCAGGCAGTATGTTTTCAGAGGGCTTGTTTTTACTGACTTCTTTCTTCATGGCCAAGTTCTGGACTATGGGGACTATGGTTATACCAAAGGTCTCAGTTTCTTTTTTTTTTTTGGAGAGGTTTTTGTGATCGGGCACGTGCACTCGCCAGACAGACAGAGACAGAAAGCGAGAAATCACCCCCCAGGGGGGATGGCCACGCCACAATCCCTTCTCCTCCATTCTCTCAGGATCTTGGGCATGCACACACATGTGCCCGGCATGAGTTTTAAGCCACCGGGTCCGGGACGCGAACCACAGGCGACTACATGGGAAACCAGCAACATAGCCATTACACTAACTGCTGGTCCCCAAGGGTCTCTGTTTCTATCAGTAGGCAGAACAGTATGGAATAAACTCCAAGTAAATCCAACTTGAAACTTTATATTTGAACCCTAAAACTTCTCAGTTTTATAGACATACATATCTAAAAGAAAGCGATATAAATTTTGTCTCACATAACTTCTACAAAACACTAATGTTTTAAGATTCTATATCAATTGTTAACAAGCTGCTGGTAAAATTCTACCTATTTTGATGTGAAATATGAAAATTTGATTTAAAAAATCATTCTCCCTAGCAATGGCTAATCTATTCCTGGCTAGTTCTCAGGCGGTAAGTACAATGTTCAGATATTTATAGCTTCCAGTCGATTAAGGTAATCACATTGAAATTAACAGTCTGAGAAACAGCTATGCATCATGTCCAAAGAAAAGTTGTAAAATTTCTCCCAAGTAAATATAAAATACAAATGCCCACAGAAAATTACATGCCAAGGAAATGGTCAATAATGCTTTGTGGATCATTAATGTCTGCACAGTATGTAGCTTGCGGGGCAGTGTCCCCACAGCTAAAGGTAAGGGGGAAAACCTATTAATCTACGCCCATTTTCTAATGAGAACATTCTGCCTTGGACAATGCTCATTTGTCAACTGATATATAAATCAGCTCTGTGAAGGAGCAGGGCTGTGGAAGTTAATGGCTGCAGAAGCTCCAAGGACTGCAGTGATGTCATGCTCACTGAAAAGAAGTTAGGGCTCAATTTCCCTTCACATTTATACTTGGGACTGTATATTAGCTAAAGTTCTTTCAAACTGTTCCTGCCAATAGTTTTCTTTCAGCCCTTCTTTCATCGACGGAAGAAAACCAAGCTCTCCTGCCACCTCAGTCACAGTCCCAGGTCCTGGAAAGGACAGTGGTGCTCATTAGCACCTGACCACAGGGCTCCCAGGACCCCTCACTGCTCTCCTGCCTCCTCCTGGCAGTTACTACAGTTCTCCCAGAGTAAGCACCAGATACTTAGCCTCTAAATCAGGGAGTAAACAAGAGAAAGATGAAGACTCTGGCCCAAAGTGGGTTCCATAAGTATTGCAGGCATTAACAAATGGGAGGAGTCTCTGAAAAACAACAGTTAAAGGACAGGACCTCTTAGCCTTTCAAATGCTAATAAGCACTGGGACTCTGTTAGGCCAGTGACACTGAAACACTGTCCAGTTTCAGGACACAGAGGTTGGGTTTAAAGCCTTTCTTTCTCTCCACCACAGAGATAATGAAAAAGAATCACATTACACTGTCTCTGAACTCTATGACATCATTCTACTTAAGGATTCTCTAACTGTTTCATGTTTAATTCTCTTCAACCTACTCACTCCTTGTAGAATCTTGCATGGTGTGCTAGAGATAGTCTACGGTCACCATCTCTATTAGCACCTATGCTAATTACAAAAAGTCTCCAAATGTTCGTGGAAAATGTGTACTACAAAAAAACACTATGCGTGGATTTTTCTTTTCTGTGGCAAAATAAAACTCATACTTCAATTCCATTTCTCTTAAATTTTTGAAGTCTCCTGGTACAGAGCTTATGTCGACTAATAAACTTCTACACATGAACTAAATGAGCAATGTGAACATTCACAGTCGGTAGTCATTACTTTCTTTACCAAATGATTTGGAAAAGTTAGAGTTCACAGAAACTACTAAAACACAACAAAAACCCACACCTGCATTTCAATCTGAATTTGAAAACTGACTCAGGAAAAGGAAGTCTTTATACACATTTACTGAAAAGATGACCATGAAGTGTCCACCTGTTTTAGAGGATGGAGACACAGTAAACAAAAACACAGTCCTTGTGCTGAGGTGCTGCCCTAGCTGGAGGAGACAGGCCATAAACAGACTCAGCATATGCTGGTGGAAAGGAGGAGCCGGGATCCCTTCCAGAAACAATGGTGAGGGAAATGGCATCAGGGATGTTCAAGGAGTGAAGGACTTGAAGGGTGAGAGCAAACCACACAGCTCCTGAGGAAAGACCAGTCCGGCAGAGGGACTGAAAAATGCACAGGTCCTGAGTTTGCGGTGTACTTGGCACATGTGAGGAACAGAAGAATAAACAGAAGCCAGCGCAGCAGAGAGTGATGAGAACAGCAGATGAGGTCAGAGAGGGACGCGGCAGTAGGATGACTGGGGTTTTGGAGGCCTGAGTTTGTTCTGAGTAAGTTGGGAAGTGACTGGACAGTTCTGAGGAAAGGCCTGACACACTGCCTCATTTTTTAGAAGCCATCAATCTGGCTGGCATGCAGAGATTTAAGCTACAATGGAGCAAGAGTGGAAGCAGGGAGAGAGGAGGCTCCTGCAATGGTCCAGGAGAAAGATGGTGGCTTACACTACAGTGCTCAAGGGGAATAGGTAAGAAGGGAAAGTTGCTAAGAAACTGATGTGGTTTGCCAATGTGTTTGATGGGAGATGTGAGAGAAAGAGAAAACGTTTTTCTTCTGAGCAACAGGAAGAATGGCATTGAGGGGCAAGCCAGGCTACGTGGTAGTTAAGGGAGCAGGATCCCACATGGCTGAGTGTGCTCTTCGAGTCCTTGACCCAGCGGTTTGGAAAATGCAATGGGTACATGTGCGTTCATGCCTAGAAAGGAAGAAAAGGGATTGTGGTGTGGCCATTCCCCCTTAGGAGGTGATCTCTCACTTTCCCTCTTTTTCTGTCTCTTTCTGGCAAAGTGCACATACCCTAAAGTCAGGAAGAAAAAAAAGAAAGGCCTTGTAATTCACTGAGTGAGAGAAAGCAGGTAAGGACAGGTTGTTTTTTTTTTGAGAGGTTTTTGCTATAGGGCGCGCTTGCCAGACAGACAGAGAGAGACAGAGAGACAGAAAGCGAGAAATCCCCCCCCAGGGGAGATGGTCACGCCGCAATCCCTTCTCCTCCATTCTCCTTTCGGGATCTTGGGCATGCACGCACACGCGCCCAGCGTGAGTTTTAAACCACCGGGTCCGGGACGTGAACCGTGGTCGACTACGTGGGAGTCCAGCGACACAGCCATTACGCTAACTGCTGGTTTCCAAGGATAAGGACAAGTTTTTGTCCATGTCAACTTTGAGAGGTCTTTCAGATGTCCAAGTGGAGATGTTGACTGGGCTAGTGATACAGAAGACAGTGTTTAGGGGAGCAGGCGAAGCTGGAGACTGCAGTTTGGGAGTTGTGAGCCTAGGGCAGCATTTACAGCGCTAAGACTGGATGTTGTAACCCTGCAAGCAAGCAGACTCAGGGAAGAGGCCCTGGAATGAACTATGACACCTACAAAGGGAGGTCAGGGAAATGAGGAAAATACAGCAAAGAAGACTAAGAAATGGGAGGGGAGTCACGTTTCTCAAGAGAGAAAGTTGTTCAAGAAACTAAATGTAGAAAGGGCTTCAAGGAAGAATAAATACTTAAATGTGTCAAATGCTAATGATGAGCATGGCATCTGGCATTGTAAAGGCTATTAACCACCTGACAAGAACACTTCTGGTACAATGCAGAGATGAAAGCCTGACTACTTCAAGGGGTAGGAGGAAAGGAAGTGGATACAGTCTTCTAAGACTTCTAACTGTAAGGAGAGCAGAAAAATTGGTTAAGTGAGACCTGTCAGCATGACTGTTTTTTTCTTTTTTTTTTTTTAAGGCATACTGCAATGCTTAGGTTTAGATAAGAAGCAAGAGTTTTAGTTGAAGTTCATTGGAGAGAGTTTTGCTAGGCACAAGTGCAACCAACAGATAGCTGAGCAAGGGAGGATGAAAGCCTCTAAGGGAATAACCACAGTGATGGGCCATGGAATCGAAAGAGAATTTAGGAAGCTGGAAGTAGAACACATTAGGAGATAAAACTTCTCTTGTGTGTTACAGAGATGGCTCCATTTCTACCTAATCTATACGTGGTTGTCACTCAGAGCTACACAGTTCTCTACCAGGAAAATTTCCTTTCTCACCTTTCAATGAACTTTATGAGACTATAGTCTTCTGTTTTCAACTTTAACTGCCTTACTTATTATGTTGTCAGATCAAACGGCTTCTCTGTCATTAGAACCAAGACACACCAGATTAAATCCTTATAAAACTCAAGTGATGTGTGAAAAGTTCAGCAGCCAAGATTTGGAAAAAAGAAAAAGGCTTTTAAGAGATAATTCTAGGCAAAATGGGTAAGACAAGGCCACTGAAAACATGGAGATTTAGATAGGGGTGAGGCCGAATGACCTAAGAAGCCTTAAAACCTTCTGCTATTGTCATGAAATTTTTCTAACATACTGAGAAGAGGGAAAATTTTGTATCTGTTATTCAGATCCACAGAATGCTAACATTTTGTCTTTCTTGCTTTACATTTCTAAGACTTTTAAGTGTTCTTATAAAGGGAGGCCTTTTGAAAGTATCCATTTATACATCTGTCCCAGGGAAATTCTGAATACAGGAGTTGATCATATTTTTCTGGTGTGCTGGTGTAGTAAAAAAAGGCTGAGAGCCCATCACTTTTCTGTACTATCAGGTTGTAGGCGAAGTCTCTCTCTCTCTCTCTCTCTCTCACACACACACCCACACACACACACACACACACACACACATATATATATATATATAAATAAAATTATTATTTTTTTCTTTAGAGAGATTTTTGCTATAGGGCATATGCACTCGACAGAGAGACAGAGAGACAGAGAGTGAGAAATCACTGTAATCCCTTCTCCATTCTCCTCTTGGGATTTTGGGCACCATGCACACATGCCCAGCGTGGGTTTTAAGTTGCTGGGTCTGAGACTCAAACCATGGTCAACTTCGTGGGAGTCCAGAGACATAACCATTACGCCATCTGCTGGCCCCTTTATGCTTTTCTATGTAAAAATGCATCATGACTTTCGTGACAACCCAATATAAACACATTTTACACTTAGAAGAATGACCTGATTTTTTAAAGAGTTAAAACTCACTATTTTTTGTCTATAACATAAAATTCAGTTCTATCCATTATGCACATGGCAGTAGCCAATGATCTCCTACTAAGTTTATGAACAATCAGCTCATGAGAGCATGGTCGCCCTCATGGGCTGCAGATGATCAGGGATGCTCATACATAAGAACTATTCCCTTATGTTAACATCCTAGATTTATTTATTATACATTGTACACACACTTTGCAGATCATTCTGTACCCTACAAAGATGTGCAGTGAGTTATGTAAATTGAAAATCACAATAAACATTTAAAGAGAGGGAAAAAAAAGAAACGCTTCCTTACTTGTTGTTTCCCATTGCTCCTTGCTGCCAGGCCTTCATATCTGGTGACTGGTACCCAGAAGTGGGTGGAGTTTGCTGGAGCAGAGAACTCTGAGGAGGAGGGATTGGCATCGGCACCATGGAGCTCCCAGGACTTAGAGATGGAGCAAAGTTGGCCTCCCCTTGGGGAACCATTCCTGCAAAATGATACAAATTAAGTATGTGAATATAAATTTATTAACCCCACAAAGGAAACAACACCAAAAGATCTCTTACACTGTATTTAGAAATATCTAAATCAGGGGCTGGCAAGTGGCGGATAAGGGCAATGGACTCCCACATGGCTAACCACGGTTCGAGTCCCAGACCTGGCAGTTTCCTCCCTCACTTTCCCTGCCTTTCTCGCTCTGTCCCTTTCTGGTCAAGTTTAAATAAATAAATGAATAAAGTTAAATAAAATAATATTTTAGTTAACAGAGCAAGAGAGAGAGGGAAAGTGAGGAAGCAAGCCGTCAGGTCTGGGACTGGAACTGTAGTCAGCCATGTGAAAGTCAGTGCCCTTAAATACCACGCCACCTGCTGGCCCCAAAGTAAGTCTTTTAAAAAATAAAAGAAATACCTAATTCAACAGAGCAGAGGAAAAACATTTAGTCTCTTGAAAAAAATACAAGAAATCTCAGTATAAATAGAAAGATAAACATAGGAGTTTAGAAGAATGTATTCCATTTACTAAGGTGTTGATTTGCATAGCAGGCATATGGATTATATTTCTTCTGTTCTTTTTTGCTAATGTGTATTTTTAAGTTTGAAAAACATATAGGAACAGACAAGATAGACTAATTGTGTAATTAAAGTAAGTTGAAAGGGGGGAAAAGATAAAAAACATGTGTGAAATGAACTCAGTCTTCTTGGTGAGCTCTTTTTCCTTTCCTTTGGTGTGTATGCGTTTTTTGTTTGCTTGTTTCAGAGAGGTTTTTGCTATAGGGTGTGTGTGCTCGCCAGAAAGACAGAAAGAGACAGAGAAATAGAAAGGGAGAAATCACCCCCCAGAGGGGATGGCAAAGCTGCAGTCCCTTCTCTTCCATTCTCCTCTTGGGATCTTGGGCACGCACATACATGCACCCAGAGTGAGTTTAAGCCACTGGGTCCGGGACTTGAACCATGGCGTACTACATGGGAGTCCAGCGACATAGCCATTACACTGGTTTCTGTGTATGTGTTTTTAAATCTTAGTTAAGGTATAATCTATACAATATGAAATCTACCCACTGTAACTGCACATTTCAGTGATTTTTTTTTAAGTAATCTTAAAGAGTTGTGAAACCATCTCACGATTCAGTTTAGACATTTCAGCATCCCCAGAATTCCCTTGTGCCTATTTGTCATCAATTCTCACTCCCACCGTTAGTCCCAGGCAACCCTAGATCTGCTCTCTGTTTCTTTGCCTTTTTGGGGGAAACTTCATATAAATGTAATCATATGTGGCTTTTGTGTCTGGCTTCTTTCTTTCTTTTAGTGTATGGTTTCTTATTTATATTTAATCACTGTACATCTTTATAGTGTACAATATGGTTTTTCAAGTCATGTATGCAGTGCATGTCAATGAAGTCTAAGATGTTACCACATGCATCATCCTTAACAGACAACTTTCTATTCTGCTATCTGTTAAATGTTTTTTTACTGAGTCCCCATCACCCATTCCCTACTAATCACCAGTGTCTGGCTTCTTTCACTTAGCATAATGTTTTCAAGATTTGACTGTTTTACAGCATTTATCAGTAATTTATTCCTTTTTAATTCAGGACAGTGCTTATTAGCAGTCATCAACATAATTATGCTGGAAATAAACTGACCATACAAGTAAAGATTTGTTTCTGGACTTTTTATTCTGTTCCAGTGATCTATACTTCTAATTGTACCAGTATCATGTTGTCTTGGTTGCTTTAACTTCCGAGTAGCCTCTGAAATCGAGTAGTTATGCATCTTTATTCTTCCTCAAACTGTTTTGGCTACTCTAGGTGTTTTACATACGTATTAGGCTAAGCTTGTCAATTTCTCCAAGAAGCATGCTGAAATTCTGACAGGCACTGCATTGAATTATGAGATCAATTTGGTGTGAATTACCAGTTTTTCAGTCTCTTTTTCTCTCTGATTTTATTTTGAATAGTTTCCACTGTTATAGCTTTTAAGTTCGCTAATTTTTTCTGTATTTTTTAACCTGCCATTTATTCCATCTACTATATTTTTCATCTCAGACATTGTAGTTTTTATCTCTAAAAGTCTGATTTTGGTTTTATTTATATCCTCCATGCCTCTACTTAATGTGCTCAAGCTCTCCTCCAGCTCCTAGAATACATGGAATAGATTAATGATTTATAATTGCTTTTATGTTTCTGTCTACTAACTCATATGATTTATGTAATTTCTGGGTCGGTTTTCAATGGACTGATTTTTGTCTTCATTACAGGTATATCTTCCTGCTTCTTTGCATGCTTGGTAGTTTTTTTGTTTTGTTTTGAAGAGAGCTTTTTTTTGCTATAGGGTGTGTATGTTTGCCAGAGAGACATAGAGAGAGAGAAAGTGAGAAATCACCCACTATGGGGATGACCACACTGCAATCCCTTCTCGTCTTAGGATTTTGGGCACGCACGCACATGTGTCTGGCTGAGTTTCAAGCTGCTGGGTCTGGAATTTGAACAGTGGTTGGCCATGTGGAAGTCGAGTGCCTTAACCACTACACCACCTGCTGGCCCCACATTCTTGGTAGTTTTCAAAATCAGATTCCAGGCCTTATGAATTTCATCTTGTTAGGTGCCAGATTTTTAAAAATTCCTTTAACTATTATCCTTTACCTGGACTATATTTATTTTACATGCAGACAGTGTCAGTGTAATTGTTTGGGGCTTTGTGCCTAATGAGACAAGAGCAGGGTTTAGTCCAGGCTCTTTTTGCCTCACTACAGTGGCAAAATACCTCTGAGTATTCTACTTGCTACCCCATAGAAACTGAGAGTTTTTTGCTCTGGTTGGTTAGGTAGAGAAACTGGCCCTGTGTGATTCAAAGACTGTCCCCTCTGATCTTCTCAGATGGTTTCCTCTGGCCTTGATTTACACACGTATGCACGTGCGCACGCACACACACACATGTGCTGATCAGGTCCCAGCTGAAGACTTAAATAAGACCCTCTATCTGTCCCCCCTCCGTCTCTGAGGAGCTCTGACCTCACTGGCCTCACGTCCTTGGGCTCAAGCTGGGGCTTTCCCAACCCCCAGCCCCACTACCTCAGTGCCTTCAGGGAGACCTGGGCTGCTGCTGGATCTCCACAATCTGCAGCATGGCCTGGACAATCTCAAGAACTGGTGTTGTTTAATGTACTTTGTCTGAGTTTTTGTTCATTTCACACAGGGGAGAGAATTACAAAGATGTAGGAAAAAAGAATGCCATAATTTGCCCACATAAATTATACTACATGTATAATTCCTTCAAACCTTTCTCTATGAAATCGTGCATTAATTTGTGACACGCTTCTTTCCCTTATCGTTTTATCACAAGCATGTTCTATGTCCTCAGTGTCTCTTTTTGAATGCAACTGCGTAATATGCTACTGATTATACTGTGTTCTGTCACTGTTAGTATAATTTTGTTCTCCAACTTTTTGCTATAGGGTGAGTGTGCTCCCTAGAGAAACAGAGACAGAGAGAGAGAGAGAAAGAGAGAGAGAGAAAGAGAGAGAGAGGAAAAGTGAGAAATGACCCCAAAGGGGGAATAACGATGCCGCAATCCCTTTTCCTCCATTCTCCTCTCAGGATTTGGGCACATATGTACATGTGCTCAGAGTGTTTTTCAAGCCATCAGGTCTGGGACTTGAAATGCTCAGCCAGACATGTGGGATCTAGCTGCCTTCACCTCCAGGCCATCTGCTAGCCCCGCTCTCCTTTTATTTTGTTAATCTGGCCAGAGCCAGAATTAATTTACTCTATTTTGTTTATTTTTCACAGTTTGTTTTTAAAAAATACTTAAAAATATCTGTAAAAACTGACCTAACTACAGACTTTCTATAGTTTTTTTTTTTCCTTTTTACTAAATGTTTACTTACTTTGGTAACGATTATACAGATAAAGCTACACGTTTTGTCTCCTTGCTGCTTTCCCTATATGTAATTTAATCTCTGGTAAGTAATTCTGACTTAGAATATATGGAGAAAATTTTGTTCCATATAACTGAACGGTAGCTGCTGGTTCTAGTGTGTTCTGGTAGTGGTAAGGTAATATAATGACTTGTCTTTTGTCTCATTAAGCATCTACTATCCACTGTCAGATCACTGTGGTAATCACTGGAGAGACAGGATTAAAAAGGTCACCCTTTGCTTATGCTAGGAACTTGCTATTAAAAAAGAGGCAGGTAGGTTGACAAATGGCTCTAAGACAGGATGGTGAGTGGTTATGATTGGGAGTGTCAGGGAAGGCTTCCCGTAAGAGAGATATATGAAAGGAGGGAGGAATAGAAATGAGACAGGTGATGGTAGACATTTCAGACAAGGGCACAGGATGTACAGACGTCTAGAAGCAAAAGAGCAAGCTATGTGCTCTTTCTTGGAACTTGAAAAGTTTGTTATAGCTGTAACTCTGGCATATGGAGGAGGGGAAGGGGAGTTGACATGTCTAGCTATGAACAAGTTGAAACTAGGGTGCTGGACATAGGAGCGGAGAGATCTGGTTTGGACATAAAGTGTAAGCATTAGCATGGAGAGGTCCCTGATGGACAAGTAGAGATCACTGAGAGTGGACAGCCTAGTGTGGTTACTGTAACTAAAACAAGAGCGGTATTTGGAGGGGTTTCAAACAATCTGTGAAGTAAATACAATAAAAAAAATTCCTTCAAGGCCAAGTAGATGGCATAATGTTAAGGCACTGGACTCTCACACGGCCAACCATGGTTCAACCCCAGACTTGGTGGCTTGAAAATAATGCTGGTGCGTATGTGAGTGTGCCCATGATCCCAGGAGAAGGGACTGTAGCGTGGCCATCCCTCCTTGGTGGTGGTGGGGGGTGATTTCTAACTTTTCATCTTACTGTCTGTGTCTCTCTTTGGGGAGCGTGTGCAGCCTATGGCAAAAACCTAAAAAAAAAAAAAATTCCTTCATAGTTACTTTGAATAATATTGCCTTAGTGTAAAACAATTTAAAAATGTCTGATTCTGTTCTCGTGCATTCATTATCATGATATGACTACTCTAGAAATACTCAGAAATAAAACATACTCTGCTGTTACTATTACTGACATGTCCTTTCATTTACTTTAGGCTTATATTAAGCTGAAAGATGCCAATGCAAAGGTAAAACAAATCTACTATACTCAACCTTAGCTTTTATTGTCCTTAATCAACATAGAGATCAGCAAAACATTTTCTGCAAAGGGCCAGATATTATTTTTGGTTTTACAGGCCATAAGGTTTCTGTGACAATTCTTCTGATTCTATAGTGTGAAACCACCCATAGATAATAGTATGGTATACTAGTAAATTTAATGGGTAGACTAGGAAGCATGGCTGTGTTCCAAGAAAACTTTATTTATATAAACAGACGAGTAGGATTGGGCTCATGGACCTTGGTTTGCTAAACCCTGAAATATGTTAGGAAACATTTAGCTTAGCTTTGTATTTAGTTTTTGGACAAATTTACTGACAATAGAAGCACAGAATCAACAAAGGCCAAAGAGTCCTTCCATCTGGATTTCCTTAAGCTATAATCACTGTTTTTGTTGTTGTTGTTGTTGTTGTTGGTTTGTTTTTTGTTTCTCTGGGGGAAGGAGATGGTAGCTTTTTGTTTTTCTAAGAAGTCTTGATTTGAAAGGGTTGGCACTTTTCTAGGACTTGAATTTGTGCCAACCCGAAACCTGGTCTTAAAGCCTTCTCTCAGATTGCTCTTAATACTGGAATGAGTTTATGATTTAGAGTTAGGACTCTAATTGCAGTAGACCATGTGGGAATCTAGAGATAAAACCAATATGTCATCTGCTGATCCCACTTCTATTTTATTTTTAAGAGAAAAGAATCTGAAGAATAGTCTGATAAGGAATTTATTAATGTTTGGCTTACTGTAGTTAGTTTTTTTCCCTCAAAATTAAAAACACTGCATCTTTAAATACCATTCTCTCCAGGAAAACTAACACTTTATCCAGTACAATGGTGAAGCGGTTCATGGAAGAACTGCTGGCCCTGCCATTTCATTTCAGTCTGTAACTGAATGAAATTACTATTTTCTTAGCTGTACCCAGCTTCTGCATTTTATAATATGAATGTTGACTTTATAAAAATATTCTTATTTTGTGAAAAGTAATTTTTGTCAAACAAAAGTTGGTTTTAAGGGAGCCAGCAGGTGGTGTGGTGGTGAAGGCAGTGGATCCCACAAGATTGACTCTATGGTTTGAGTCTCGCCTAGCGGCTTAAAAATCACACTGGCTGCATGTGCCTGGGTGCCCAAAATTTCAAGAGAAGAATAGAGGAGAAGGGGCCGCAGCATGGCTACCTGGCCCCCACCCCCCGGGGGGGGTGAGTTTTCACTTTCCTTCCTCTTCATTTCTTTCTCTCTATTGAGCACACTTGCCCTATGGCAAAAATCTATAAAAACAAAGCAAAACAAAACAAAACAAAATAAAAAGTTGGTCTAGAAGAAAAGTCTAGATACCAGAGTGGGCATTTAAATGATGGGTGGCAACACACGTGGTCATGGTGGCTGGGGAAGAAGGAATCTCTAACCAGTCTTTACCTCAACTCCCTATGTTCCATGACGACACACAATGCAGCAAAGATTAGGCCCTCGATTCTGAATGAAATCTCTGCCACCTTATGAGAACTGGGCTTTGAGCCTTTCTACATGGCTTTGCTAAGCAATGGGAACAGAATATGAAGTTCTCCTTCGATGGCTTTCCAGAGGAGAAATTTTAAAGTGCATAACTGAAAATTGACTTCTATTGAATTTAATTAATTTGTTTATATATTTACTTTTTTTTTTTTAAGAGGGGTTTTTGCCATAGGGCATGTGTGCTCACCAGAGAGATAGAACAGAGAAACAGAAAGTGAGAAATCATCCCCTGAGGAGATGGCCATGCCATAATCCCTAGTCCTCCATTCTCCCCTCGGGATTTGGGGCATGCATGCACACACACCTGCTGTGAGTTTCAAGCTGCTAAGTCCAGGACTCTAATTGCAGTAGACCATGTGGGAATCCAGAGATATAACCAATATGTCATCTGCTGATCCCACTTCTATTTTATTTTTCAGAGAAAAGAGTCTGAAGAATAGTTTGATAAGGAATTTATTAATGTTTGACTTACTGTAGTTAGTTTTTTCCCTCAATGAATGATTATATATATATATATATATTTGTGTGCTGTTTTGACCAAGCTATCATTTTGGAAGAGGGATGGGGAAGCTCACTACACACGTCTTCTAAAGCTGGAGGAAGTATTTCTAAAGGCTGAAGTGAAAAGGCCTTGTCAAATTCTTTGCATAAAGAAATTATAAGCTACATGGAAATAAAAGTCTTTTAAAAGCCACTCATGTCCAGACAACCATAATTAAAATATGGATTTATAGTCCTTTCTTGCCCACATAGAATGTCAGTGACATAAACCAGCCAAAGATGACTTCATTGTCTTGAGGTCAAAAACGAACTGATATGGCGTAATTTTGATAAAAGCATTTTAGAGAATTCTGGTGCTCTCTGACACAAGTCTCCTTAGACACTTAATTTCATAGTTAAAAAAATTTTGGGGACCAGCAGGTGGCGTGGTGGTTAAGGTGCTGAACATTCCCACATGGCTGACCATGGTTCAAATCCTGGACCTGGTTTCTTGCTTTCTCACTTTCTCTCTCCCTCTGTGTCTCTCTCTGGTCAAAATAAAATAAGTAAATGAATAAATAAAATAAAAAATAAATAATTATTAAAAATTTTTTTTTAGCACTTGTTGCTATCAGAATGGAAACTCTAAATTGACTTGCCTGTCAAAGCTGATAAGTATATTGCCATGTCAAAAATCTCTATAGAACTTTGACATTTTATTCAGGTTAAACAGCAGTTTTCTCATTAAAATTCATTTTTAAGCAGCCTTAAAATTTACCTTTTTCTTATGTTTATATAATCAAGGGATTTATTTCTTTTTTTTTTCAGAAATTGTCCGTTAATTTTGCATAAAAGTTTGATCAAACAAGGTAGATTGATCAAATGTGCATTAGTGTCACTACCTACTAGAATTTCAAAGTGACAGAAGAGAAATAAAAAGAGTTTATCATCACCTAGGATAAAGAGAATGGAAGACAGATAGTACAAATGAAAGATTAAAAAAGGAAAAAATCTTTTAGAAGCCAGAAAGGTAGCTGATATTACAGCGAAAGCTTAATACCTTAGAGCTGTGACACCAGTGAGAAGCCTGAGCTACTTGGTGGAGACTGATTATCCTTAGATGAACTACCAAAAACAAAATCTTCCATATAATGAGAAAACTATATGTGAGCTGTGAATTAATGTATTAAAACTTACTGTCTGGGGAGGGCTTTCATTAGATTCTCATAGGGACCCATGAGAGAAAGTAAAAACAATTTAAAATGTGCTTTGCACTCAATATGTTAAATTTTTTTGAGTTAGAAGGTCCTTCTAGATTCTCTAATCATCTTGACTATGGAAGAGAGACAATCCTCAAACCATTCAGCCACTTAGTGGCAAGAGCTGAGTCTGGAGCCCGGATCTCCCGACTCCACATCAGTGTCTTCCCTTTCAGCATGGTGCCTCAATGTCAGAGAAGGGAAACACAGGTGAGGAGAGAGACCTGAGCCTGTAGGTATGACTTAGAAAAGCAGCATAAAGTTCCGACGCCCATACCTGATCCCGGATACTGGAAGACATTCTGCTGCATCTGAGGAGTGATTCCAGTGCCAAACTGTCCTCCCATGTTTCCTGTCATGCCTCTGTTCACCATGCTGTTGCGGCTGGCCAAGGATGCTTCAGGATTTGCTGCCAGCTGTGAAAATGGGCTGGTAGAGGCAGGTGGGGTTCCCGGATTTGTACCATAGTTAGGTGGGTAAGGGAACTGCTGCGGTGCACCCTGAGGAAGGCGGGGGTTCCCCATGTGAACTGGCAGTCCAGATGAGGGAGGGAGGTTGTTCCCAAAGCTTTGCTGCCTCATGAGCATGGCTCTTTGCTGCTGTATTAGCTGCCTCTGTCGGTGCTGCTGACTGTACAACTCCCGCTGACGCTGGGCCAACATCTGAGCATTCAGGGGTGGCTGCAAAAGAGAAAAAAACCCTCACTATTGAATTAAAATTACCACCTACCTTGGGAAGTTTATAAGCTAAAGTCTACTAGTTTACATAGGGCCATGAAATATGTAGCAATTATCAGTGTACAAAGGATACTAAAACAGAAGAAGAACAAAAACCTCTTAAGTAATCACAGGAGGGAAAATGAATTAAGTTCACTTTAGAGAGTGCAAGTAGTTGAGAAATGCTGAAATAGTAACTGACTGTTACAGCTGGTTCAATGCAAATTTTCAATGAAAAGTCACACAGAGGGCCAGCTCCGTGGAGCAGCAATCACATGCTACTCAAGAGAAGCTGGATCCGGGAACCAGCAGTTAGTGTAATGGCTATGTCGCTGGACTCCCACGTAGTCGACCGCGGTTTGAGTTCCGGACCCGGTGGCTTAAAACTCACGCCAGGCGCGTGTGCGTACGTGCCCAAGATCCCGAGAGGAGAATGGAGGAGAAGGGATTGCAGCGTGACCATCCCCCCTGGGGGGTGATTTCTCGCTTTCTGTCTCTATGTCTCTGTCTGTCTGGCGAGTGCACGTGGCCTCTAGCGAAAAACCTCTCAAAAAAAAAAAAGAGAAGCTGGATCCCACATGGCAATCATGGTTTGAGTTCCTGGCCTGGCCAGCCTAAAACATGCCAGGAATGTGCACCTGTGTCCAAGATCTCATGGGCTAAAAGACTGGAGAAAGGAGATCTTGGTGTGACCAGATCCCCTGTGCAGGGTATTATCCTCTACCCGCCTCTATCCTTCTCTCTCATCTTCATGCACATAAGCTCTATTATGAATAAAGAAAAAAATAAAGTCACACAGAACTGAGAAAAGCCAAAGAGAGTACAGTCATCTCTTGATATCTGTAGGGGATTGGTTCCTGGAATTCTGCATATACCAAAACTTGCAGATGCTCAAAGGCCTTCTATACAGTGGCACAGTATTTGCATATAACTATATACATTCTCCTGCAAACTTTGCATCATCTCTGTGTTACTTATAAGAAACCTTGGCATCAGATAAAAGCAAAAAGGAAAATACACAGATGAACTTCATCAGCATCTCTCTCTTAGGAGACACTTCTTCCCCCTTTCCTAATAGCTGGTGTGGCGTGGCTGCAGCTGCAGTTGGTTGAGTCCTTGAAAGCAAGACTTATGGACACAAAGGCCTAACTATACATATCTACTAGTATTACAAAATAGGTCATGAAAACTGCTACAAGAAACATGAAAATCACGAGGAAGTGAAAGAAAATAAACTGATGACTCCCAGGGCTAGCAGATGGTGTAGTGGTTAGGTTTCTGGACTTCTTCATGGCCAACTGGGGTTTGAATCTGGACCCAGTGGCTTGAAAATCATGCTAAGTATGTGTGCATGCAACCAAGATCCCGGGAGAATGGAGGAGAAGGGATTGTTGTGTGGCCATCTTCCCTGGGGGATGATTTCTCAGTTTCCCTCTCACTGTCTCTGTCTCTCTATCTCTCTGGCGAGCACACACCCCCTACGGCAAAAACCTCTTAAAAATCAATAAAACAAAACAAACAAAGAAACAAAAACTTGCTGATTCCTACCCTATGTGATGTTAGATTATTAGGAGATCTTTTCCTTGTCATTTCCAAAAAACTTACTATTTCTAGACTATAGAAACTTAGTTTCTCCCTTTTCTTCCTGAGATAATTTTCCCCACTTTATTTAAATGAATGAATTGTGATTTTAATTTTTTCACTATCCTTTTCTGTATTTACAAAATTGTTTACAATGAACATGCATTATCTTTGCAATTAGAAACATATACAAATATCATTTAAAAAGGAAGATTCAGAAACCCAGGATCCAATGTGTAACAAATTATCACTTAGAAAGACAATAATTAGGGACCAGATGGTGTAATGGTTATGTTGGTGTAATGGTTATGTTGCCGGACTCCTACACAGTCGACAGCAGTTAAAAACCTGGACCTGGTGGCTTAAAAGTCACATCAGAAGTGTGTGCGTGCATGCCCAAGATCCTGAGAGGAGAATGGAAGAGAAGGAACTGTGGCATGGCCATCCCTGCTAGGGGGTGATTTCTCACTTTCTGTCTCTGTCTTTTGGGGAGTGCATGTGCCCTATAGCAAAAATCTCTCTTAAGAAAAGAAAGAAAATAATTAACTAGAAATAAAATAGCAAACAGAAATTAATGGAAACAGCCATTTTATATTGTTATTGCAGTATAAAACCACTGTAAACATTAGTGACTTAATAGCTATCGTATTACAGATGAGGAAAGAAATGGGAAAATTTGGTTGAGATTACTTTAACATGCAAAACAACACGACATGTCAATAAAGCCTTTTTTGGAAATTGTCAGTTACGATTGGAAATCTGGTTAAAGCATATAGCCCCACTAAAAGTAAATTTGCTGGGGTTAGCAGGTGGTGTGATGGTAAAGGTGCTTGACTTCCACGTGGCTGACTATGGTTTGTGTTCTGGACCCAGCAGCCTAAAAATCAGCTGAGCATGTGAGCATACATGCCCAAAATCCCAAGAGGAGACTGGAGAAGATACTGTGATATGGTCATCCCTCCTGGGGAAGTGATTTCTCATTCTGTCTCATGTGCCCTATGGCAAAAACTAAAATCACAAACAAAAACCTAAACTTGACAACTAAACACAGTCCAATGTGGAAGAAATTATGAGATACAAATTTCGGGCAGAAATCCTCTTCACATAAATTCCAAAGTGGGTTCTTTTTTTTTTTTTTTTTTGAGAGACTTTTGCTATAGGGTGTGCGCATTCGCCAAAGAGACACAGACAGAAAGTGAGAAATTACCCCCCCAGAAGGGATGGCCATGCTGCAATCCCTTCTCCTCCATTCTCTCCTCAGGATTTTAGGTGTGGACACACACACGTGCCCACTGTGAGTTTCAAGCCCCTGGGAGTCCAGTACCTTACCACCATGCCACTTGCTGGTCCCAAAAAGTGGATTCTTGCTTCCTTACCATCTCATTACTCTCGACTGAGCTAACACTGGGATTTACAATTATATGGTGAGAAATCCAAATCTAGACCCATAAAGATGGCAGCATCTGCTGCTTTCCTGAGGCTTCTGTCACTATTTCTCCCTTTCAGTGCTGACTTCCTGCATGTGCCCCAATCCTTTTCTACGGAGAAAGAAGAGTTTTATTTGAGCCCTCTCTAAAAATCCCTGACTTCCCCATTTTTTTTGTGTGTTGACTTGGTTAAGAATACATAAATAAGTGGTTGAAGCAAAAATACTCCAGTATGTGTGAGTGGCAGAGTGACAACTAGATAACATTCAGAAGTCTACCCAAATTCTTTTTATGTTTAAAGTTCCAGTGGCTCTGGGTTTATAGACAATGATTAGTATTTAAAAATAAATAAAAGCTAGAAAATGTTGAAGTTGACTGAGCGCGGTACACAAGATAGTTAAAACAGCTTAGCAATGTAACGGAGTTTTGATCAGGTTTCAGGTACCATTCAGTTTCACATCAGAGGCTTATTACTGGCGCTGTTGGGGACAGCAATAAGAGTTTTCCGCTTAGTGACCTGGTATCCAATAACAATGACAACAATGACAATAAGACAAAACAAAGAACCCTTGGCTTTAGATCAAATATCTATAAGAGGCACCACAAGTAGATTATTAATTCATTCTAGAAGAAAATCACACTACAAACATGATGAAAAGATCAGCTCACAGACCATTTCAAAGACACTCAAGTCAACACTTTAAGAAACACTGCTTGAGTTAGAGAAAAACTAACACCATCCGGTTTTCTCACATTACCTGAGGTGTAATTTGCTGCTGCATGCCTGATCTCATATTGATGCCAACAGGAGCAGTTGCTGCAAACTGGTTCAAGATTGCTTGCCGATTCTGGTGTATCAACTAGAGAGCCATGGAAACAATGAGAGAGCTTATTTCTGCACATACACATGGCGCAGGCCTTACAGAGCAACACAAACTTTCTACTTATTACTACGGTTTTGGGGTTGCAGGGTTAGGAAGATTATTTCCCACCTTTATTTATCAAAAGGCTGGCATTTCCCAACATTTACCAACTATTTATTGCCTTCAGAAGACTTCATATGGCAGAGCATTTACAAGAAGACTACATATACATACATACATACATGTATATATACACACGTTTATTGTTTTTTTTTAAACATGTTAATAGTTACTTCAAATAAGTACAGTAATGGAGGAAAAGAAACATCACCCAGACATCTTAAAATACTGTGAATAAAAAAGCAATTCCATAAGGGCACATTCTGCAGCAGCCTGGAGGATGAGTGGACAGTTGAAGTACTGGAGGGTACTCTCACTTGGAGGTGGTACTATGTCTGGTGGGTACATATTTGGGGGAAATCCAACATGATTTCATTAGTGGAGGAGAATTGTGTAAGAAACAAATGGTCTGAGAAAATGGACTATTTATTTAACTAGAAGAAGTAATTAGTTTAGACCAGCATTTCCCAAATTGGTTCTAAAGAACATTGTTCTGCAGGATATTAATAGATGTGCCGGGAAAAGAGCGTGCTGTGCTGCATGCACATTGGAGACGGCGGGTTACACGAGGTGAGACGCATTTATTTACTGCAGCAATTTTATGAGCCTTTAATTGGCCAAAGCACATTGTGGATCTGCAAGAAGGGGATTTACGATGAAATTTATTTATCACAAACCTTTTTTCTACACACAACTGTTAGTATCTATCTCCCAGAACAATCTTTGATGGAACATTGCTTTAGAAGATCAGCTTAAATCAGGTTTAGGGTTCTAGGTCATAGGCATGCCTGAAATTTATGTGGTAACAAAATGAGTAACAAAAGGAGTGAAATTTGCTTATAAACAATCTAGAGCTAAAAAATTTCTTCTCCAATAATTCGATATAAATAAACTATTGAGAGATATAAGAGTAACAATAACCTATTTTGTGTTTAATGGTACTTTAATATTATTTTGTGTTTAATTGTACTTTAGAGTAAATTACATAAAATATTAATATATCTTATAAAAACCTGTTTTATATTTATATTGTTATCTTATAAATATAGCAACATATTTGAATGTATCTGAATACACTTTATATAAACTAAAAATTGCATAAAAATTTTATAAGAGAACCCACCGAGATACTAATGGTGATTAAACCTATCACCACTGAATAGCTCAACTCTTTTTTGGTTGCTGTTACAGGGTGTGTGTACTCACCAGAGGGAGAAATAAAGAAAGAGGAAGGAAGAGGAGAAAGTATTCCCGGTACTAATGGGGACTAGCTACACTACACTGCAATCCCTTTTCCACCTCTCCCTCTTTCAGAAGTTTGGGCATTCAGCACATGCGCCCAGCATACTTTTCAAGTCGTGGGGTTGGCACTCTAACTCCACGGTCAGCCATGTGGGATCCAGCTGCCTAACCACCAGGCCATGGAGCCAGCCCAAATAGTTCAACTCTCAATTCTGGCTTGAATCATTTTCTGACTCTCATTAAATTAGAAAACAAACCAATTTTGGGGAAAAGCTCAATATCATGTAAATATTAAAATTACACTTTTTGGACACTGTGGAATGAGAAAACATTCTGAATCACTTCAGAAATAAAGATATCAGCATTACTGTTCTAGAAGTCAAAGGGACTCTTAAGTACTAAAACATATACTTCTTTTATTATTATTATCTTTAATGGGAAAGAGGTATTATCTCCCCATGGAGATCCTTTGCCTCAGCCCCCTAGTTAGGCAGGCTATGCCTGGCCTGTTACGGTTGGTTCTGGATCTGAACCCAGGCCTCCCATGTGGCCCCTGCCTTGCAGAGGGGCATTCTACTACTTGCTCCATCAAGTTGGGTCCAAACCTATATGCTTCTTAAAATCAAAAGACCAGGACCAGAGACTAGCAGTTAGTGTAATGGCTATGTCACTGAAATCCCATGTAGCTGACTGTGGTTCAAGTCCTAGACCTGGTGGCTTTAAATTCATGCTGGGCGTGTGTGCATGTGTGCCCAAGATCCCGAGAGGAGAATGGAGGGGAAGGGATTGCAGTGTGGCCATCCCCCACGGGAGGTGATTTTTGCTTTTTTTTTTTTTAATTTATCTTTAATGTTTTTATTTTTTTATTTATTCATTCATTTATTTTAATTTGATCAGAGAGAGAGACACACACACACAAAGTTAGAAGGAAAGTGAGAAAGCAAGCTACAAGGTCCAGGACTTGAACCATGGTCAGCCATGTGGGAGTGTCCAGCACCTTAACCACCATGCCACCTGCTGGTCCCCACCTTTTTTAAAAAATTTACTTTTAATTTTTAATTTTTTAATTTATTCATTCATTTATTTTAATTTGAGATTTTCACTTTCTCTCTTTCTGTCTCTCTCTGTCTTTCTGGCGAGTGCACATGTCCTATAGCAAAAACCTCTCCAAAAAAAAAAAAAAATCAAAAGACCATGGGCATATGTTTAAATAAACTAAGTTAATTTTACAAAAGCACATCAAAAAAACTCAGTATAATCAAGATACTGTATCTTGATTTGTAGTTTGGAGCTACAAATATGAGTAAATTCCTGTCCACTAAAAATCCCCCCCTGAGAGGCAGAGGCCAGCACACAACAGTGCCCCTGCACAGAGACACATAGGCAGCACAGAGGGAGCCTACCTCCGCCTAGGGATGGGAAGGCAGAGGGCCAAGAGCAGGAGTGAGTTCACTGGGGTCTGCACAGATCAGAATGCTTGGTGATAAGGAGGATGGCAGAAGGAACAGCGAGCATGGAAACGGGGCAGGAAGCACTGAGGACAGTGGACGTACCTTAATACTTAGCAATGGAGAGAGCTGAGACACGTAGGGAGTGGGAGCTGAGACCCCAGACCTGTCCTTTACAAACTCTTTATACTGTGAGATAATGTGAGAGTAAAATAGGTGGGGATAAAGAAAACACGCCTGGAAAGTAGTAATAGGCTATTTTTAAGAAGAAATTCCAAAGAGCAGAAATCTACAAGTACTTTCTGTTCTAGAAAACTGTCTATTTCTGCTCTTGAAATAACCCTTGTTCATTTTCTCCTCCCTTGATGTGTGTGCAGTCTGACTCATGCTGTGTATTCTGACCTGCCTCTTCTCTCCTATTACTAAAAGTCTACCTACTTTTCTTTCTATGTAGGTCACATTCCACTTCTTCCAATGAAGCCTTCCCAAAAGGCTTACTACATCCTTTATCTTTTTAGAAATCTTAACTATTGATGGGAGAGGGAGTGGGAAGAGAAGCCGGTAGTCTTTAGAGCTGGGACCCAAGTGAAAAGCTATAAAAGCCAAGTCAAAAGGCTTGTACTACAAAAGAAAATAGGGGCTTGGGGCCTTGGGAGAGTATAAACCCAGTCTGTATGTACGAAACAAACACACACACACGGTTCGGGCTTGCTGTCACGCTGTCTGACCAAATGCATTTTTTCCCAGTGCCTTACCAAGGAGTTCTGCTCTAGTAAACCTAAAAGATGATTATCCAGCCCAGAGGTTCTCAACCAGGGTGGTTCTGCCCCACAAGGGACAACAGGCAACGTGTGAAGACATGTAGGTCGTGAGAACTTGGGGAGAGGGTGCTACTAGCGGCTAGTGGTTAGAGAACAAGGTTGCTGCTAGACCTTCAAAACACAGGTCGGGCCCCCACAACAAGAATCATCCAGCACAAAATGTTCAAGTGCCAGGGTTGAAGAACCTGATCCAGCCACCACAGACAGCCTTTCTAAGACAAAGTGTTCTTTTTAAGAAGCTCATTCTTTTATCAGTTTTCACTGATTACTAGAAATCTGGAGGTGAAATCTGCTTCCCTGTATTTCTGCCCTTTGACCCTAACTCTATTTTCCGTTCACTCCTACTCTCTGTAATACGTGAAAGACAATCACTGGTGGTTCTTCAGCCAGTTCATATCATTCCCTAGTAGCCTAACTCGTAGTGTGACTGGACTGGACTTGCTTAAAGACGGCTAAGTACAGCATATTTCTTTTTCTATCTCAGCTGCCACTCGCTCTTTATGCTATTTTTCTCTCGATCGTAGGAAAATCATGGTCCCTGCTAGAGAAGAATAAAACAAAGCTGGAATAGAGCAACCGCATCTTTCGTCAGCCAGTGCTGTACCATCTTCCACAAACTGCAGGTCTGCCCATCTTTGCTGCCGTCCTTCTCCTAAGTTAGAACTTCTGAAGTCCTCTAACAACATTATGGGTATATTGCTTGGGCCTTTGTCCATCAGAAGTATAGGCAGACATTACACCTAAAGCCTTGTAACTCCGCATTACCTCTAAATCACCAACTGTTTCTTTTACTTTTCTGTTTTTTTTAAAAAAAAACTTTCAAACAATGCAGCTGCATTCATTTCCCAGGATGTTTTTCATTCCCTCTTCCACCAAATGGGGATTATTTATAACCACATAATAAAACTTAAAATGTTAGACTCTTTTTGTTCCTTGTGTATCATATTCCAGTCACTGAGATATATGAGGGGTCTTCAAAAAGTTGGTAGAAAATGCCTATTATGGAAAAGCTATGCATGGACTTCAGGTTTTGTTATGTTTTTTTGCACCAAACTAAATTTAATTCCATTTTTTACTACTACTTTAATTCCATTTTTCCCACACACTTCTTAACATCTCCTCATATGACTGGGTGTGTTTCTGGGTATTAGGTTCCAATTAGTAGAACCATCTACCCTCATGACAGTTCTACATTGTTTCAGTTTCTAAAACTTTGTTTTAAATCTTGATATTTTGTAAAGCAAGTTCATTTTGTTTCTTGCTTTTTAAAAAAATATTTATTTATTTATTTAAATTTGACCAGAGAGGGACAGAGTGAGAAAAAGAGAGAGAGAAAAAGTGAGAAAGTGGGACCAGCGGCTAGCCTAATGGCTATGTCACTGGACTCCCATGTAGTCAAACGTGGTTCGTGTCTGGACCTGGTGGCTTAAAACTCACATCGGGCATGTGTGCGTGCGTGCCCAAGATCCCAAGAGGAGAACGGAGGAGAAGGGATTGCGGCGTGGCCATCCCCCCTGGGGGGTGATTTCTCGCTTTCTGGAACTCTGTCTCTCTCTGTCTGTCTGGCGAGCACACGTGCCCTATAGCAAAAACCTCTCAAAAAAAAAAGGCCCACGGTCCCAAAAGAAAAAACCCCTCAAAAAAAAAAAAAAAAAAAAAAAAGAAAAAGAAAAAGAAAAAGAAAAAGAAAAAGAAAAGAAAAGAAAAATAAAGAAAAAGTGAGAAAGTGAGCCACCAGTTCCAGGACTCAAACCACGGTCAGCCATGTGGAAGTCCAGTGCTCTTAACCACCATGCCACCTGCCGGCCCCATTTCTTTCTTCGTTTTTAAAAATTCATTAAAGGATGCATTATTTGCTGGAGAGAGGCAGAGAGAAAGGAGGGCATGGTAATGCCACAATCCCTTCTCCTCCATCTATCCCTTCTTTTGAAACTTTAGGCACTCATGCACATGCTCCTGGCATGTTTCTCAAGCTCCTAGTCTGAGACTCCAACCACATAGTCAGCCACGTGGGATCCAGCTGCTGTAACCACCAGGCCATGGGATGGCCTTCTCATTTTTATTATTGTTCTGTTTTGTTTTGTCTTCTTGCAATTTTTCAGAGGATGTGTGTACTTGTTAGAGAAAGGGAGATATTAAGAAAGCACCTCCCTGTGGGGGTGGTCATGCAGTCCCTTCTACTCCATTTCTCCCTCCTGGGAACTCATGTCCATGTGCCCAGTGTGTTTTTCAAGCCTCAGGACCAGGGCTTGGAATGCACAGTCAGCCATGTGGGATTTAGTTGCCTTACCTAATATACCTTTGGCTGGCCATGTTATTATTATTTTTTAAAAAATAATTACTTATTTTTATTTATTTAATTTTATTAGTTAATTAATTTTAATTTATTATTATTTTAAAATTTGCTATAGGGCATATGCACTTAACAGAGAGAGAGACAGTGGGAAAATGAGAAAGCAGGTTGCCAGGTCTGGAACTCGAACTGCAGTCAGCCATGTGGGAGTCCAGCACCCCAACCACCATGCCAACTGCTGGTGCTGCTATTATTATTTTTTTTAACAGGCTCATTATGTTGTGATTCTCTTACCTCACCCTTTGAGTAGCTGAGACCACAGGCATGCACCACAGTACCCAGTTTTCAGGGTGGACTGGGAACTGAACCATGGCCTCCTATATGACCCCACCCTGTTGAGTGGCAGTATCAACCAGCGTATGCTACCTCAGCTGGGTCAGCTCTCCTCTAGACTATATTGATGCTTCTGAAATAAACTTAGCAACCATCTGTCAAATTCCATGTTGAGATTTTGTTAGAATTTCACTGAACTTTCTGATTAATTTTGGGATAATAGTCTTTCAATTTCTGAGTTACTGCTACTTGGATCTTCTTTTTGTCTTTCAATTATGCTTCATAATTTTCTAAATTTTGTATTTTGAAATTGTATTTTCTAACTGGTTGTGAGTAAAAAGGATTGCCATTAATTTTTATTTCCTGTTTTGCTTATCTAAAAATATTACTGAGCTTCTTTACTTGTTCTTTGGTGTAGTCTTTTGGAATTTCTATGTAAGCAGTTGTATTACTTCCGTATAATAATTTTTTTTCTTTTCCATGTTTGTTTTTTATATTTCAAACTGACTTTTTTTTAGTGTGCTAATGGTATTTTGTCTTTTTGAAAAATCTACACTGATATGAATTTATCCACTTAAAATAAACAACCTGTCATTCAACAGGATTTAAGGCAGGAGAAAAGGTAGCTACCCGACCTGGCTTAGTATTTGATTCAAACAGTGAACTTAACTACATAACTGTAAAGAATACATTTAAACCTCAATTTCTTGATTTTCTCAGGTACCGTAATGGCTTTTCCCCTTCTTCC
Organism: Tupaia belangeri chinensis; assembly: GCF_000334495.1. Lineage (NCBI taxonomy): Eukaryota > Metazoa > Chordata > Mammalia > Scandentia > Tupaiidae > Tupaia > Tupaia belangeri. The sequence goes on along the minus strand of NW_006159682.1, from coordinate 335,004 downwards.
TTGATGACAGAATGGAATTTTTTTCAGCTGATCATCCCAAATCACATGACTCCAGTAACTCAAGAATGCTATAAGCCAATCCTTGTCAGCAACTGGTTAAAAGTGTCCATGCCACGCACCCAGGCATGTTAAGTCTTTTTAATTTAAGGGGGTGAGTGAATAGGTGAGAAGAGTGAGAAGAAAGTCTCTGGAAAAAGTTTCCTGACTTTTGAAAAGAGACATAAGAAATAAACCATCCTTTTCTCCTTCTAGATATAGTTGGTTCGCATATGGCATTTGTAACCATGGTATGCCAAGGATTGCACAGCGAAATGACTGAAAGAACCTGGGCATTTGATACCATCCCTGAATCTCTGAAGTAACCACATCTGGACCTGCCTCTATTTTGGATTGTTTTAATATCTGAGTCAATATTTTCTGTATTGTTTTTACTACTTTGGGTGATCACTGTTTTTGTGTGTTGCTACAAGCATCTTAGTTGAGACACTGACTGCCATATCCCTAGGCTAGTCCTCACAGAAAGCCCGTAAATAGACACACCTGTGAGAGTCCAAGATCCTGCAGTGCAAGTGGAGCTGAGCCCTTCACTGCTGAAATAGCGAGAATTTAGGGCCCAGAACAAAGAGCAGCCTAGATGTGTGTGTTGTCAGGTATTTATGTGACTGTCTAATGTGGTTGCAGAAGTTGTTTATAAACTGAGATATCTGGGGGCTTAAACCACAGAGAGCCTCCAATTCTCTTTCTTCACCTTGGTAGTGACTTCACTCTGTTGGGTGAAGACCATCAATTCCAGACACACCACATGGATTTAAAGGAAACAGATGGCAGCACGATCACCTACCTCCTTACTGCATGCTTGTCCTTTCTAAGGCTACTCTGCTTTTCAACTGCTTTATAGAGGAGTAACAAACAACTTTCTTCTAAAATAGATACAAACGGGGGCTGGTAGGTGGTGTGGTGGTGGTTAAGGGCGCTGGACTCCCAAATGGCTGACCACGTTAGAATCCCAGACCTCGCAGCTTGCTTTCTCACTTCCCCTCTCTCTCTGTCCTTCTCTGGTCAAATTAAAAATAAATAAATAAATAAATAAACAAAGTTAAGTAAAATAATTCTTTTAAAAGATAGATACAAATGACCATTTTATCTATTCAAGAACCTCACCTAGACCCTTGGTCTGGCCTTGCTCACTGAATCTGTAATCTCAGGCAGATTTGCTGACCCCTAGCTTGTAAAACAAGGAAGTCATCGTACCTGCACTTCCCCTATTTTCTGCTTCAGCGCTAATCATGTATTTTCACTACCCTAAGCAACTGTAAGTTCTGGAAGCCATGTATATCTTTCATTCTGTTTTTCTCACAGTTCCTAGTAAGGGTACCCTAAATATGTTTTGTGAAAAATCAAGTTTGGAGAAATTATTAGGTATTCCTCATTCTTATGCGCTTTGAATGGCAAGCTACAACAAGTAGTTTATCTTCAATTCATACCTCACGACATACCGAAATTCCCTCTTTGTTTCTTGTGGTTTCTTATACTTCCTTGAGTCTTTTATTCTACCACAGAATTTTAAAATTATTCCTTTTTTAGTTATTGTACTATTAACATTTTTTTCCAATATCATCTTTCCCTTTCTTCTCCTCTCTCTCATTCTTCTTTTTATTTTTTTTTTGAGTGGAATGAAAGCAAATTTTATATCATCTATTATATTTATTAAATATAATTTTGTAATAATAGATGGTATTTATTAAGTGTTACAGTATGCCAGGTATTCTGCTAAAAGTTTTACATGCTTTATCTATCTCGTTTAATCCATATAACTAACTATAAGGTAAAGAATTATTTATTATATTCTTTATAGATGAAAAATTAGAGGCTTTTAAAGGGTAAGCAATTTGAATAAGGAAACCCACCTAAGTATAGAACTGGGACTTAAAACCAAAGCTAACTTATACAGCTATTTTATCATACTGCCTCTAATATAATTTATCTTCTTTTTCTTCCTTCCTAAACTAGTAAGGTTCTAGAGGATTTCTTTCTTTCTTCCTTTTTGTAGATTTTTGCTATAGGGTGTGTGTGCTCACTGGACAGACAGAGAAAGTGAGAAATCACCTCGCTGAGGATGTGGCCACTCTGCAATCCCTTCTCCTCTATTCTCCTCTCGGGATTTTGGGCATGCACACACACACATACCCAGTGTGAGTTTAAGCCACTGGGTCCGGGACTTAAACTGTGGTCAACTAGTTAACCATTACTTCATCTGCTGGCCCCCAGAGGATTTCTTTAAATACTTATGTTAAAAATCCAAAGCACTATACACACATGATTATCAAAATAATACAGAAAGATAAAAAATGAGAGGCAAAAACCTACAGTTCTGGTCCCACTGTCAACACTTTTGACCACTGGCTTTTGCGGTCCTTAATCATTATCTCCATGTCTGGGATTATAAAACCTTGAACACTTAATGCCTCTATACCTTTTTATTTCCTATCATTAAAGAAAAGATTTCACTCACTCACAACTCCCAGGCCTCCAACTGTCCTTTCCTTCATTCTCATAACACAGTATCACTAGGCATCAATCTCTCTGACTTCAAACAACACACATAAACTTTATATTCTATCCCAACAATCATAACCAATATCTGTTGTTGCTCTGTATCGAGTTACACTTTTCTTCATTGAAGTAATAATTATCTGATGTTCATTCTAAATGGTTTATATTTCAAAAAGAATGATCAGGTCATCCTAAAAGTCACGATATATTTTCTATCCAAAATGTGTCACGACTTTTCTGATGACTGAAAATGTTGCTTTTTAGTTGCAGGTCTCTAAGTGCTTTGTGGTGAACTAGCAGTTTTTAATTGAAGAAAAGGTCCTTTATCCCTATCCTAGCAGACCAAAAATGGTTCCTTGAGTCTTTCATGAAGGTTTGGGGAGTAGACTTGCTATCTGTGTTGTGGCAATTGGGCTGTCTGTCCCATCATGGACAGATCTGGCGTATACCATGATGAAGTCTCAACTGCTAACCAAGGCACTCACCTGCTGTTGTCCCTGTAACCGCTGTTGAAGTTGAAGCCGAAGTTGGTTAGGTGCAGCTGGGGGTCTGTTAAGAGTCTGCCTGGGCTGCATGCCCATGCTGGGTGAAAAAGCCCCTCGGGGAGGTGTTACTTGAACAGGCATAGTCCCCAGTGAAGGTTTCTGCCTAACCATCCCTTGGAAAGGGCTAGGGAGATTGGCAGTAGGAGAAGGAGAAGAGTAAGGCTGAGAATAAAGGTTGGGTCTTTCCTCCATCATCAAAGGTGGTGTTGCCTGCTGTGGTGGAAATCTCTCTGATAATACATCCAGTCCACCTCCCTGTTAAGAAAGACACATTTATGCCAGTAAATAACATGCTTCTGTAAATACTTTCAGATCTGAGAACAGGTTATCTCTAGAAAGTGGCATTTTATATATATATTTATATTCATTCTGAATTTATGGTCTTCAGAAGTTTGCTACACAAAGGAATCATTTATGGAAGTTGTTTTTGAAATGGAATAATAGATTAATGGGAATATTTTAAATCTCAATAAAGAGGTAAAAATGTGGTTAAAAGTCACTAAATCACTGAAATAAAGCTAAATGGTTTAAAAAAAACTTCACTGCAAAACCTGATAATCAATAAACTTTACATTTAATATTAATAGGCTATCATGAGAAGGCAAGTCCTGAAGGAGGGAATCAATCAGGCATTTCTTTTTCTATCTTAAATACAAAACTCATGCTTTTACTAAAAGAAAAATCCAGGACCAGAAGATGGCATAATGGTTATGTTGCTGGACTCCCACGTAGTTGACCGTGGTTCAAGTCCTGAACTGGCAGCTTAAAACTCAGGCTGGATGTGTGTCCATGTGTACCCAAGATCCTGAGGGGAGGGGAGAATGAGGGAAAAGGGACTGTGGTGTGGCCATCCCCCCTCAGGGGTGATTTCTCTCTCTCTGTCTCTTTGGTGAGTGCATGTGCCCTATAGCAAAACAACAACAACAACAAAAATATTCTTTTTTCTTTTTTTGGAGAGATTTTCGCTATAGGGCACGTGCATTCGCCAGACAGACAGAGAGAGACATAGAGACAGAAAGCGAGAAATCACCCCCCAGGGGGATGGTCACACCGCAATCCCTTCTCCTCCATTCTCCTCTTGGGATCTTGGGCACGCACGCACACGCGCCTGGCGTGAGTTTTAAGCCACCGGGTCCGGGACGCGAACCACAGTCGACTACATGGGAGTCCAGCGACATAGCCATTACGCTAACTGCTGGTTCCCAACAAAAATATTCTTAAAAAAAAAAAAAGAATAGAGGGGCCAACAGGTGGCATGGTGGCTAAGGACAGTGGACTCCCACATGGCCAACTGTGATTCAAGTCCTGGACCTGGCGGCTTGCTTTCTCACTTTCCCTTTCTCTTTCCCGCTCTCGCTCTGTCCCTCTCTGATCAAATTAAATAAGATAAATAAATAAAGTTAAATAAAATAATTCTTTAAAAAAAGAATAGAAAAATTCATATAACAGAAAGCCATAGTTAAAAATTCTGAATGTTTTGATTGGTACCTACTATGAGAAATGTAAACTGTGACTCTGTGTGTGCATGTGCATGTGTAACTAAAAGAGTTTCAAAAAAGATCATTTCCCCTTTTCAATGGGCTATGCACTTTGTGTTTGTCACTATTCCACTCCATTAAAAAATGCTGTTTATGGATACACTAAATTGATTCTATCACCCCAGAGACCGAAAAATGCTAACCTGAAACTTGGGACATCATGGAATATACAGATGAAGACAAGAACAGGTGAAGGAGAAATTAGGTCCTAAAATAGGTGATGATATAAGTCTGAATTTGGCTCAAGCTGGAGCTTGTAAGACTCTGTTTCACAGTGAAAAGCTAAGATTTTCTAATTCTAACTATTTCTAATTATTATGCTACTTCTTATTTTAAAAGCCTATTATTTTCCTATTACATATTTTAATAATTTTCACCAGGGGAAAATTATAAAGCCAGCTAATGCATAGTGGGAACAATACTGAAAGATCCTACTTTATATAACATTCCAGTTTCTTAGGGCTACATCATTTAAATGAGTCCAACTTTAATAAATACCTGAACAAGTTTGTCAATCCCCAGAGCTCTGTCTAGCTCAGCCAGCTCAGTTTCATCTTTGCCACTGAGGAAGGACACCAGCTGCTCGAGGAGAGCTTTCTCATCATTTCTTCCTTCTACTGTCGTTGGTGGACAGAGAAGCTCGTCTAACTGTGAACTGATACACGGGCTGCAGGATCAAAAGACAAGGAAATTTCAGACAGACAAGGAAAAATGAATATTTCAATTTTAAGAATGCAAATATATACACACATGTACATATCTATGTAAAACTAGTTCTAGAAAATTCTCTGTTGAGATGCTTTGCAATCGGTTCTAGTGCAATTAAAAGCTCTGTGACTAATGTCCAGAAATTAAATGAGTATTTGCCACATAGCTTGAATATATTTTTAATTCTTTTGTCTATCATTGAATTCTGTTTCCATATGCTTAATGTTAGTTTATAGAAATAGTCTGAAAAATTAACCAAACATTATTTTTTAAAAAGGAGAAAAAGTCTTTAATAAAAGTAAAAGATAAAAATTAGTCAAAAATGCAGAAAAAATCATTTAGCCTATATTCAGATTTATTCTACTTATTCTCTTCATTCTATGGGTGTCATTAATTGTTGATAATCGAACCATAATCAAAACAGTACATATTACATTACTTAACTTTCAAGATAATCAAATCACATTGCTAGGACTATTGTTTACAAAAGAACCCCAACTGTAAAATAAAATAAGCTAGTGTTAAGCAAAAAAACAAACTGTTCACTGATTACATGTAAAAAATATGTAATCTAATCCAACTGATACCAACTGATAAATAAAACAGTAAACTATAGAAGTATATGTGCATAAAAATAATACTAATAACATTAATTCAATCATAAAGATCTTGTTCTGGGAAGGTAAATAGGAACACAGTTAAATTTCTAAACCTCCCTTAATACTATCTAGTCATCCTTTGCTGCCAGGTATGAGATATACTCTGTGCTACGGAATACAACTGCCTGTGCGGATTAAAGTCTTTTTTTTTTTTTTTAAGGTTTTTGTCATAGGGTGTGTACGCTCACCGGAGAAAGACAGCGAGAGGGAAAGTGAAAAATCATCCCCCTGGGAGATGGCCATGTCACAGTCCCTTCTCCTCTACTCTCCCCCTGGAATTTTGAGCGTGCACACACACTTGGCCCAGTGTGATTCTCAAGCTGCCAGTCCGAGAGTCCAGCGTCCCAACCACTATACCACCTGCTGCCCCCATGGGTTAAAATCTTATCAAGATGGGACACTTAGTAGATCTAAAGAGTAACTTTCTTCCTTATGCCTTCCTTCTCCAAACAAAGAAAAATGCTGGACAATTATTATAGAACTGTAAGTTTATGAGTGACATAGTTACACTGAGGCTAATTCATCCACAGGTCCTAGAAATATTATGGCAATCAATCAAAGCAGAGTAATCAATGAAATCTAAAACTCTAGATGTACAGTCTATCAGCTTTTTTGTGACTACAATGTACACTACAATGTATACTAGTCTTATGATCATACGATAAATTTTTAGCTCAGTGTCTCCTCCCCCAATTTTACATTAAATGTTTATATCTATTAATATCTCACAAAACATCAATGTAGATTAGAATCAAGCATGGGAAAGGTAGTTCTTCTTTTTTTAGAAGTTGGTATCTGGTACTTTATGAAATACAAAATATAACTTACTCTTCTGGTTTATTCTGATTTACAGCAGTCACTGAGTTATTCGCCCATGGAATCTGATCACCCGTTCCTGGCTGTCCAAATTGGTTATCAATTGCTTCTAATTCCAGTTCAGGTAATCCTGATGAAGAAGAAAAAGGAAGACATCATTATCACAATGGTGGATAAAGTAGTAACATTTTTCAGATGTAATATATCATAAAGTAAGATTTCCCATGTGAAATATTACTTTAATGATACAAAGGCCAATTAATTTGAAACTTAAACACTCTAAAATATAAGGAAAAGTAAATGAGAAAGTAAGAAAAGGTCTCCGAATCTATGAAAAACAGATGTTAAAAAGTGTGCATACAAACTGATGTTACCATACTAGCATCACTTGGGACTTCGTCAGAAATTATTTAAAGATGAATATAACAATTTTAGTCACTGCCTTTTCAGAGTACAGCATATTAGAATATGCTATCAGTAGTGACAGTGACAACACCATGAAATGAGAGCGGCAAACAAAAGATAAAATACATTCTGTAAGAGTCAAGAACAGAAACTAGAGTCTGAGGCCACCTGATAAATGGACTAAGCTATGAAAGTGTTCATCTACGAATATAGCTAACAATAACAGTATAGTAAGGGAGGCTTGGGGCTGGAAGGTGGTATGATGGTTGAGGCACTGGATTCCCACATGGCAAACTACGGTTCAAGTCCTAGACCTGATGGCTTGCTTTCTCACTTTCCCTCTCTCTCTCTCTGTCTCTTTCTGGTCAAATTAAAAATAAATAAATAAATAAATAAATAAGTAAAATTAAGTCAATAATTCTTTTTAAAAACCTTTTAAAATAATAATGGAGGCTTATAAAGATGGCTCAAATGAAAATAGATTAAATTATGCTTTGTAATAGAAGAAAATAGTATATGAACTGAAAATTTTTCTGTAGGAATTTTTTGAAAGCTTTTTAATTATTCCATTTACAGCTGAAAAAATATAAATTACCTAAATTCTAAAAATTTAGGGAAGATCATGATGCATTTTTTGTGTAGAAAAAAATGTCATGACTTTTTCAACAACCCAATATTAAATAAAAAAGAAAAAAAGCATAGTCTTAGACATGTTCCAGATAACTACTTTTATTTTTTAAAAACTTATTTCTTTCATGAGTAAGAGAAACAGACAATTAGCACTCCCAACAGGGTCATAGCACCATGATCCACCACTAGCTTCATCCAATCCCAGATCATGGATATGCATATCTACAGGTATACACAGGGAGGTCTCTAGACTTGAACCAGGAACCTTCCTGTTGTGACTGCTTCAAAGAACATTGTGCTTTGTTTGTTTTTGAGAGGTTTCTGCTATAGGGCGCTTGCACTCACCAGAAGGACAGAGAGAGAGAGACAGAAAGTGAGAAATCATCCCCCGGGGAGATGGCCACGCTGCAATCTCTTCTCCATTCTCCTCTCGGGATCTTGGGCACGCACGCACATGCGCCCGGTGTGAGTTTAAGCCACCAGGTCTGGGACTCAAATAGCATTCGACTACGTGGGAGTCCAGCGACATAGCCATTATGCCAACAGCTGGTCCCAGAACACTGTGTTTTATTGTTGTGGTACTGTCTAGCCCTCTAGGATAATCCTGTTTTTATAAACAATTCCAAATATATTAATAGAAAAGAGTTCTGGAGGACTGTTTACAGTCATGTGTTAGATACTGACTTTTCGGTCAACAACAGACCATATACATAATGGTGGTTACATAAAGAGCGTCTTGGCTATCTCCTATAGCCCAGGTATGTAGTAAGTTATACTACCTAGAGTTGTGTAAGTACACTCTACAATGTTAGCACAAGTATGAAACAACCTAATGATCCATTTCTTACAATCTACCCCTATCATGAAGCAACACATTGTATATCCTTGGTTCATTTCAGGTAGTGAGATTAAGGACTGCTTTCTTTTTATGTTTCCTTATAATTACTTAAGATGCATATATATTAATTGGTCTTTATTCTGGGCTGAATTGTACCCATTCCAAATTCATATGTTGAAGCTCTAACCTTAAGTACCTCAGATTGTGACTGTATTAGATGTCTCTAAAGAGTTATGGAGAATGAAAAAAAAAAAAAAGAGTTATGGAGAATGTATATCATGAAAAACACCATGCATGGATTTAGAATATTTCTGTACCAATATAATCTTGGACTTTAGTTATATTTTCCACAAACTTTTTGAAGTCCACTCATATTTGGAAACAAGGCCTTTGAAGAAGTAATTAAGTTAAACTGGGCCATTATGGTGGGCCCTGATCAAATATGGTTAGTGTCTTTTTAAGAAGAAAAGGGTAGGACAACAGAGGACACAGAGAAGAGGCAATCATTTATTTTATATACAGAGATTTTGTTATAGGGCACATGCACTTGCCAGAGAGACAGAGAGACATAAAGCAAGAAGTCACCCCCTGGGGGGATGGCCATACTGCAATCCCTTCTCCTCCATTCTCCTCTTGGGATTTTGGGCACACACCCACACATGCCTAGCCTGAGTTTTAAGCTGCCGGGTCTGGGACTTGAACCATGGTTGATTACGTGGAAGTCCAGCAACATAACCATTATATGCCAACTGCTGATCCTGAAGGCAGCTATTTCTAAGCCAAAGAAAGGGCCTCAGAAGAAACCAAACTCGCTGACACCCTTGTTTGGACTTACAGCCTCCAGAATTGTAAGAAAATAAAAATTTTCTTACTTACACTACTCAGTCTATGTTATTTCATCATAGCAGCTCCAGTAAGCTAATGTAATCTTGAAAACAAAAACATGCTGGAAGAGTGTTGGAGTTTTAAAAGAAAGGTGTTGAGATAGAATTTCCCTTTCTTTCTTTCTTTCTTTCTTTCTTTCTTTCTTTCTTTCTTTCTTTCTTTATTTTTTGAGAGGTTTTCGCTATAGGGCGCGTGCGCTCGCCAGAGAGAGAGAGACATAGACAGAAAGTGAGAAATCACCCCCCAGGGGGGATGGTCACGCTGCAATTCCTTCTCCTCCATTCTCCTCTCGGGATCTTGGGCACGCACGCACACGCGCCCGGCATGAGTTCTAAGCCACCGGGTCCGGGACACGAAACGCGGTCGACTACGTGGGAGTCCAGTGACATAGCCATTAGGTTAACTGCTGGTTCCCCCCATTCTAATGAATAAAGAATAAGTAGATTTCAGGATGCCCCCAAAATGTATTTAGTGCTGTAAATGGATCATTATCAACTACACAAAATATGTTAGGCTCATCTTTATGTGAAATGTAGCCAACAGTATATATGAAAAATTGGGTAACATAAAGACATGTTCACTTTAAAATGCATACAATTATAGCTTTCAATGTTATTGGTCTCCATCATAGCAAAAGATAGAGCAATCAAAGTCTGCAGGAGTCTAAAACACACAGGAAACAAACAATAGCAAAAATGGTGATGGGAAAGTGATCACTTAACTTCTGTCATTATTTAAATCTGGAAGCTGGTCAAAGGGGGTTATCTAAAATTGTCCCGTTGCTTTGCTCCACATGTTAATTCCTCAATCCCATTCCCTTTAAGAAATCTAATCTAGGTTCAGCTGCAACTGGACAGGTAGTTAGGTGCTGCTGGGCAACACTGGAACCACACAGGAGGTCTGGGTCTGGGATGGGGCATGAATGGATCACTTATGATCCTGGCTAGCTGGCTGGTAGGCTATATGGAGGATCATGGCATGAAAAGACTCTGTCAAAGTGCCCTCCCTTGAGAAAGAAATGAATAAAATAAAATTAAAAAAAATTAATCTTGGGACCAGTAGATGGCGAAGTGGTTACATCACTGGACTCCCACATGGCCAACCGTGGTTAGAGTCCCAGACCTGGAAGCTTGAAACTCTCGCTGGGCGCATGTGCGTGCATGCCCCAAATCCTGAGAGGAACATGGAGTAGAAGGGACTGTGGCGTGGACATCCCCCCGGGGGATATTCATTGCTTCTGTCTCTCTGTCTCTTCGGCAAGTGCATGTGCCCTGTAACAAAACTCTCTCTAAAAAAAAGAAAAAAAATCTAATCTAGACAAATTAATTACATTTAAGAGTCTAAGAAAATTTACATGGCTGTTTACTATCAATATTAAGTATTGTAAGATAATTTTTTTTTTTTTTGGAGAGATTTTCACTGTAGGGCGCGTGCGCTCGCCAGACAGACAGAGAGAGACATAGAGACAGAAAGCGAGAAATCACCCCCCAGGGGGGATGGTCACGCCGCAATCCCTTCTCCTCCATTCTCCTCTCGGGATCTTGGGCACGCACGCACACGCGCCCGGCGTGGGTTTTAAGCCACCGGGTCCGGGACACGAACCGCGGTCGACTACGTGGGAATCCAGCGACATAGCCATTACGCTAACTGCTGGTTCCCAGTATTGTAAGATAATTTTTAAACTCAATATTAGGACACGGTAACTCATTTTACTAGTCGTGATGGAAAAGCATGTTACGAAAATAACTTAGATAAAATATCTTCAAAATAGGGGCCAGCAGGTGGCATGGTGGTTGGGGCGCTGGACTCCCACATGGCCGATGGCAGTCTGAGTCCAGGGTCTGGCAGCTTGCTTTCTCATGATCTCTCACTCACTCTCTCTGTCTTTCTCTGGTCAAATAAAAAATAATAATAATAATAATAGGGACCAGCAGATGGCATAATGGTTGCGTTGCTGGACTCCCACATAGTCGATCATAGTTTGAGTCCTGGATTCAGTGGCTTAAACTTAAACGCTGGGCATGTGTGCATGCGTGCCCAAGATCCTGAGAGGAGGATAGAGGAGAAAGGGATTGCGGTGTGGCCATTCCCCCTGAGGGGTGATTTCTCGTTTTCTGTCTCTCTGTCTCTATCTGGCTTTCCGGTGAGTGCATGTGTCCTATATAAATAAATAAAATAATAATAATAATAATAATGAATAAAATCAATGAAGTAATTATTTAAAAAATATTTTCAAGAGGCCGGCAGGTGGTGTGGTAGTTAGGGTGCTGGACTCTCATATAGCCAATCAAGGTTTGAGTCCTGGACCTGGCAGCCTGCTTTCTCATTCCCACCCCCTTCCTTGCTCTGTCCCTCTTTGGTCAAATTAAACATAAATAAATAAAATTAAAATAATTCTTTAAAAAAATACATTTTCAAAATAAAATAAAATGCATGTGCTAAGTCTGGTGACTAGGCAAATACAAATAGCAAAAATAATCCCCAAATCGAATTTTGATTCAATTAAGTTTTATTTGCATAGGCCGTATGCTTAAAAGAAGTTGGTTTTTATTCTAAACATCATTTCAACCTTTTGGAACTTCTTTTAGAAACTGCCTTCTATTAAAATTTGAGGATTTACTGGAATCTTTTGGGAAATACTCAAGTTACTTCTGTTTGTCCAGAGAATAAACAGAATTTTTGGTCATGATTGTAAACCGAACGCAAACATGAGTAAGTGTGTACACATGTACTGTAAGCCAAGCACGGTCATTTTGTTGGAGAGACAGCTGGAAGGGGGAGGGGGTCGAAAAGAAGCCTGTTGACATCTTTGTAAGGGCTCAACAGCACACTTGTTCCATTTAAAATCTGGTTAGAGAGGAAACTGCAGCCTCATTAGCCACACTAAACCTAGTGAAAAACTGAATGTGTATGGCATGGCGCTGTACAGTCTCTGTGGGTATGTATTTTTTGGAGGTATAGAAAGAATAAACAAGGAAGTCTTTCATTATATATCTTTTGGGCGATTTTTTTTTGAATATTGAAGTATGTATTAAATTACTAAAAACAACACACTAAGTGTAACTTCAATAACAGCAAAGTTATCAAATAATGTAAGAATTTTCAGCGCACGAAGTAGAGAACATTGTCTCAACCGAGAGGGTGGCTTTTGCACATTCTCTAACAGTTTATTTAGTATATGCTGATTCTCTGTGCTCATGGTTCATTTTCTACAGCTGTTGGTAAGGAAGTTTCTTGTTTGGCTTTGTGTCCCATTTGGCAGTAAATATGCACAGGAATCAGTGTTTTATTTTATTTTAATATGATGCAGGCAAAGGACTCATTTCTCTAAGATACTAAAAAACTTATAAATCAGTAAGATAAAAAAAAACAATAACTCAACAGAAAAAGCTGAGAATATGAATAGTTCACATAAAATCACTGAAAAATGACCAACCAACCTAATTCACAATAATTAAAAAAAAAAAAAGGTTACAATAACACTGAGATACCTAAAAAACCAAGAAACAAACAAACAAACAATTCTAGCTTGGTGGCTAAGGGAGCCAGATCCCACACTGCCCACTGCAGTTCGAGTCCTGGTGCCACAGTGGCTTGAAAAGCACACAGGGCATATGAGCTCTGAATCCCAACAGGAGAGATGAATGGAGGAGACGGGGCTGTGGCGTGCATGCCCCATAGAGCGGTGCTTTCTCCTTTCCCTCTCCCTGCCTCTCTGGCAAGTAGACATATCCTGGCAATAAAAAATTTAGAAAGTAAAACTATTATATTGACAAAGATGAGAAAGTATGTATTGGCAAGGATATGCAGAAAAAGGAACATCACTGGTTAAAGTGTAAACCGGTATAATCTCTAAGAAGGGCCACTTGAAAATATCTACTTCTGTGACCCAAGAATTCTATTCAGGACATCTATTAATATTTTAGATATACTCTTATATTTCGTATGTTGTCTCTAAGCTAGATTATTCATTACAGCTTTCTAACAGTGAAAGATGCCTACTCTTAGGCAATTGGTTAAGTAAGTTCTGTCACAACTATGAAGAGCTGTACAAGCTATAAAGAAAAGCAAGGGGGGACAGCAGATGGCATTAGAGGTTATGTTGCTGGACTCCCACTTGGGCAATCGCACTTCGAATCCCAGACCTAGTGTCTTGAAAATCATGCCAGGCAAGTGTGTGTGCATTACCAAGACCCTGGGAGGAGAATGGAGGAAAAGGGATTGTGGTGTAGGCATCCACCCTGGAGGGTGACTTCTCACTTTCCCTCTTTTTGTCTCTATCCCTCCCCTGTAAACACATACACCCTAAGGCAAAAACCTCTTAAAAAAAAAAAAAAAGAAACAAAAAAAAAGATGTGTTCTACGTGCTGACACACAGTGACATCTAAAGAATATTAAGAACAAAAAAGATTAAGATACAGAACTGTGAATGTGTACAGCATGGCACTATTAAGTCTCTGTGTGGATATATTTTTTAGAAGTACAGGAACATTGAAACAAGGAGACTTTACTATACATCTTTGTTTTGGGGACTTTTTTTAATGTTGAAGTATGTGACTAAATTACTACTAATGACCTCCTTAGCCCCCAAAACCCTACAAAAACCCCCCACAAAACACACTAAACGTAACTTCAAAAAACAGGAAAGCTAAAATGGACCTTTTAGACCAGCCAGTGGGGTGGTGGTTAAGGTGGCTGGATCCCATAAGGCTGACTGTGTAGTTCCTGTCCCAGATCTGGCAGCCTGAAAGAAACATGCTGGGAACATGTGTGCATGCCTAAAATTCCTAAAGGGATTGTGGCATGGCCATCCCCCTTAGGGGTTGTTTTTTCACTTTATCTGTCTCTCTTCAGTCAGAGCACACATCTTTCTAGAAAAAAAATTTGTAATGGGTTTTTTAAGTACTGAAAATGTTGCAAGTGAAACTCAGTATTTTTATAGTTATAGAATATTTTTCATGTACTACAAATAATTACTATTTAACAAATAATCATTCCAGAAAGTATATGTTCACAGAACGTGAAAACCACCATCTTGGAGGTCATCCACTTACTCCAGTGATGCTGTCAATGTTTAAATACTTTTGGAATTCTTCAAGAACTATCTTAACTAGTCACAAGTCCTTCAAACAAATAAGTTTTCCCATAGGCACACTTAATTTTAGTTTTGATTTAAAAAACAGTAATTTTGGGGAGCAGCAAATTTGGTTCTAAATAACTTTGGACATTTTCAAAAATTAATCCAACCTCAAGAACAGGGATTTGAAGATAGTCAGAAGGACGCAGCAAAGGATTTGTAGGTTCTACCAAAGCAGCATATGACACACATTTTGATTAACAATACCCTTCATCTGTTTGTCTGTTATGAAAGAGCAATGTTTACCTGGATGTGCAGATGTAGTACACATTACTAACAAAATTATTTAAATAGTATGGACACACTGCATGGGTGTGTATGTGCAGACAAACTGCAGGTTGTTTTTTTTTTTAAAGAGACTTTTGCTGTAAGGTGTGTGCTCTTGCTGGAGAGACAGAGAGAGAAAGTGAGAAATCACCACTCATCCCCAGGGGGGATGGCCAGGGCACAATCCCTTGTCTTCCATTCTCCTCTTGGGATTTTAGGCATGCATGCATATGTGCCCAGTGTGAGTTTCAAGGCTCTGGGTCCAGGACTTGAACCACAGTTGGCCATGTGGGAGTCCAGCACCTTAACCACCATGCCACTTGGCGGCCCCAAATTGAAACCAGGTAGACTGAGTTTTAAATCCTGTTTATGTACACATTAACTGTGTAACTTAGGCAATTTTTTGTCCTAAGGAGATTTTCTAGAGAGACAAATGTAACTTCTATATTTTATTCTGCCTCCAAAAAGTCACTAAAATAACAAAACAAATAAAAAGGGACAAATTTACAGCTAAAGGAAAGGCAGAAGAAATACCACAGCAGCAGACTAGAACAAGAAACAATTTCAGAAAGATCAAACAGATGGAAACAAACTGAAATTTTAACTAAACTGAAATCCTTGCAACAGGTGAAAGAGGTTTCTCAAAATGTGAACATTTCCCAGAAGAACACCAGAACAACTCCAATTTCAGAGGGTTTCTGTGGGCACCTGGGCTGAGCAAGTGAAAGAACAGGCCCTGTGCAATTGCTGGCATAGTGAAAGAAGACTGAACAGCTGCCCCAGGCCTCTGCTCTGAATGCAGCTGGCCCTGGCATCTGCCCACAGGATTAAAATGGTGAGTACACGACTCAAGGTGGGCATTCTGCCCAGGGAATCTCCCAAAGTGGGCGCTAGGGCTGTCACAAGGGATCCCCCCCCCCAAGCCCGATTCCCTCCCAACAACTGAGAAACAGGGTGTCTATAATCAGAATCCATTCACTGCCAGGAGAAGAGGGTTTCTCACTTTAGCTAAAGAAATACACTAGCTATCGATTATTGTTTAAATTCTAGTTCCTTTTGATATGTATGGAGCGGAGAGTCAGCCAAAATTCACCAAACACTTGCAAAAAGTTAGCAGCAAGAAAGATAGCAAATGAATAGAGAAAGTAACTTAGAAGAAAAAAGACTAGTACAGAAAATGGATGACTTTAATAAATATCATCACGCAGATAAAAAGGGTTATCACATCCAAAGCAACAGACTCCTAAGAAAACAAGTATTTCTAGAAATTAAAAACAGATGGAAAGAAGTCAATAGATGGGCCAAAGAGCAGGATGAACACAGCTGAAGATTCTGTTTTGATGTGGAAAACTGAGCCCAGAGATTCTCTCAGAACAAAACAGCAAGGAAAAGGCAAAGAGAAAAGTAAGAGTCTGGGGGATCAAGCCCGGTGTTTTCATGTGAGCCCCAGGTGCTGAAGTACGATGGTGAAGACTATTCTTTGTGACACAGTTGCCCTTGGCATAGCTTAGCTGAAGACTGAGAGCCATGTGAGGAAAGGGGCTTGATTTCCCTGGGTGGGTGCAGGCTAAGACAGGAGCCAGTCGGCAGCAGACTGCGGTTCTCCGGACAGGCATGGAGTGATGACCAGTTTAGGGCTGGAGGGAGTGGAGAGAGCAGAGGGAGAAGTGATTCTTCAATTTTCTTGGCTTTTCATTGTCTTTTTCCTTTACATGCTACCATGTATTTGTCCCCACCTTCTTTTTCTTTTCTCTTTGCTTCTCCAGTTCTTTACTTTTTTTTTTTTCTTTCCCTTTTTTGTACCCACCTTGTTTCCTTAGCTGTATGCCTCTTGGATTCGTTTTTTTTTTTTTTTTTTTTCTTTCCCTTTTTTGTTCCCACCTTGTTTCCTTAGCTGTATGCCTCTTGGATTCGTTTTTTTTTTTTTTTTTTTTCTTTCCCTTTTTTGTTCCCACCTTGTTTCCTTAGCTGTATGCCTCTTGGATTCGTTTTTTTTTTTTTTTTTTTTCTTTCCCTTTTTTGTTCCCACCTTGTTTCCTTAGCTGTATGCCTCTTGGATTCGTTTTTTTTTTTTTTTTTTTTCTTTCCCTTTTTTGTTCCCACCTTGTTTCCTTAGCTGTATGCCTCTTGGATTCGTTTTTTTTTTTTTTTTTTTTCTTTCCCTTTTTTGTTCCCACCTTGTTTCCTTAGCTGTATGCCTCTTGGATTCGTTTTTTTTTTTTTTTTTTTTCCTCATCTTTACCTAAACACTGTAGATTGGCTACCAGCATCTATGGTGTTCCTCACCTACAGTTTTCTTTCCCTCTAACTAAGCTTTTAGTTTTTGCAGACATAGCAGCAAAAGGTGTAACACATTCTGGCCTATTTACATACTTTACATATGGAGCTGTATTTAGGAGGAGAATCTCAGAGGAAAAAAGAAAGATTCTTTCTTAAAACAGACTGTGAGAGAAAAGCACCCTGTTTTCACAGATGTGTAGAGCTAGAAGACACTTTCTATTAACTTCAATTTTTATCAAATTAGCACACATACATCATTTCAAAACTGAGAACTAAAAGGTCATAATGAATAAAAGCAGTTTTCTGCTTCACCCCAATTCTCTAAGCGAGATCATGGTTTTTTACAAAGTCACTGGTAAATATTTAGATGCCTAGGACTTGGCAAATACTACTGATAAGTCAAATTACAGGCCATCTTCCAACCTCCTTTCCTGTAGCATGTTTTCTTTATCTAGAGCTAACAGTTTCCCAGTTTTTCATTTGCCTGCTTTTCTAGGGGAATTCTCTGTATGCTACAACTTTCTGACATAAGTTTATCAATAACATTTTCTATAAACTCAAAGAAATCAATTTCATTTCTTTCCTGGAGGCCTCCTTTCCAGAGGACACAGGTACCCTGTTTCCTCAATCATGCCCATCTGGTATCATTCCTGGACTTACTTTCAGATCCTTTTCCCCCTGGACCCAGTATCTTTCTTTCTTTTTGTTTTTTTCCTATTTGTTAAAGGCTATCCTCCAGGACCTTCACTAGAAAAAGTGAATATATCATGCAAATATCTGAGCTCTATTAGATCTGAAAATGTCTTTCATTCTTTCTTGACAACTACTGGAATTGTGAATACCCAGTATTGGCTAGAACTCATTCTAACCTTCAATTCTTCTAAAACAAATGTTACTCATGAATAATATACACACAATAAAAGGCACCCATTTAAAGCGTATGGTTCAGCAAATTTTGACAAAGGTATAAGCTCACAACCTTCACCCTGGTTAAGAAAACAGAGTACTTCTGTCACCTCTAAAAGCTCTCCGGCATTCCAAAGCTGCCAATCCTTCCTGCAGCATCCTACCCCAGGCAATCAGTGACCAGACTTTCC
>NW_006159682.1:308183-316615 GCF_000334495.1 Tupaia belangeri chinensis | reverse complement strand
ACTACAGATTGGTTTAGCCTTTTTGAAGACATCAGACAAATTGGCTATATAAATATACCTTATTTCACTCAGCAAGATTACGAGAAGAATTTATGCCATGTAACAGTTCCTTCCTTTTCCTGGCTGAGCAGTTATTTCATTGTATGAAAATAACATTTACTTGTAGGACATTTAGACTGTTCTCAATTGGGCTATTCTGAATGAAACTGTATGAACATTTGTGGTCAAGTATTTTTATAAGCATATACTTTCATTTCTTTTGATTAAATATCTAAAAGTTGACTGCCAGGTCATGCAGTAAATACCTGTTTAACTTCATGAGAAATTGCTCACGAACAATTTTCTAAATTTGCTGTACCATTTTATATTCCCATCATCAGTGTAAAAGTTCAACATTCCTGCCATCATTTAGTATTATCAGTTTAAAAACCTAGGATATTTTAATCGGTGTATAGCAGTATTCCACTGTAGTTTTTAATTTGCATTTCCCTGATGATTAGGTATTGACCATCTTCTCACGTGCTGATTGGCCATTTCCGTATCTTTTTCTGTGAAGTGTTTTATTAAACTCTTTGTTCATTTTTTTAGATTGGATTGTTTCTATTATACATTTGATAGGACTGATGAAGCAATATTGTACATTATTATTAATTCAAGTCCATAGTTTACATTAGTGTTCAGTCTTTGTGTTGTATGTTCTGTAGGGTTTTTGACAAATGTATACAGTATTCTAGAATAATCATACATAATAAAATCACACTTAAAAATCTCCTGTGCTCCCCCGTTCATCCCTCCTTCTGGCGACCACTGGCAATGAACCTCTGGCAATCGCTGATCTTTTTACTATCTCTACAATTTTACCTTTTCCAGGATATAGCTGGAATCATACAGTAGACAGGCTGTACTTAGCCTTTTCAGGCTAGCATCTTCCCAGCATGCCTTTTTGAGGCCTGACAGTTTCCAAGTTGTGGCGATTATAAATAAACCTGCTCTAAACATCCATGCGCAGGTTATGTGTGAATGAAAGTTTTCAACCCACTTGGGTAAATATCAAGGCACATGATTCCTGGATCATATGGTAAGAATATGCTTAGTTTTATAAGAAACTGCCAAACTGTCTTACAAAATGGCTGTACCATTTTGTATTCCTACAAGTAATGAAATGAGAGTTCCTGTTGTTCTGTATCCATGTCAACGTTTGGTGTTGTCAATGTTTTGAATTTTGGCCATTCTAATAGATGGTGGTAAGTCACTGTGGTTTTAATTTACAACTTTCTAATGTTGGGCATCTTCTAATAGGTTTATTACATTTATGGCATCTTTTCATATGTTTATTTACCACTTGTGCATTTTCTTTGATGAGATGTCTGCTCAGATCTTTTACCTATTTTTTTTTAACAGATGATAATCAATTTATTAAAATAGTTGACTTAGGCATCTGCAATGGTGACTTCAACCTCAACTCCTGGTTCGACATTGATGGAAGTAATCTGTTTAGCAATCTCAGAAGGACTGTGCAAATCAATGAGTCGCTTGTGGATTCTCATCTGGAAACGATCCCAAGTCTTAGAACCTTCACCACAAGGTGTTTTTCTTGTAGTGATCCTCAATGTCTTGGTTGGCATCCGAACTGGTCCTTTCACCTTGAGATTCTTTTCCTTTGCACCTCTGATTAAGTCAGCACACACTTTCTCCAGGGACTTTATGTTGCGGCTGGTTAAAGTAATTCTAATTCAGTGAATGGCCACCTCTGGCTCCACAGGTGTTTTTCCAGTATCTTTAAAAGCCACGGCCGTGGCGCGGCTTCCTGACTGACTTGTTCCTCTGCGAGAGCGAACAGTGGTGAGTCAGGAGCAGAGCGGGCCACCAAAGCTCCGCACCACCTGCGTCCACTTCTTCTGCCCTTCTACCCATTTTTAAATTGGGTTGTTGTTTTCTTTATTTTTTATAATTATTAATTTATTTTTTATTTATTCATTTAATTTGACCAGAGAGAAAGAGAGAAAGAGAAAGAGAGAGAGAGAGAGATCAAGAAGGGAAAGTAAGAAAGCAAGCCTCCAGGTCTGGGACTCAAATCACAGTCAGTTATGTGGGAGTCCAGCACCTTAACCACCATGCCACCTGCCAGCCCTGGTTGTTTTCTTATGCTTGAGTTATAAGAATTCTTTGCATATTTTGGATACTAGTCCTTTATCAGATATGTGTTTTGCAAAAATGAGTAAGAAAGATTTCCTTTGCTTCTATGTTTTTTGGGAAGAGATTATAGAAAATAAAATTTATTCCTTCAATGTTTGGTAAACATTTTTTTAATTACCAGAGGATATGTGTGTTCACCACAAGAGAGAGAGAGAGAGACAGAGAGAGAGAGAGAGAGAGAGAGAGAGGAAGCATCCCTCAGTGGGGAATGGTCACGCCACAATCCTTTTCTTTCATTTCTCCCTCCTGTAAGAGGATGTGGGTATGCATACACATATGTCTGGCATGTTTTTCAAGCCACAGGGCCAGGACTCAAACTGCAGTCAGCCATGTGGGATGTGGCTCCCAAGGGACCACATTTAACCACTGGAATACAGGGCTGGCCCAAATGTTTGATATAATATGCCAGTGAACCTATCTGGGTCTAGCTTAGCAATTTCTGTTTTGAAGGGTTATTATATTGATTCAATTTCTTTATAGGAGTAATATTTAAACAGCAGATTCAGCTTTATTGAAGTCCAATTTAACAATTTTTCCCTGTCATGGTTATTAATGTCTTTTGTGTCCTATCATTAATAGAAAATGTGCCTATGACAATGACATAAAGATTTTATCTTAGGTTTCTGCTGAGAAATGTTATAGTTTTAACTTTTAAGTCTATGATTGATCCAAAATTAGTTTTCACATATGGAGTGAGATGGGGATGAAGTTCCTTTTTCCCCTGCATACATATCCAGTTGTTATGTCACCATTTGTTGAAAACACTCCTCTTCCTAGTCAATCACCTTGGTGTTTTTGTCGAAAATCAATTCACCAGGGGGCTGGGAGGTGGCATGGTGGTTAAGGGCACTGGACTCCTACATGGCTGAGCATGGTTTGAGTCCTGGACCTGGCGGCTTGCTTCCTCGCTTTCTCTCTCTCTGTCCCTCTCTGGTCAAAATATAATAAGTATAAATAAATAAATAAATAAATAAATAAATAAATAAATAAATAAAGTTTTAAAAAATCAATTCACCACATGAATGCAGGTCTGTTTCTGAACTCTCAATTTAGATATATTGATCTATATGCCTGTTCTCATTCTAAAACCACACTGTCTTCATAATGGAACTTTAAAGAAGTGTTAAAATCAAATAAAAATATACTGCATGTTTTTGGTTTTTTTTTGAAGTGGTTTTGACTATTACTGGATCTTTGCAATACCATATACATTTCAGAAAAAAGTTTTCAGTTTCTATCAAAATGCCTACTTGGATTTTTACTGAGATTACATTTCACCTATATGGGTCACTTAGGGGATAGCTGGTGTTTTAACAATACTAAGTCTTACAATCCATGCACATGGTGTCTCTCTCTGTTAATGTGACTACCTCTAATGTCTTCCTTTTTTTTTTTTTTTTCAAGCCACCAGGTCCAGAACTCAAACAACGGTTGGCTATGTGGGAGTCTAGCACCTTAACACCATGCCACCTGTTGGCCTCCACTTCTGGTTTCTGGTACACAGTGCTGCACATGTTATTCTTTCTAAACTTCATGCCTTACTGTTTTGTATTTAGGTGAAGTTTTTTTCTCTATCATTATCCAGTTGTGTGTGGCTAGTACACACAAATGTAATAGATTTGCTTGGAGTATGCATGTGACCTTGTTAAATTCACTTAGTTCAAGTAGCTTCTTTTAGTCATGCCTTAGGATTGTCTTCATATAGGGCTGTGATTCTTACAGAATACTTTCTGTTAACAAAATGCATCTTTAACTTTTAGTAGTCAAGTCTCAAATATTATAGCAACTCTTCTAAACAGAATAGTCGCACTGCTTCCAGCCCGTCTGTTGTGCTGCTGTCATACATCTCACTTGTACATGTTATATATATAACCTCCTGCTATTATTTTTGCTTTAAACAGTTATCATTTTTCATTTAAAGAAACTAACACATGAGAAAAAAAATTTCCATTTATTCACACCTTTACTATATCTGGCTCTCTTCATTACTTTATGTAGATCAGAGTTTCCATCTGGGTTCATTTTCTTTTAAGGAGTAGTGTAGTTTTCTGGTGAAAATTTTCTCAGTTTTGTTTGAAAATATCTTTATTTCACCTGTATTTCTGAATGATACTGGATATAAAAAGTTGCTTATTTTCCAGTTTTTGTTTCTGGAGTGGTTTTGACTATTCCTGAATCTTACAATTCATGCACATGGTATCTCTTTCTGTTAATTTGGCTACCTCTAATCTCTTCCTTTTCCACCAATTATGATGAACACTTTGTGTCTTTTCCGTCTTTGAATGATGCTAGGTATAGAAAGTCAGTACTTTGTTTTATTTTTAGGTTGTTATTGTTCATCTGAAATAACGAGCCATTTTTCTCTGATTGGCTTTAAAGTTTCTGTTTCAGCACGTTTATAATGATGTAACAGAGTACTCTGCTTTGCTTTACTTTGCTTGGGTTCACTAAACTTCTTGGTTCTGCTGATTGATACTTTTCTTCAAACTAGTAAACATTTATTTATTATTTTTATTTATTTATTTATTTTTACAGAGAGATTTTTGCTACAGGGCATGTGTGCTCACTGGGGAGACAGAGAGACAGAGAGACAGAAAGCAAGAAATCATCCCCTGGGGGGATGACCACATTGCAATCCCTTTTCCTCCATTCTTTTCTTGGGATCTTGGGTACACATGTCTGGTATGAGTTGTAAGCCGCCAGGTCCAGAACTCGGACTGTAGTCCATTACATGGGAGTCTAGCAACATACCCATTGTGTCATCTGCTGGTCCCTTAGCCATTATTATTATTTTTTTAAATTCTTTTCTGCTCTCCCTTCTTCTCTGATTTTGTGTGCTATGTGCATATTAGACCACTTGGCATTTTCCCTTCCGTGACCAAGACAGCTTTATGTTATATTTTTGGCCTTTTTTTCTCTCCTTCATTTTGGATACTTTGTATTACTATGTCTTCAAGCTCACTGCTCTCCCGCCTCTATCCTCTCCCCCCTCATGGTGTGAATCTACTGCCCATCTGATACATTTTTCATTTGAGATACTGTATTTTTCATCTCATCTAGTTCCATTTGGCTTTCTTTTTTGTAGTTATATCTCTTTTCTTATTATGTTCATGTTTTTCTTTAAGTCCTTAAACACATTTCTGATAGCTTTTAAAATATTTTTCTGTTAATTCTAACATCTCTGTCATTTCTGGACCATTTCTATTAGACCATTTTTCTCCTGGTTTTGGGTCACAGTTTCTTACCATTTCATGAGCCTAATAATATTTAGTTGCTGGAGAATATGAATACATTGTTGAGTGACTGAGTGGTGCTGTCTTCTTTGAAAACTACTGAATATCGTTTTGTCAGGTAGTTAATTTATTTGTATGTACCTCAACCCTTTTGAACTTCATTTTTAAAGTTTTGTCATGGCAGGTCTAGGGTAAACCCACTTCCAAGATAAGGCTTTTTTTTTTTTTTTTTTCTACTAAATGTCCCAGGTGTTCAAAAAGGTCAGTGCACTCTGACTGTAGAACTTGAACAACTTCCAATCCTGTGAGTTTTGCTCTGCTCATAGCCCCCTAAAAGCTGTTCTTTTTTCAGAAGCTATTCTCTGCCCCACCTGGTAGAGTGTTTCTCAACACACGAATAGTGTAGTATTCAGCCCAAGATTCAGAGAGCCTTCTACAGATTTCCTGAGCTCTCATTTTACATACCCTTCTCCACTCTGGTACTTTGTCCAGAAAGTCCTAGCTACCCTGTCTCATGGATCACTCATCTCTATTCTATCAATTTAATAAAATGCCCTAGCTTATTTTAGATACCCTCTACCTATACTTGGCTTGGTAAATGTCTCTAAGAAAAAGCTGGGATGAATGGTAGAGCGCTTTCATCTTGCCTGTTCCCTTCCCATGGAAACCACAGTTCCAACGCTCCTATTGTCTCCTGTACGAGTTGTTTAATACATTTGCTCATTTCCCAGTTGTTCACAGTGAGGTTAGTCCAGTGCCAGTTATTGCTGTCATGACTGAAAGAAGTCCTCTTTCTCACATCTTAAGACAATGTTCTTTTGTCTTCCAGTTCCAACATTACCTTTGAGAAATTTATGATTTACTGTATGTAATTTATATCTTCTCTCTGAAAGGTTTTAGAATCTTTTTTTATCTCTGATATTCCTGAATAACAGGATGACAAGCTTTGGTATGAATCATTTTCTTTTTTCACTTTTGGGGTATGCGTTGAACTATTTCTTTTTCTTTTCCTTTATTTATTTATTTTTGGGGGGGGGCGGGAGTGTCTATATGCTGAGAGAGACTAATAAGGAGTGAGAGGTGAAAGCACCTCCTTCACCACTCAACCTACCATCCCACTGATTCCCGCTTGATCAGCTGTGGTTTGAGTCCCAGACCCAGTGGCTTGAAAATCACGGGCATGTGTTTGTGTGTGTGTGTGCCCAAAATCCCAAGAGGAGAATAGAAGGGAGGAGATTGTGGTGTGGCCACATCCTTCTAGGGGATGATTTATTACATTCTTTCTCTGTGTCTCTTTATAGTGAACACACATCGCCTGTGGCAAAAATAAAAAAAAAAAAAAATGACTTTGAACATTTCTCCTAACTAACGAGGCTCCATCTCTGAGATACCAGCCACAGTTGAGGAAATAGTAACACAAAAGGCTGAAAAAATATGAAATGAAAGTCTGTGTATTACTTGGCTTGGAATTCTTATCCTCTCACTGTATCCAATCTGAGAGACTGGAGAAGTTTTCTCAGGGTAGACTGCATGGCCAGCAAGAAGAAGTCAGAATATGGGAATATAAGAAGAGACCCCCCTACAGGGCAAAAGCTGTCCTGCCTGCCATGTAATCATCCAATACCAGAAGATGCCAAAAGAGGGGAGCCTTACACTCAGGCCTCCCATAAGTGTTCTATAATTTTTTTCTTTTTAAAAAAGTTTATTTACTTATTTCTTCTATGAGTGAGAGAGAGAGAAAAACTATACCCTCAGCAGGGCCTTGACACCCCCAGGCTTATCTATCTCTGGATCATGGGCACAAATGTCTGGGAAGATTTCTGGATACAAACCTAGAACCATTTCAGTGGGTCAGCCCCACAGAGCATCATGTTTTACTGTACCGTCCGTACCCCATCCGTGTTTTAGAGCACTGACTGAACAGACACAAAGATCATCAGGACTCAGAGAGCAAAAGCAAACAGAAAAGGAGTATGCGGTGGGCCAGCCTGGTAGCATGATAGTTAAATACTGCATAGGAAGTCTGATCCCATGTGGATGACCATGGCTTGAATCCTGACCCTAGTGGCTTGAAAAACTACTGGGTCTGTGCCCAAAATCCTAATGGGAATCTACTACTCAACCTGCTGGTGCCAGTAATTTGTTTAAAAAAAATAAATAAAAGGAACTCAAGCACTTTACCTGGAAAAAAAGATAAACCCAATTAAAGGATGGGAAAATGAGCTGAATAAACAACTCTCTAAGGAAGACATATGAACAGCCCAAAAGCATATTTAGAAATGTTCAATATCCCTCATTATAAGGGAGATGCAGGTCAAAACCACAATAAGATACCATCTAATCCCAGTCAGAATGGCGAAGATTAAAAAAAAAAAATGATAAGGGCTGGAGGGGATGCAATGAAAGGGGAACACTCCTACACTGTTGGTGGGATTGTAAATTGGTCCAACCACTGTGGGTGGAAACAATGCAGAGGTTCCTCAAAGGCCTTCAAATAGAACTACGATATGAACCCGCAATTCCACTCCTGGGTATCTACCCAAAGGACAGGAGAGCACTCAGTCGGAAAAGCGCTTGCACATCTATATTCATTGCAGCCTTATTCACGATTGCTAAGACATGGAACCAGCCCAAATGTCCACAAACGGATGAATGGATTGGAAAAGTGTGGCACATGTACTCCATGGAATACTATTCAGCTATAAAAAACAACAAGGCCCTAGAATTTGATAGAAAGTGGATAAATATGGAAGATCTGTTGCCGAGTGAAGCAAGTCAGGCTATGAAAGAGACATTGTATGTCTCACCTTAACATATACCGACTGTTGGGAACCAGCAGTTAGTGTAATGGCTATGTCACTGGACTCCCACGTAGTCGATCGCGGTTCGCGTCCTGGACCCAGTGGCTTAAAACTCACGCCGGGCGCGTGTGCGTGCGTGCCCAAGATCCCGAGAGGAGAATGGAGGAGAAGGGATTGCGGCGTGACCATCCCCCCTGGGGGG
>NW_006159682.1:289973-308046 GCF_000334495.1 Tupaia belangeri chinensis | reverse complement strand
GAGCGTAGGAAAGGAAATTTGGGGCAAAAATGGAGAGGTAAGGCATTTGTGGGATGTGGATATGGTTTATTATTTGTTGATGAGGATGTGAGTACATGTTCTCAACTGGGCTGGAGGTGTGTGTTGTGCTGGGTAAAGTCTCTTTAAAATCTAAATGATGTATAACATATAACAGTGAAATGCATAAATAATAATTAAAATTAATAAAAATTATTTTAAAAATTAATTTTTAAAATATGCCAGAGGGCATGTGTACTTGCCGAGGTGGGGGGTAGGGAGAGAAAGTGAGAAAGCACCACCATGGGGGATGGCTATGCCACTTTCCTTTCTACTCTCTTTCTTACTTTCAGGATTTGAGGCATGCATGCTCATGTGCCTGGCATGTTTCTCAAACTGCCAGGTAAGGGATTTGAACTGTGCTGTCAGCCACGTGGAATCCAGAAGCCTTAACCATCATGCCACTAGCTAGCCCCTAAGTCATTCTAATTCTTACTTTACAGATAAAGAGATAAGGCTCAGAGTCAGTCAGTGGCATGGTGGATAAAGCAGATGTATCCCACATGGTCAATGGCACAGTTCAAGTCCTGGACCCAGTGGCTTGAGAAACATACCCAGCATGTATGTATGCATGCCCCAAATCCCTAATGGAAGGAGAAAAGAAGAAAGGATTGTGAGTGACTATCCCCCACAAGGGAGTGCTTTCTTTTTCTCTCTCTCTCTCTGGCAAGCACATATGCCCTATGGCAAACTAAGAAAACAAAACAAAACAAAAACAAACAAAAAACAAGAGAGAGCGAGAGAGAGACTAAGGCTCAGAAAAATTCATTTCCTTGAAGTAATGTTATTAATAAAGGGGGAATGTAAGACCTGAATGTAGGCTCCCAACTACTCCTCTAGTGCTTCTAGTCAGCTGACACTGCTTCCACAAATGTCACAGATGACTCAAGATTCTTTTTCACAGCTGCCTAGAAATCTTGCTAAACTTTGAGAAATTGGGTCATGATAGCTAAAAGCTCCAGTAACATTGAGCAAGTCAAGTCCTACATCTGATCCCATAGAAAAGAGGCAGAAATAAGATTAGAAACCCAGACAAACTTTAAAAAGTGAACTATTTTGTTTCCTGTAGTTTCAAGGTCACACAATGAAATTATTACCACTGTTTTTTTTTTTTCAACCTTGAAATTTGATGGGTGAAAAAAAACCTGACAGTCTTATCTTCTTGAAACTGAAGTATTGGGTCATTGGAAGTCGTGACACATTTTTGCATAGAAAAACATGACTTTTCTAATGACCCAATATTATGCTATCACAGTGTCTCTTAATGAGAATGCTAACCTGGGATAGAGTAACAGTAACATATTTTATCACAGCTGTCTCGAATATTCCTCCAGGGAAAACTCATTTTGTGGGATACCATGTGGTACTTGAGAAAAGGAATTATTCTGTAATCAAGAAAGTTTGGAAAATGCTGGGTTAAAGAAATCTCCAGTGGTTTCCTTAATATAGGACTTCTCAAAGTTATTATTTTTTTCTTCTCAAAACTTTAATAGGAAAAGGCACAATGAAACTTTAATAGGGAAATGTATGAAACGTATTTCATTTGCCCAATGTATTTTAGAACAGAACTCCTTCTTTCTGCAACTCATAGGACTAATGTTCAAGAAATACACTTTGGGAAACATAATCTAACCCAATACTGTATCTCTGAAAATTCTGCTTTGAGACTTTCTAGGTAAGGACACAAAATTGTTCTTTTTTTCCCCTTTTATTTATTTATTTATTTATTTATTTATTTGCTTTTGAGAGGTTTGCTATAGGGCGCGTGCACTCGCCAGACAGACAGAAAGCGAGAAATCATCCCCCAGAGAGGATGGCCACGCCGCAATCCCTTCTCCTTCATTCTCCTCTCAGGATCTTAGGCACACATGCACACGTGCCCAGCGTGAGTTTTAAGCCACCGGGTCCAGGATGCGAACCGCGGTCGACTACGTGGGAGTCCAGTGACATAGCCATATAGCCATTACACTAACTGCTGGTTCCCTCTTTTTTTTTTTTTGTTTGAGAGGTTTTTGCTATAGGGTGCGAACATTCAGCAGAAGACAGAGAGAGACAGAGAGACAGAAAGCAAAAAATCGCCCCCCAAGGGGCATGGCCACGCCGCAATCCCTTCTCCTCCATTCTCCTCTCAGGATCTTGGGCACGCGCGCACGCGTGCCAAGATTGAGTTTTAAGCCACCAGGTCTGAGACTCAAACTGCAGTTGACTACGTGGGAGTCCAGCAACATAGCCATTACGCCAACTGCTGGTTCCCAAACTTGTTCTCTTTAGTACCAATTGCTCACCTTAACATTAATTACAAAAGAGTAGAAGTTATGCTGTAATTTAAAATACACATGGTGAGTGAAGTTCATAAGTCTAAATATAATTACTGAGTATAGTGGCACTAATAAAAAAATGTAACCCTTTTAAAAATAATTATTAATTTAATTTAATTTATTATTATTTTTTTAAAATTTGCTATAGGGCACGCAGACTCACCAGAGAGAGACAGAGACAGAGAGAGAGAGAGAGAGAGAAAAGAAAAGTGAGAAAGTAGGTAGCCACGTCTGGGACTTGAACCATGGTTGGCCTTGGCCTCCCATGGTGGGAATCCAGTGCCTTAACCACCAGCTTCCTACTGGTCCCAATATATTTTACTATTAAACAAAAGGTGAGAGAAACATAATGGTAATAATGGTGAGAGACAAGCAGTAATACACAGGTTCACTAAACATTTCAAAGGTGTTGTCCCCAGTGCTTACTGTTCAGCCTGGAGGTGGGTCTGGCAGTGGTGGACTGAAGTGAAGCTGGCAGGATCTCTGACTTGATGGTTACGTTGGTGACAGCTCCATCCATCCGGTCTGTCTCACATAAGCCTGGCAATTGTGCTGCCTTCTCCAGCGTAGGCAGCAACTGATCAAACTGGTCAAGGTCAGCTGTAAACTGAAAACGAAAACCAAAGTTAGAGAAAATATAACTGCTTTTACCTGAAACAAGGCAGGAGAAAAGCTGGTGGGTTTTTTTGTTTTGCTTTGTTTTGTTTTTTGAGATTTTTGCTATAAGGTGCATGTGCTCACCAGAGATACAAAGACAGAGAGAAACAAAGCAAAAAATCACTCTCCAGAGTGGATGGCCACGCCACAATCCCTCCTCCTCCATTCTCCTCTTGGGATTTTGGGCATGCACACACACATGCCTGGCATGAATTTTAAGCTGCTGGGTTTGAGACCTGAACCACAGTCAACCACGTGGGAGTCCAGCGATATAACCATTACACCATCTGCTAGTCCCAAAAGTTGTTTTTTTAATCTATGAATTAAGTGAAAATAAGAGAATGAAGAAAGAAGAAAGAATTAGAATGATGAGACTTCTTTGAAATTACATGATCTAATTGTCCACTGGAAAAAGTGTTAAATATAATAATAATGTACTACAGGATATAAGATAATATTTATCTAATATACATCACAATAAAACTTATGCACAGGAAAAATTTGGACTGGAAGAAGTGTTCAAGAGTACTGTGTTACGATGGCGGCATAATGAGTGATTTCTGTCGTATTTTTCTAAATTTTCTAAAATGTCTTACTTTAAATTTACACTGACTTGAATTCTTTCATAATTTAAATTAGCTTAAGAATTAGCTTTTTTAGTGTATCAGCTTCAAAAACCTCAGAAAAATAAGTTTCTCATTTAAGAAATCAGTAATTTAAAAAATATATCTTCAGAAATAGATAAAGAGTTCTCACATTTGTCTGAAGTTGTGATAGAGGAAAGCTGGCCTTATTTGACAATATCATTATGATGACCTTTAGATAATCAACATAAAATGCCTATCTTTTTTCGACCTCATAATTTAAGCCAATTAAAATCTGTATTCATTGTCTAAATATGAGGTCTTCAAAAAGTTTACAGAAAAATGACACAAGGATTTCAAAAATTCTTGGCACAAAATAAACTCAAACAATTTTTCCATGAAATTTTTGAAGTCCTCTCAAATAATTTTATGTGTGTATTTTTTAAATGTCTGGCTTTTTCCTTCAAAATTACATTTCTGAGATTCAAACTTATTGTCACATGTAGTGATGGTTCATTCATTTTTATTATTAAATAGTATCCCACTGTAAGAATATGTCACAATGTAGCTAGTCATTCTACTGTGATGGATCTTTTGGGTTGTTTCCAGTTTTCAATCAACAGAGATAAAGTTGCTATGAATATTTTAAACATGCCTTTTGTTATGTATGTACAAAATGCATTAAACATAAAGGAAATTATTGATAAACTGAACTCTATTAAAATGAAAAACTTCACTTCATCAAAAAGCACCGCCAAGAGAAAGAAAAAGCAAGTCACAGCATAGAGAAAATACTGCAAATACATAACCAAAAGGACTCACATCCAAAATACAGAGAGTTCTTATAAGTCAGTAAGCAAAAATAACATATTCCACAAAATGGGCAAGAGATTAGACTGGGTAATTTAAAAAAGAAAATATCCAAATGACCGATGAACTTTTATCAGGAAAATGCAAATTAATACTACATACACCCTAGAATGGCTAAAGTTCAAGAGACTGACAATACCAAGTAACAGTAACAATATGGACCAACTAGAAAGGACTTCTTACATGCTCAAAAAGCTGGAATGGTCGACTACAGATGAACTCACCTGATGATCCTGCAGTTCCACTCCTAGGATAAACTCAGCAGAATGCATGCAAATGTGCACCAAAACAGATATACCAGGAATGCACATAATGGCTTTATTTTACAAAGCTGTTATTTTTTAAAGTTAATTTTAGAGGGTGAGAGTTATAATATGCTTATTATTTAAAGCACTTTTTCTTGGTACAATCATTAGTCTTGTTGTACCGAGAAATCTGACAGTTTGTTCCCAAAGAGCACACATGTGAAGAAATGGTCACAATAGTATTGCTATAAATAGTAAACAGAGACCATGCAAACACTGAGAGTAGAGAGGGCTACCTGGAAAGATTTTATGGAGATGCTTTGAACTGGTTTGTGAAGGATGGGTAGCAGGTCAGCAGGCACAGAAAGAGCAGGGCAGAAGATGCTTAGAGGAGACATGCTTATCCCAGGAATGGCAAAGACTTTCAGGTGCCTAGAATGCAGTCTGTCTGAGGAGAGAGGGACTTTTGTGTAACATGATGGCAGAAAATAAAGCCAATTCAAGAACCTGAAGGAGCTATGCCTGCGAAGCATGAACCCTGTCTCACAATGGTCAGCCTTCTTGGTGAACTGAAGGAGCTGTGCCTGCGAAGCATGAACCCTGTCTCACAGTGGTCAGTCTTCTTGGTGAACTGAAGGAGCTATGCCTGCGAAGCATGAACCCTGTCTCACAATGGTCAGTCTTCTTGGTGAACTGAAGGAGCTGTGCCTGCGAAGCATGACCCCTGTCTCACAGTGGTCAGTCTTCTTGGTGAACTGCTTTGTAAATGCACTGTCGGCTCTGTCCGTTACTTCTAAATACTGTGCAAGTTCCCAGAGAGGAGGAATCTCACTTTTTGTTTTTATTATATTCCTTCAGAGTCCACAAGCAATTATTTAGCAAGTGAGACTGCTTGTTATTATTTATTTATTTATTTATTTATGTTTTGGCCATAGGGCACTTGCTGGAGAGAGCTCAAGAAAGAAAAGTGAGAAATCATCCCCCACGGGCATAGTCACACTGCAATCCTTTCTCCTCCATTTCTCCTTCTGTCAGGATTTTGGGCATGCAGACATGCACCCTGAGTGTTTTTCAAGCCACTGACTGGGTCAAGACTCAAACCATGTAGTTGGCCATGTGGCATCCAGCTGTCTTAACCACCAGGCCACTGGCTGGCCCTGCCTCCTAATTTTCACACCACCTCTGTTCCATTCTGACACAGAGGTTCCTAATCCATAACAAGTTATAGAAAGGCTTGGTTTTATTTACTTGTGTCTAAGGATATGTTATATAAAGTAGTATTCTCTTATCCAGAATGTTTAAGTCCCTACACTCTGATGGAAGTTGGCAGTGGTCAGAATGAGATGAGAAGGAAAACAGTCTTAGAAAATGTTTCTGAGGAAATAAGCGTGTCAGTAGGTGGTCTTGTCTACCTCTGGACATTTCTTTCCCATTTCCTTGATGACAGAGGTTCCCAAACTTAGCTCCCCTTGACAGGTCATTTAGGGTGCTTATTCGAAACACATATAAGAGTTGGATTCACCAGCTAAGGCTGGAGGAGGGGGCAGGGAGGATACTTTTCAAGGTCTCCAAAAACATGAACTCTTGATTTTATAGAAAGAAAGAACAATAAACTTTTTTTTAGAATGCCATACTAAGACTGTAGCCCTGTAAAGTTCCAACAAGGACTTTTGAGGGTATCCTCTGATTTTTCCATGTTGTTACTATCCTTTTTTTTTTAAGATTTAATTTTATATCTTACTATTAAAAAAATATTTCATGAGAGAGAGAAAGAGAGAAAGTGAGAAAGCAAGCTGCCAAGTCCAGGACTTGAACTGCAGTCAGCTATGTGGGAGTCCAGCACCTTACTACCACGCCATCTGCCAGCCCCTACTGACCTTTTAATACATTCCCCATAAATGGGACCAAACATAGTGCAAATCCAAATCTGGTCCACGATTGGAGAAGAACAAATTAAAATGAAAAAATAGCTAGGAGTGAACATTCTGCAAAGCAAGGAATTACCCACCTGGCTCTGGGACTCCAGTTTAATTTCCTCAGGAGCAGATTTGGTCATTGGGGTGGGGTTTGTGTTACAAGGATCCATCTGTTCTTTTTTTTCTACTTTCACCTTTACATCATCCAGGCTCAGATTTGGAGTTGATCTTAAATCTTTCTCATCTTTATCTAAAAGGTAGCGTAGGAGTTGATGGTCTTTTGATTCTTTCTTCTTTGAAGCATCCAGCTCTAGTTTGATACTGGAGTTTCCCTGTCCTGGTCCAGCCACTGACACAGAAGTAGATGCACTGTCCTTTTTATCGGGCTCCACAGATAAAGTGGTGATATCTGACGGGCTACCCTCTTGTAAGAGCCGGTGCAAAATTTTGTGCCGCTCTGTCAATGAGCTATGGGAGGAGGGGCAAGACCCTCCTGAAGAGTTGGCCGAGGCCGAGCTGGAAGTCCCTGTGCAAGACAGTACATCTTTGCAACTTGTGTCTATATCAGCATGCCGTAACTGCTGTTCCGCAGTTGTGGTCAAAAGCTGCACTAGTTTGTGACTGGTTTGAGAGTATTTACTGTCTCCATCTGAGAGTCTGTCATTGTTATGCAGAAGCCCTGAATCCAGAGGTTTGCCATCACTAGAGCTGTTGTCAGACTGAATCATTTCATTTAAAATGGATGCAATCTCTTTGTTATCTTTGGACTCAGCTTTTGCTGGCTGTATATTTAATCTGCTAGGTGAATTTTGTGAGCTCACCTGCCTGAGGGCTGGAGAACTGGCAGAGAAGCCAACGGAGTTATTGGGCCCTTCATTCATACCCTGTAAAGATGTCACTGGGATGTTGGAGTAAGGTCGGTTACTATTACTACAGGAGCTACCTGTCATGCCAACAGGCGAGCTTAATGTCGGAATATTAGGAGGAAATGAATTGTTTGGCATCCTGGGCCTTGTTGCCAATCCAGAAGTAACCTGTCTCCTTGGAGACATGAACTGTGCTAGGGATATTCCTGTACCTTCCATAGGCGAATTATTGAGGTTTAATGGGGGATTACTGCTCTGGGAACCGGCCTGTCCCTGATTTAAGGCAACATTGGCTACAATCTGATTTCCAGGTGAGCATCCAAAACTCCCTTGGCTGTTGCTAGAATTGCTATGATTGCTGCCATGAAGGTCTGAGCTCTGTTGGCGGGTTACTCTGGTGGACACCATGTTGCTGTTGGATGGTGGCAATGTGGATGAACGGGCCACACCATGAGCTGGAGAGATACTAGGATTGACTGAGGGGTTTACTCGGGGAATTGACATTCCAGAATTAGTGTCATCTTGAGGAGAAAGCCCACTGTGTTCCCTAGGGGGAAAAAGACATCATTATTCAAACATCTTCATTGGTTTCCATTAAAATGGAACATTAACCTCACTAATATTATAAACTATGAAAAACTTCTCTATCACCTAAATCAAGGAAAAACAGTAGACTGTTAATAATACTGTAAAATATTAGCACCACTTAATAAAAAAACCGTGCTTACGGACCCTTACATTTGACATCTGTCAACTGTCTCAGTTAAAAGAAAAAGAAATCTTTCTCAGTCTTAGTACAAAATTCAGTATATATACTTAGAAGCATTTTAAAACTGAACACACTCAATTAACATTACAATAATACTTTGGGTTGCAAGAAAAACTTCCCACACGCTTGTTTATAAAATACTTATTCATGACTCCTTTGTTACAGCTTTTAAGTATTTCAACTCCAAAGAGGAAGACTGGGTAAGGAAAATACTATGTCACTGATGTAAAAATTAAAAGGGGTGATATGCAGGCATAGCAGATGTTTTGAAAGAGAAATCACAATATGAAAAAAAGAACTGTGTTAATTCCACTCACAAGCATAATTAAAAATTGGGAAAAACAAAAACAAAAACCCAGGGTACTGAATTCAGGTTTTCACTGGGTTCTTTACTCAAATTCATAATTATAACAGATTTGTGACTGGCATTACCATGTTCCAATAACCAAATACATCTGATGAGCAAAAGATGAAGTGAGGGGAAATGTCTTTGTTTTTAATGCTAAAATTTAAACAGCTGTAAATGTAGGATTTTGAGTAAGTAAAAATTTGTGAATTTACCATGTATACCACCATTAGACATATTTATAGAGGGGGACAAATTAGAAACAATGACATTTTAAAAAATATCGAGTTGATAGTCTAATGATTTAGAGTTGCTGTGAGAAACTGTCAACTTGAATTCAGGAGCCATCAAGTTTGCCCTAATGAAAACAAAGCACTCTTAAAAATACAAATAAACATAACAATGTAAACAAGCAGTCTAGGTTTTACCCCCTGAAATGCATATTTTCAGCCTCACCTTTCCTGTCTCCTTTTATGAACAACAAAGCTATTAGGCGACAACACTATAATCCCGATATGGACATATGGATTATATGCTTATCACTCTGGCTTTATGCCTAATATAGAATTTGCTTCCTAACCATTAAGAGTATAAAATTTTTCTCTAGGAAGAGATATCTAACTGGCTTATTTCATATGACGCTCTCCAAATAAGTAGTACCTGTCGATGATATGAATTCCCATGATGAAAGGTTGCATGTCTGGACTTTGAGGGTAGCAAAGTTTACACTTGGTGTGGGCGCTAAGCATTGTCCCATCATTCAATATGAATCTATAGGATGGGCTGGAGGCAGTGCCACGAGTCATCACTGTTTCAAACAAAAGAGAAACCTAGTTAAAATTCTGACACTTGTACGTTGGGCAAAGGAGAGTTACCAGGCCTTATTTCCACCTAGAACTTCATTTGAAATGCCCTCCCAACTGCTGCTGTTCAGACTCAACAGAATACTTCAGACAAAACAGATATCTAAGGGGGAAGATGATTTCAGTTGAAATATACCACTCAATGACAAACTTCAATTTAGTCCTATTTGAAGAATGGATGCCTCCTCACCTTAAGTTATGATTGTAAAGAAAACCCAAATCACAAAAATATTATCCTTAATCTCTCTACAATGGGGCAACATTTCAAATCAACTAAATCTCCACTAAAAACACTAGGAAGTACTTTTCTCCCCTCTCATTTTCTCTGTGTTTTTTTTTTCTTAAGAATTTTTTTTTTTTTTGGAGAGATTTTCACTGTAGGGCGCGTGTGCTCGCCAGACAGACAGAGAGAGACATAGAGACAGAAAGCGAGAAATCACCCCCCAGGGGGGATGGTCACGCCACAATCCCTTCTCCTCCATTTTCCTCTCGGGATCTTGGGCACACACGCACATGCGCCCGGCGTGAGTTTTAAGCCACCGGGTCTGGGACACGAACCGCGGTCGACTACGTGGGAGTCCAGTGACATAGCCATTACGCTAACTGCTGGTTCCCAAGAATTATTTTTTATTTAACTTTATTTATTTATCTATCCATTTTAATTTGACCAGAGAGAGACAGAGAGAAAGAGAAAGAGTGGGAAGTGAGAAAGCAAGCTGCCAGGTCCATGGTTGGCCAAGTGGGAGTCTGGCACCCTAAACCACCATGTCACCTGCCAGCCCCTGTGTTATCTTTAACAAGGCTTGTTTATTTATTTTTTTTTCTTTTGCTGGCTGATTTTTTAATAACAACTCTAATATGATATAATCCACATACAATAAAATCCTCTAAGTTTTGACTGATTTGTAGAGATCCTCAGCTAACAAATTTAATTTTTTTACTGGAATGTGAATCACTAAGGTCTCATTTGATAAATTATTATATTCATATGTGTATGAATTATTATTTTTTAAAAGAATTATTTTATTTGACTTTATTTTCATTTGACCAGAAAGGGACAGAGAGAAAGAGAGGGAGCAGGAGAAAGTAAAAAAGCAAGCCACCTTTGCTTGGCCTTGTGGAAGTCCAGTGCCCTTAAACCACCATGCCACCAGCCGACCCTAATATGGGTATTATTTTTAATGTTTGAATTTGGGAAGTTCAGTAAGCAAATGAAGATAAATCAGTGATTATTAATATAAGGAACAAAAACCAGGTTTAAGTAATCTTATTGTTTTATAAACAGCATAATTTTAAAAGAATTATTTGTTTAATTCCATTTATTATAATTATTTTTTAATTTGATCAGAGAGAGATAGAGAGAGAAAGAAAGGGAAAATGAGAAGGCAAGCTGCCAGGTTCAGGACTCAAACTGCAGTCAGCCATGTGGGAATTCAGTGCCTTTAACCACCATGCAACCTGCCGGTCGCTGTCCTTTTTCTTTTTTTTAAGATTTATTTATTTATTTTATTTGATATTATTATTTATGTTTTAATTTTACCAAAGACAGAGAGCGAGAGAAAGGGAGAGTGAGAAAGCAAACTGCCAGGTCTGGGACTCACGCCTTGGTCTGCTAGGTCTGCTGGGAGTCCAGCACTTTAACCATCATTCTACCTGCCAGCTCCTACTTTTGTCTTAAAGCTTTACTAACAGACAAAATTCTAACCATATAGGTGTTTATTAAACAGTAAAGTCTACAGCAGACTACTAAATTATAAAATATAATTGAATTTTAGTAACACAATAGAATTCTAACAAAGATTTAATAGATTCTGCAATATTAAGGTTAAAAATAATATCCATGAAACACAAGAATTACTACCACAAATGACTATTATAATTTAACCTATAATAAATGTTAGTCCTCGTTTTCAAAGACATTTCAGAAAGAGCTTCAATTACTTTTTAAAAGATATATGAGAAGACTTAAAATGACCAATTAACGAGTGATATCTGAAGCTATACATTACTTGAAGTAAAGAGAAGACATGCTCCATTTTAGTATCTGGGATAAACAGTATCAACTGAAGAAAATTTATACTATAACAAATCTGCCTATGTGGCAAACCATATAAACTTAACGGAAAGGATTAAGATGCATGCCCAACCAATCACATCTGGCAATTTCGGCTAAATCATCGGTATATTTGCCAGATAT
Source organism: Tupaia belangeri chinensis (assembly GCF_000334495.1). Lineage (NCBI taxonomy): Eukaryota > Metazoa > Chordata > Mammalia > Scandentia > Tupaiidae > Tupaia > Tupaia belangeri. Next base: position 296,358 of record NW_006159682.1, on the reverse strand, counting down.
GATATGTGGGGAAATTTCGCGTGTCTAATGAAATAATAAGAAAAAATCCTTTAATAAACACTGATAATTTTGGGGGACGGATATAACTAAATGTCTGCTATAGCAAATCCTAAAAGCTTATCAACAATCTCAACTGTTAATAGCTGTTTTATTGTTTTGTTTTTAAAGGGAGATTTTTCCTATAGGGTGCATGTGCTCACCGGAAAGACAAGAGAAACAGAGCGACAGAAAGCGAGAAATCACCCCCCCCCGCAAAGCGAGAAGTCGCCCCCCCCCCCCTGAGAATGGCCACACCGCAAACCCTTCCCTTCCATTCTCCTCTTGAGATATGGGCAGACAGACACACAGACCCAGTGTAAGTTGTTTTTTTTTTTTTTGGAGAGGTTTTCACTATAGGGCGCGTGCACTCGCCAGAAATCACCCCCCAGAGGGGATGGTCACGCCGCAATCCCTTCTCCTCCATTCTCCTCTCAGGATCCTGGGCACGCACACACATGCGCCCAGTGTGAATTTTAAACCACCGGGTCCAGGACGTGAACTGCGGTCAACTACGTGGGAGTCCAGCGACATAGCCATTACACTAATTGCTGGTTCCCAGACCCAGTGTGAGTTTTAAGCTACTGGGTCTGGTACTTGAACAACAGTCGACTACGTGGGAGTCCAGCAGCATAACCATTATACCATCTGCTGGTCCCTGTTAATAGCTTTTTAACAACATACTTTGGAAAAAGAACCTCAACAAAAAAGTGTTGGTTATTTTGTTTGTTTGTTTATTTTTTTAGAGATTTTTGCTATTGGGCACATACACTTACCAGAGAGACAGACAGAAAGCAAGAAATCACCCCCCAGGGGAGATGGTCACACCACAACCCATTCTCTGGGAATTGTGGGCAGGTGTGCACATGTGCCCCATGTGAGTTTCAAGCCACTGGGTCTGGGAATCGAACCATGGCAGGCCATGTGGGAATCCAGCAACGTAACCATTATACCATTCGCTGGTCAGATCTACTTTAAAAGTGGCATCTTACAGTAATTAATCTGGAATAATAATACAGCTAGAAACTTGATGAGACTGAAAAAATGTCATGTCATTCTGCTTATACCGTTAGATCTATTTCCTCATCACTGACTGCTTTTCAGGACCTCCTCACTGCTGGAAAACTTCCGTTGGCTCTTCACAGATAGCTACGCTGTCCAATAAGAAGCCCATTAGCCCTCTGTGGTTATTTAAACTTAAAACTGAGGAAATTTAAAATTCAGTTCCTTGGGGCCAGCAGGTGGCATGGTGGTTAAGGCAGATGGACTCCCACATGGCTGACCCTGGTTGAGTCCCGGACCTGGCAGCTTGCCTTCTCACTTTCCTTCTCTCTCTTTTTCTGTCTTTCTCTGGTCAACTTCAAAAAAATAAAATAAAATAAAATAAAATAAAATAAAATAAAATAAAATAAAATAAAATAAAATAAAATATGACAATGAATAAAATTAAATAATTCTAAAAAAGAAATTCAGTTCCTCTGACTAGCCAGTTTTTATTTATGAAATTTATTTTAATTTTATCATCATCATTATTATTATTTAATTTGAGCAGAGTGAGAGAGAAAGGGAAAGTAAGAAAGCAAGCCACCAAGTCCGGAACTTGAACCTCAGTCGGCCATGTGGGAGTCTACAGCCTTAACTACAATGCCACCTGCTGGCTCCCTAGACTAGCCAGTTTTTAAATACTCAATAGCACTTTGTGACTGGTGGCTATCAGGTTGGATAACTTTCACACATTAATTTTTCTTCTTTAGCTAGAATAAACATAAGAGGGAACCAGCAGTTAGTGTAATGGCTATGTCGCTGGACTCCCACCGTGGTTCGCGTCCCGGACCCGGTGGTTTAGAACTCATGCCGGGTGCGTGTGCGTGCGTGCCCAGGATCCCGAGAGGAGAATGGAGGAGAAGGGATTGCGGTGTGACCATCCCCTGGGGGTGATTTCTCGCTTTCTGCCTCTATGTCTCTCTCTCTGTCTGGCGAGCGCACGCGCCCTATAGCGAAAACCTCTCCAAAAAAAAAAAAAAAGAATAAACATAAGAGCTAGTACTGTGTCCCACTCTTATTTTCCAGTTTCTATTGAATCTTGAACTATGCCTTGAGATACGATCTTCTAGTAAGTACTGACTGACTGATCCTTAACTTGAATCTTACCTCACTAGTTTAATATTGACATGCGATCAACTGTCATAACTTTTCTTTAAAGGATAGAGTTCAATCTTACCAGGTTCTCAAATACTCTATTAAATATTTTCTCTATTTATGTATTTGCTTTTTTAGGAATCTAGATTTAATTTTGTACTAGAAATGATTCAAGAGAAATTTCACAATTTATTGAAAAGCCTTATAAAGGGGAAAGAACTATTGTGGAAACTCAGGCTAATATGGGAACATTAAGATATTTAGTGTGGATTATAAAAACAACAATAGTCCTCTGGTTAGTTATGATGCCTAACATATAGAACTTTATCTAAGCTGGTAAAAAGTCTGAAATTTGGGGAACCCTACCAGTTTAATACAAGGAAATGATCACATTTTACATTCTGAAGTTGGCCTGCTTTTCAAGGAAGATAATGTGTGAAATAAGACTCAGCGTATTATGCTGTGCACAGCCATCCATCAAGTAAGAAAAGGCAGTACTTAATCAAATAGAACTTCCATTAATGGGAGCACAAGAAGACTTTCCAGTTAACTAAAATTCTGGTGGTTAATTTTTCAGATACTGGGGCCGGCAGGTGGCATGGTAGCTGAGGCACTGGACTCCCACCTGGTTGACTGCGGTTTGAGTACTGGACCTGGAGGCTTGCTTTTCTACTTTTCTTTTCTCTCCAATCAAATTAAACAAATAATAATGAAAATAATAATGAAGTAAAATAATTCTTCAATAAAAAAATTGTTCAGATACAGTAAACCGGAAGGCAGTATGCGTCAAGGAAAGAATGAGCTGGGAGTCGCGTTCAGCCTAGACCTCTGACTGTCATTTACCAGTTTAGGACTTCAGTGAATCAGCCTTCACCCATCTCCGCTTACTCTTCCCTAAGACGGAGCTGGTAATACTGTGAGGGATAGCTGGGAGCGAGCCTAGGATACACAGGTACTAAATGAGTATTTCCGGAAGAAGCACCAAAGATAAACAGCTTCCATTTCATATGCCATGAGTCACTCGGACTTATTTTTTTAAGATTTACTTAATTTTATTTATAATTATTATTCTTAATTTGTTACAGGGCGCGTGTGCTCACCAGAGAGAGACAGAGAAAGTGAGAAAGCGAGTGGCCAGATCAGGAACTCAAACCGTGGTTGGTCATGTGGGAGTCCAGCGCCTTGACCACCACTCCACCTGCTAGTCCCTCAGTCAATCTTTAGACAACATTTACTGGGTTGTTGGAAAAGTCATGGCACATGTTTGCATAGGAAAATATGGTCATGACTTTTCCTGACAACCTAATACTTCAATAGCTTCAACCTTATATAATAAGCACTAATATTTTGAAATAAGAGGTAAGTAAGGTAGTCCCAATTCTTTACGAAGTTGATAGGACAATCATTGCTCTGCACACCAGATTTTCCCCTCCGGTTGAGCTTCAAGGCTTAGTTTTGGAATCCCACTTTGATTACAGATCTTGGCCTTGTTTCCTGATATAGTTTTGCCATCTATCCAGCTAGTACTTTTATCTGTGACTCCTCTGACCATTTCCAAACTTTTTAGAAGACTTAATAAAGAGGAATATTATTAAAGGGGTATTACTGACTCCTCAGAAATTGTCCAAAAATTATTTAACATGACAATTGTTTTTGTTTTTGTTTTGTTGTTCTTATTTTTTCCCTAGAAGAGGCTTCGACCAAGCTATAAGCAAAGGAAACACTAAAATTTCGCTGGTCATGGTACGTAGAAGTAAAACTATTTGCATTTTTGGTCCCTCCCAAGTTCGTGCTGAAATCGCTTCGGACAAACATGCCTTACTGACTGAAGTAAATGGGAAGGTGTGAAATGTGTGGTGGGGCACCACAGGTCAATGGTGGTAGGGATTCTTTTCTTTTTGGTATTTCCCTAGATAGATGCAGAAAGAAAATATTTTTTAAAAAATTGTTATTAAGAAAAATAGAATTATCCTTGGATGTTTTAAGATTTTTAATCACCAATAAGTAAACTCTATTCGGTATATCAAAATTTCTACAAGAGCTAAGTAAACTCATATTTAAAAAAGTTTGACATACGGGGGACCCACAGTTAGGGTAATGGCTATGTCACTGGACTCCCATGTAGTCGACCGCAGTTCAAGTCCCGGACCTGGTGGCTTAAAACTCATGCAGGGCACGTGTGTGTTGCCCAAGATCCCGACAGGAGAATGGGGGAGAAGGGATTGAAGTATGGCCATCACCCCTGGGGGGGTGATTTCTCGCTTTCTGTCCCTCTGTCTGTCTGGTGAGTGCACGCACCCTATAGCAGGAAAATCTCTCCAAAAAAAAAGTTTGACATAAAAACTTTCCAGCTAACTCTGCTGTGTGAACCGTGGAATTAATCACATTACACAAGTCTCAAAGAATATTCTAGTTAATAATTAATACGAGTACTTCTGTTTTATAGCAATACTTCCAAACTTCTTGATATTATAAACCTCTTCCAACTCTGACTCATGACATTTTTTAAAAAGTAAAAATAGCTTTATTTTGAGATTATAAAGTTAATATAATAGAGAGATGAATGAAGAAGTAAAGATAAAGTCATTTGTAGTCTCATTACTCAGAGATAACATATTAATGTTTTGGTAATCTTCTAGAATTAGATAAATAAAAAGATACCCAAGAGTGAGATCATACCGTCTATGCTATACTTTCTCTGCTTACTATGAAATATAACGACAATATGTCATGGGCATTTCAAAGACAAGAAATGATTATCCGTAACAGCACTGCGAACAGGTGCCTAGGCCTTTCACACCCTAGTTTCCAGGCTGTATATATAACCCCGCATTTCCTATGGCTACTGCTGATGGACATGCTACAGCAAAAAGTATTCAGTGGAAAATAAGTCTGAGTAACAAAGCTTACAATGTATCTTTAGTACAGAACTTTTTAGAAACTTAAATATCTTAAATGTATCCTTCCAATCCTCCAAAGTGGGAGATGGAAGCATTTCCCAAACATCATTGTGAATGAAGTGATAACTATTGATACTTTGTGCAACTAGGTTTATGTTTTCCAACTTTTCTCTAAGAAGGTATCAGACCTACATTCTGATTCGGGAATATGAGTTGAGTCCAGAAATCCGCTTCACAACTGTCCTGGATGAATCACGTTATCAGAGGCTTGAGGCAGCGTGGTACCCTAGACCTCTCTTTAAAGTCATGATTCTGAAAGGATCAGGGCCTGTAGTTTTCTAAACTACATATATGCCACCTGGATTTTTTTCTAGTTAAAAAAGTTCTGCACGTCATCCTAATACCACCCACTTCCCTAATCTCAATGTGGGACCACTCCTTTAATCTAACCCATGCCCCCATATGGTCTGGCTACAGTGGGTTTTCAAACTTGACTTTGGAAAATAAAATAGTAGATTCCCTTTAAAACAACTTCACGGGTTGTCTCTGTCAAAAGCTGCTGAACATGAACAGCTAAGCTAAGAACTAAAAATTTTAATGCATTTTAGAATTTTATACCAGCTGCTCCCTTCAAAGAGTAAGTTAATAGGTGGGAAAAAAGATGACAGATGGAGGGCAAATTTTTCTTGCCTAAATATCAATCACTGGAAACTTTCGCACAAAATCAAAGATGAGGTGACATAATTTGCCTTATCTTTTCACACTGTCCTTAAGTAAAGAGGCAGCAAAGGAAACTGTCAAAGCAAATCACACCTCTCTGCATTCTTTTTAAAGACGCGGTCTTGCTATGTTGTCCCGTGCCATCCACGGGCTCACAGTCAGGCTGGGCTGGAAACAGAACAGCAGTGGGCACACTGTGGCCTTGCTCTCCTTTCCGGATGGAGCAGTGGCTTCCAAACTTCAGTATTTCCTTCAAGACTTATTAAAATAGCTAGGCTCTCATCTGAGATTTTAATTTGGCAGGTTAACATCTTTAACAGATGATTCCTGTATTAGTGTTTCATGGACCACATTTCTCTTACCAGGCTACATACTGCTAAATATAAAATATCAGAAAAAGATGTGCTCAATCCATTAAAGCTATTTGGCAAGTTGTCCAGAATCTCCAAAACACTAAAATCAGAGTCATGTGAACTCTGGATAATTTAATTTCTGAGAAAACTACAAGTTATTTTTATTTGAAATTTTTTCTTTTTCTTTTTTTTTTTTTTTTGTGAAAGGAGACATTTAGAAATGACTAGAGGGAAAGA
>NW_006159682.1:263704-289482 GCF_000334495.1 Tupaia belangeri chinensis | reverse complement strand
CTTGGATTGTAATGACATTTCCTCACATTTCAGTTTTAGTTGTTTCACTTTATATACTAATGACAGATTAGTTACTTATTATACACCAATCAATCCTAATGGCTCAGAAATACTAGCTTAAACTCTGGCTCAATCACATCTATAGGGAGCCTAGTCATTTGGATGACAAGAAATGAAATAGATCTGCTTTGGCTTGGTGGAAAATATATAAACTATAGGCAAATAAAACTGAGTCTTTTAAGTAAAGTCTCAGAAGGCCCCTGACAAAGTAAAGGCCGACGTCAGAGAGTACCATATATGTCGGCCACTGGGCAGTGCCTAGAGTCCCCGACCTATGTAAAAGTCAGTGACACTCTTGGCAGAGGAGGTCACAAAGTCCACACTGAGGGGAAGGCGTTAGCTACATACTGTAATAATTTCCACACTTCAGGATTGCCTGGGGAACTTTAAAATGATAGACTGCTGACTATCCCCAGTGAAATACAATCTTTGGGGGTGACGTGAGTCTCATAAGAAGCCCCCTAGAGAACCACTAGTATGTATGATGCTGTCCCAGAAGTAACCAGGACTGTGAGATTTATAAAGAAGGCCTCTTGGGGGAAGGGGCTGAACCTATTCCTTCCATGTACAACGAGGAAGCAACCCACTGAAAACCTAAGGAATAGAAACTCTTCTGCAAACTTAGAGAATCTAATGTTATGGGGGAATGCTAAAAGTAAGAATGATAATGGAAATATTAAAAATATTTAGAATTATTTTTAAGGAATAGCTATAGAAAGAGGCTCTTACCAAAGAAACTATTTAATTTAAGATTAGAGGGGCCATGGGGAACCAGCAGGTGGCACAGTGGTTAAGGCACTGGACACTCCCCAATGGCTAACCATGGTTTAAGTCTTGGACCTGGTGGCTTGCTTTCTCACTTTCTCTTTCTCTCTCTGGTCAAGTTAAAATAAATGAATGAATAAATAAAATTAAATAATTCTAAATATATATACGTATATATAAAAATATATTAGAGGGGCCAGCTGGTGGCAGTGGTTAAGGCAGCTGGATAGCCACATGGCTGAGTTCCCGACATGATGACTTAAAAAACGTGTCAGTGCATGTGCACGTGTGCCCAAAATCCCCAAAGGAGGGAGAACTAGAGAAAGAAGTGAGGTGTGAATATCCCCCTTGGAGGGTGCTTTCTCTCCCTCCCTGCCACAGGTGACTATACATGCTCTCTGGCAAGTTAAAACAAAAAGATTACAGAATAAATTACATTGGTAATTAATATTAATTAGGTTACTAAAACTACATGATCTTTTTTTGTTTTTAAAGGTTTTTTATCATAAGGTGCATGCGCTTTCTCTCTGGCAAGAGAGAGACAGTGAGAGGGAAAATGAGAAATCACTTCTCAGGGAGGATGGCCATATTGCAATCTGCTCTCCTCCTTTGTCTTCCTGGGATTTTGGGCACATACACACATGCCCAGTGTGATTTTCAAGCCTCCAGGTTCAGGACTCAAACTGCAGTCAGCCATGTGGGGGTCCAGTACCTTAACTACCATGCCACCTGCTGAGCCCAGTATGAAAATACTTTTAAAGTACATCAAAAGCCCTTAACTTTGGGGAACCAGCAGTTAGCGTAATGGCTATATCGCTGGATTCCCATGTAGTCAATCGCGGATTGCGTCCCGGACCCGGTGGCTTAAAACTCATGCCGGGTGTGTGTGCGTGCGTGCCCAAGATCCCGAGAAGAGAATGGAGGAGAAGGGACTGCGGCATGACCATCCCCCCTGGGGGGGTGATTTCTCGCTTTCTTTCTCTATGTCTCTCTCTGGCGAGCGCACATGCCCTTTAGTTAAAAAAAAAAAAAAAAAAAAAAAAAACTCTCAAAACAAAGCCCTTAACTTTGAATCTATTTGTCCTTAATTCTCAAATAACTTCCCCTAACTTTCCCATAATAAAGTTCTAAGGGCAGGGAATATATTTGCTTTATATTCCCACAGTACTTACTAGACACCACAGCTATTTGGTAATTAACAATTCACAGAACATGTTTCTTGACTTGAAAGTTCAACTTGAGTAAGAAGATACAGGTGCAGAAAGTCATAAAGTAAACATGCTTGATACTGATCTTGATATGATCCAGAAGCCTAGAACATGCCTGTTCTGCTGGGAACTTCAAGAGCCAGACAAAAATATCACTTCCTCTCTGAGGTCACTCTTGATTATCCATATCAGAATTTTTTTTTTTATTCTTTGGTTACATCTCCATTGTAGCCAAGATCTTTAGAGTTGTCATATATCCTCCTAATATATTCTGAACTCCTTGAAGGCAAAACCTGCTTCTTGGTCTTCACTGTTTCCCTGTCACCTTATACAGTGTTCTATGTGTGCTAGGAACTTGGTCCTGTCTGCTGAATGAATGGATGGATGGATGAGTGAGTGACTGCCACATGACATCCTGCTCTTTAGAATGTGCATCCCAAATGTCAGGATCCGTTCATGAATTACTTTGCTTACCCATTTCTTCCTTTCCTAGTGCTGATTATTGCAAAAAACCATAATTTGGAGAAAATACTTATCAAGCCATAAGTTCTATACCAGCTATTCAACATTAATAAAGAGGGAGGTAAATGAAAACAGACAAGAGAAAGAAACTTTACCTTCTTGGAACAGTTGTCTGGCATAAGATGGCTCTCTGCCCTGAGGTTGGAAGAAAGCATAAATGCACTTCCTCACTAAATCTTCCCAGCCAGTTCTGCCAGCAGCTCTCAGGGAACTAGTATCAATAGAGATGATTTTACCTACACAGAGATTTAAAGTTTACATTTAGGAGACTATCATATTTCATGACTAACAGCTGCATTGAAGGAATATTCTCTCCCTCTTAAATTCCCAATAGACAAAAGCTGTGAACATCTTTGACATGTTCCATGGTGCATGTGTAAGAATTTCTCTAGGGTATACATGAAGGAATAGAATTGCTGGATTGTGGGTTATGCAAATGTCAACTTTACAATATCAACTTAAATTGATTTCCAGAAACTTGTACCACCCTACAATCCCATCAGAAATGCGTAAGAGTCATTTTCTAAAACCTTTCTGTCACTTGTCAGGCTTCTTCACTATTTCAAATTAATAGGTGAAAAATGGTATCTCGGTATCATCTAAATCTGTATTTCCCCAACCATTAATGAGACTATTTTTCAAGGTTACTCACCATTAATGTTTCCTCTTTAGTGTATGCCTGTTGTGTCTTCTCCTATCTTCCCTCTTCTCATACGGTTAACTCAAATCTATCCCACTGTTTGTGCTTTCTCCTTTAACTAATCCTGTCTTTACATATTTCATTTGGCTCCCCAGAAATAAAATACTCATTAGAACTCTGTTAGTGTCTAGAATATGATGTACCCAGTGCTACTCGATCGAGGGATTAACCCAAGTCCTGGCAGTAGAATTAAAATAAACTGAAACCCAGGTGAGAGAATTTACATATCTATATCTGCCAAGTACCTTTAAACATTTTATTCCATGATTATGGCAAATAATTTATAAGCAAGAATATATAGGTTTGTGAATAACTATTTTTTAAAAGTTCTCACCAGCACTCTCGCCCATAATGATGGGTAAGCATCTCAAGTGCACAATCTCAAAACCACCATTTAAAATGTGTTCTGTGGAATTCTAGGGAGCAGAGGCTGAATATCAGAAGGACATCACATTTTGGATATAATTAGTTTTAAGAACACAGTCACATTATTAATTCCTCTGGAACACTCTCGACTTTACAGTTAGTACCTGTAGTATCTTGCTTGGTCATAAAGGATTCTACACCCGTAATAGCTGGGGGCCGAGGTAATCGCCGTGCAATACAGATTAAACATGACTGGAAATCTGCCCAAAACAAAATGAGAAATTGAAGAAAAGAGGGGTAGAAGATGGTTTAAAACGATCACTTGTCATTAACGGTTTTTATTAAAAAAAGATACATGTAATAATAAAAATAATACATAAAAATATCTTATAAATAAATAGTATAATGTTAGCAACTTTTTGACCTAGTCGTATATTAAAGGTCAAGTAGAGGTGGTTAGCCTAGGTTGTTCCTTCCCGCTTGACGCTCTTGCGTAAGCGGGAGGAGACTGGTGCAGCTCACGTACTTGGACGACAACTGGAAAGGGTTTTGGTTTGATTCTAACAACACTATTTTTAAAAATACACATTTATAGGAAATTTCCTATACTCATCAATACTTAATGAATACAAAGATTATTCTTGCAAACCCTGTGCAGATAGAAGCATTATTCTGTTCATGACAAAAGACTTTATGTTTTTGGGGATACATAGTGTTTTTCCATTCCCAAATTTGTCTTTGAAGGTGTTGTATATAATAGCACACAACTAAAAATGAACAATTTTTTAAGAATTATTTTATTTAATTTATTCATTCATTTTATTTTTTAATTTGACCAGGGAGAGACACAGAGAGAGAGTGAAAGAGAGCAAGGGAAAATGAGAAAGCAAGCTGCCAGGTCCAGGACTCGAACCGTGGTCAGCCATGTGGGAGTGTCCAGTGTCTTAACCACCATGCCACCTGCTGGTCCCACTAAAAATGAACTTTAACCATATAAGACGTGCCATGTGTATTCTTTAAAAAGCATCCAGTTGATTGTGACCTCTATTTCCTAATGAGACCTGCAAAATACACAGCCCTGTCTGCATCTGACTGACGTCTTACCTACCGTCTTTCCAGGTCTTTACTCCAGTTCCCAGTGGTGGTGCTACTAGCTTGGCGGTGTTTCTAGCTTTACAAGGAAACTGACCCACTGTCACATACTTAACTACTTCCACGTTCATATGAGAGCTTCAGCTATATGTTCATCTGTTCCATTCTCCTAATATTGGGTCATCAGGAAAGTCATGATGCAATTTTGGACAGAAAAACATGTCATGACTTTCCCAACAATCTACTAAGAGCTTTTCGACAGCCCGCTGTATCTGGTTCATTTCTACTCAGCAGCAGTTAGTTGCAGCTCTTATTTCTAGTCAGTTGATTTGAACTGCTTGACATTTTAGTAAGAATGCCAGCTTACACCTAAGACTGTGAGGCATGTTAAAGGAAGTGATTCTAGATTTTAGCAAAAAAAATTTTTTAAGTATTAAGAAACATAGTAAATTGAATAGCTATCATGATATATAGTAACCAAAAATACAATCTGAAGGAGGCAGTTAATAGTCAATTACCTGTGTGTTTCTTAAAGTCACAGAAAAAAACACTTTAAAATGATCCTTTGCTTTACCTTCCCCATCCTCCTGAATCGATTTTGGCTGCGACACCGTGAAACACTGCATTACTTCATACCGCTGGCAAGCTTCCTGACTCTCGGTACCTGGCTCGTCTGGAGGGTGAATGAGCATCCTGCAGTTAAAGGTATGGCTATTTCGTCGTGTTGCCTCTTGAGGCCAAGGAACTCCATTTACTAGGGAAGAAAAATTGATTATGTTCCTGTGAATAAGGTGAAAAAGTACAAACTCTGAAGATACAAGAGACTTCCTTTAAGCCATCTACTTAATTAGATACCCCGATTCAAAGACAGGCAGGCTTCTTCAGGCCTAGCATTATCCTGAATAGAACACAGGAATTCCTCACTGACCCACCTGGTAAAGGATCTGTTAAACGCCTTACCACCAGTTCTGCAGTACTGGGAATCCCCTTTCTCAGTCTCCGTCTTGTCCCCGCAGTTGGTTAGTATTCACTACACGAAGCATTCTCAATCACACAAGCCTACATATTTCGTTTATAGATTTACACTTCATTGTGCACCCATAGTAATATTCAGAATAAATAAAAACAGCCACATCAGATTTGCATTGTCTTGTGGTGTGTCTTGTGCTTTCTTGCACTTATCTAATGTATGCTTTTTGCATAGCTAGAATTACATTTTCCAGTGTTGTGCAATATCTACTGAAAAAATATACACCTGATGGTGCTACCACACACAAGACATCTGCCTTCAAGCTCCTCATTTATCAACCGATCTGTTCAATGACTTAGTAGGAGAAACGGAAGTTGGTCTTTAAGTGAGCTAAGTGAGGAGTGCCGGTATTTATTGGGTTGTTGAAAAAGTCATGACACATTTTGCATGGAAACAGAAAAACACATCGTAACTTTTCTGACAATCTAATATTTTACTTATGAAATCTAAATATCTACCAATTGAAAACTGTCACATTTCCAAGAAAACATGCAAGCTCTCTCCCTTCAAATATCCTCTTTTAGAGGTCCCCCAACCATTGGGCCACAGACCGGTGCCAGTCTGCAGCCTGTTGGAGGCCAGGTGGTGGACCGATCCCTGTCTGGCAAGTTTCCCCTTCTGCTGCACAGTGGGGTTGGGGGTGGCGGGTGAGCCAGCAGGGCTTCATCTGTGCTTGCCGCAGCTCCCATCTCCCTATCACTGTACTGCCACCTGGGCTCCCCCTCCCGTGGGATTAGCAGTGGTAGCGGAGTCTCATGGGAATGGGAGTCTTATTGCTGTGTGACTGTTTCGTCGTATACTGCAATGTGGTAGCGGTGGAAATGGGGGACACAGAGGGATGATCTTCCAGGAGGTCAGTCTCTGGTGCCGGGAAGGGTGGGAACTGCTCCCCTAATTCATTAACAGTTAAAGACAAAAATGAAAATTTACTAGTTGTTTTTCTCAGAATTTTATAGCAGTTCATTAATGAGCTGTTTCATTTGTTTCCAGTTATACTTTGGCAATGTAACTTGTTTCAAAACCACAGCTACATTGTTGAGCAGAGATCTGAACCAGGCTGTCATGGACTCTTTTAAGGACAAGCTTTATGTGCATGCATACCTTCTTGGGGTAGAAGATCAAAAGTTCTCACAGTCTGTGACTCAAAAAATATTTTATTTAGAATTAGGTAGAGAGCAATCTCAGTTTCTTTCTTTCTCTCTTTTTAGAGATTTTTGCTATAGGACACATGGGATAATCAGAGAGACAGAAAGCAAGAAACCACCTCCTGGGGGATGATCATGACACAATTTTTCTCCTCCATTCTCCTCTCGGGATTTTGGGCATGCACAACACACACCCGGTATGAGTTTTAAGCCTCTGGGGGTCCAGGACTTGAACTGCAGTTAACTATGTGGGAGTCCAGCAACATAACCATTATGCCATCTGCTGATCCCTCCTAGTTTCTCGTAACCAGTTTTTTTGTGTTTAGTTTTATTTTGTTTAACATAGTTCATCTGCCACAATATCTTGGATATGGTGGATAATCAACATTATTATATAAAAAAGATTAAGGGCTGGCAGGTGGCGTGGTGGTTAAGGGTGCTGGACTCCCACATGGCCAACTGTGGTTCAAGTCCCAGACCTGGAGGCTTGCTTTCTCACTTTTCCTCTCTCTCTCCCTCACTCTGTTCCTCTCTGGTCAAATAAATAAATAAATAAACAGTTAAATAATTCTTTTAAAAATTGCTAAAAAATGTACCTAACTCAGTATAAGAAAACTGAATTATAGAAAAGATGTCTATTTCTTTAAAAAAAATTTTTTTTAAGGTTATTCTAGTTTTTTTTGTGAGAGTGTACATGTGAGAAAGAGAGATACCCTCAATAGTCTCATCACTCCGCACTTCCCCTCCCCTGACCCTCTTGGGGGCACATGTGCCTGGTGTGTTTCAGGTTGTATGGGGACTCAAATTCATGATCGGCCACGTGGCTTCTTGTACTGCAGATCGGTATGCTAACACCTGTGCGGGCCAAATGTCTACATATCTCAAGAATCGCTTTGTGGCAGGTCATGACTTCCCTGTCACAGTGGCATATTCAAACCATGGTGGTCATGAGTGGTCACAGGGTTGGGAAGGCTGCTCCCTCACCATTCTCAAATGCCTTTATACTCTCCACCAAACCTTTTTTCTATCTTAACACTCTTTATCTGTTAGAGGAAATCATGGAGACAAATCTTTATTGCAGTAAGGAGTCTTGGGTTCTTGCTATGGGCCAGCTGTAAGATTTGGGTTAATTAATCTTTGATTATTAGTTGCCTCATTTTTAAAACAAAAGAATCCAGTATACGATCTCCAAAGTCATTTACACTCTAAGTAAATCACACTCTAAAATAAAATGTATAAGATTATTTGATACTATAATTTGAACAACAAATAAGTGATTTTAATAGAAACAATCATTTTGCCCCCAGTTACCATAAACACATACTCTTCTTCTCAAAGAAGAAATATGGTTTCTAGCCTGTTGAGGTAACAGGGCAGGAAATAAAGAGCTATGGGTAACATTTTACTGCATGTCTGGTTTAGCAATATTGGATTTCTGGTCATTGCCCACCCCCCCTTCTGGAGCATATACAGGCTAAAGAGCAGAAGAAAAGGGAGTAAGGGAAGAAAAATTAATATAAAAAAATAACATATCCATTCATATTTTTAGAGTTCACTCATGTACTGAATAAACTAATTAAGCTGTCTGATTCTTAGGAAAAAACTGCCGACTAGTGGAGACAGACCCTACGACAGAAAATGGTTTTGTTTGCCCAGACCCAGTAGCACATGCCGGTACCTGGCTACCTGGCGGGCTGAAGCCACATGGGAAGCCTGGGACTCATTCCCAGCCTGCCTGAAAAGTCAAGCACAGTAGTGTGCGCTATAGCCCAGCTACTTAGGAGTCTGAGGATCCTGACATGCTGAGGGGACCATGACTTTAAAAATAAAAATGGTTTTGGGGCCAGCAGTTGGCATAGTGGTTAAGGGTGCTGGACTCCCACATGGCCGACCACGGTTCAAGTCCTGGATCTGGCGGCTTGCTTTCTCACTTTCTCTCTCTCTCTCTTGCTCTGTTCCTCTCCGGACGAATTAAATACATACATACATACATACATACATACATAAAGTTAAATAAAAAAGAATTCTTTAAAAAAAAGAGAGAAATCTTTCTAAAAAAAATAAAAAAATTTTAAAAAAAAGGTTTTCAGTTTTTCTTTGTAGCTTGATTTCAATAATGTTTACCTCACTGGACTTGGTTATGAGGGGCAGTTTCAACTTTCTGATTTGCAAAGAAAGCTACTTCCAAGTGTTGCTAGAGGAAATTCAGCTAAGTATCTAATTACATTCAGTTCAGGGGAAAGGAAAGAGGGTAGAGGAAAGGAGAAAGGGCTGAGGGTCTTTGGGAGTCACCGCAGACGAAAGGGGTCAAAGCAGAGAGGAGAGCAGAGAGGAAAGTTACTCCCTTGAAAAGGGGTCATTAAATCTAAATTTAGGTGTAAGAACTTTTTTGAGAGGTCTTCCACTTCTAACCTCACCCAAAAAAGTTGAGAACTGATCACCACAACTAGAACAACTGAAGTAATTTGGATGACAATTTACATTTCAACTATCACATCTTCTTAAAGTGACAATGATAATAAACAGCAAGATCACTTCCAAATATATACTCTTCTCCAATAATTATGCCAGTAAATGTTTTGGGTAACCTTTCTAGATCCCTGAATGTCATAAGAGCAATTACATTTCCCTTAACTTATTCAAATTAATTTACCATGACAGAGTTTATAACTTTTTCAAAACTAAATCTTTTCCATTCTTTTTTAATTAATTGCCAAACGACATGTACGAACAGCAGAGAGAGAGAGAGAAAGACAGAAAGCAAGCCTGAACAGGCAGTTTAACCAGCAATCTTTTTTCCTCCATTTCTCCTTCCTGACTGAATTTTAGGCATGCGTGCACATGTGCCTGGTGTGTTTTTCAAGCCACTTGGGCCAAGTTTTGAACTGAGGGATCTAGTTCCCAAAACAAAGTGCTAAACTGCTATGCCACAGCTTAGGCCCTAAAGATTCTCTCTTTATTTATCTATTTATTTATTTTTTTGGAGAGGATTTTGCTATAGGGTGTGTGTGCTCGCCAGAAAGACAGAGACAGAGACAGAAAGCAAGAAATCAGCCCCCAGGGAGGATGGCCATGCTGCAATTCCTTCTCCATTCTCCTCTCAGGATCTTGGGCACGCACGCACATGCACCCGGTATGAGTTTAAGCCACAGGGTCCGGGACTCGAATGGCAGTTGGCTACTTGGGAGTTCAGCAACATAGCCATTTTGCTAACTGCTGGTTCCAAGATTCTTTTTTTTTTTTTTTGTAGGAGAGAGTTTTGGTACAGGACACGTGCGCTCACCAGAGAGACAGAGAGAAACAGAGAAAGAGAAAGTGAGAAATCACCCTCCAGGGTGAATGGCCATGCCACAATCCCTTTTCCTCCATTCTCCTCTTGGGATTTTGGGCATGCACGAACACATGCCTGGCATGAATTTCAAGCCACCAGGTTCAGAACTTGAAATGTGTAGCCATGTGGGAGTCTAGTGCCTTAACTACTATGACAGACCCAACAAAAGTTCTTTTTCAAATAGCAGTAAAAAACCAAACAAACAAAAAAACAACTACTGGATGTGATCTATAAAAACATAGCCTCAGTAATTCTATGGAATAGAACTAAGAAGGATATTCTGAAATGACAAGACTGTCCTACCTTGACACCAATTTCTAAGCTAAAACATAATCCAAAACATCTAGTAGCTATGAATAATACATTATTACAGAGCTATCATTCATGAAATTAAAAATTCCCAAGCATTTAAATGTGGCCAATAATAGTAATGATGATAATGGCTAAAACTTCAGGAGAATTTAATACTAGCACCATTTATCCCTTACCTTTCATGAACAATGAGGCCTAGAGAGGTCAAGTGTTTTGTCACAGGTTCCACAACTAGTAATACGGCAGAGCCAGAGTGCATTACTCAGGTCTGCTTTATATTTAAAAAGCCTGTACTCTTAACCACGGTGATGTCTTTATCATTTGAGGTATAAATGCCATTATTTTATGGATAGGACTTTTTTGTCTTTTATTTCTGTTTTTAGACTTCAAGTTCTTTTTTCTTAGAACTTAGCAAACTCTATGTTAAGTCACATCTCATCCTTTGTAATGTCAGCTTTTTACAATATCATCGTTTTAAAGCCATCTGTCCAAGTACGAGTGTATCCATGCGCAGTTGTTCCTTTGGACATCTCTCGCCCACACCTGTTTCCCAGTGTTCAGACTGTATTCTTAAATTTTTTAAATAAATAAAATGTTAGGCTTCAAAAGTATGAATTTAAGATATTGAAATCTGGGGAATCAGCAGTTAGCATAATGGCTATGTCGCTGGACTCCCACGTAGTCGACCACGGTTCATGTCCCAGACTCGGTAGCTTAAAACTCACGCTGGGCGCGTGTGCGTGCGTGCCTAAGATCCTGAGAGGAGAATGGAGGAGAAGGGATTGCGGCGTGACCATCCCCCCTGGGGAGTGATTTCTCGCTTTCTGTCTCGCGCATTTCCTATAGGGAAAACCTCCAAAAAAAAAAAAAAAAAAAAAAAAGATATTGAAATCTGCTAACTCAGTAAATTGGAAAGCAATTTTAAAGTTTGACTTTTAACTTTTTTCTTTAAAATTTCTCTTTAGTAATAACAAAAACAAGAGGCCAATCTTTTGAACAGTACATATAAATGGTTTATATCAAGTAAATATATATAGTGGAGGACTTCAAAATATAAGAAAGATGAAATTAAATTATGAGTTTATTCTAAGGTAAAAATCTTAGAAATCCATGCATACTTTTTTTTTTTTGGAGAGGTTTTTGCTATAGGGCGCGTGCGCTCGCCAGAAAGACAGAGACGGAGAGACAGAAAGCAAGAAATCACCCCCCCAGGGGGGGATGGTCATGCTGCAATCCCTTCTCCTCCATTCTCCTGTTGGGATCTTGGGCACGCACACACACGCGCCCGGCGTGAGTTTTAAGCCACCGGGTCCGGGACACGAACCGCGGTCGACTACATGGGAGTCCAGCGACATAGTCATTAGGCTAACTGCTGGTCCCAAGACATTTTTGCTATAGGGTGCATGCACTCAGCAGACAGAAAGCAAGAAATCACCCCCCAGGGGGGATGACCATGCCGCAGTCCCTTCTCCTGCATTCTCCTCTCGGGATCTTGGGCACGCACATGTATGCACCCGGCGTGAGTTTGAAGCTGCTGGTCCGGGACTTGAACAGCAGGTGACTACGTGGGAGTTTATCAACGTAACCTTTACACCATCTTCTGGTCCTTGTGTGTATTTTTTTCATAATACAGTTTACATTAATTATTAAAGGCCCCTTGTATAAATAATAATCTTAACCTTTTTTTGAGAGTTTTTTTTTTTTTGCTATAGGGCACGTATGCTTGCCAGAAAGACAGAGAGAGACAGAAAGCAAGAAATCACCCCCCAGAGAGCCAGAGAGGATGGCCACACAGCAATCCCTTCTCCTCCATTCTCCTCTCAGGATCTTGGGCATGTATACACATGTGCCCAGCATGAGGTTAAGCCACCAGGTTCAGGACTCGTACTGTGGTCGACTACATGGAAGTTCAGTGACTTAGTCATTATGCCAACTGCTTGTCTCAATAATTTTAACTTTTTCTTCAAATTTTTTTTCCTTGATAATTTTTGAATCTTGATTTTTTTCTAGAGGTTGATATTTAAAAAAGTACAATAAGTCTACTTTGTTTCTTTGATTTTTCTAATTATTTGACTGTTCTAATAATGGAGTTTTAAATATATAGGAACTGTAATGCATTGTCTCCTCAATGCATCTTGGAAATACCTTAAAAGAAGCTACATAAAGACTTTCCCAAATTAGTGCAGTTGGGCTTTTTTCTTTTAATGGGATTACCTTACTGGTTTCTAATGAATGATCACCCAGCACTGGGAAACTGGGTGATCTACTCCATGAGTTTGCTCTATCTTTGTTGGCTACTCTACTGTAGCTTACAGTACGGGCAGTGTATTTTCCCCGTCTTTCTGTTTCATGACATGGGGGCATGAGGGAAAGAAGCCTCAGCAGCAGAAGCCTCACATGGAAGGAAGCTGCTCAGCGAAGGTAACGATGACCTCTTGAGGATCTCTGTCTCCTGTGTCCTTAGGAGCAGCATCACCAAGCTGTCCGCTGTTAGATGACACTGCTTCCACATTTACTTCCTGTCAGTACCCTGAGAACCAGGCAGGGATGGGAAATATGGCTCTTTCACAAACAATAAGTCCCTTCTTCAAGAGGCAGGAGACAAGCTTAGCCTTGTTTCTGTGACCTCAGGCTCCTCCCAACCAGGCAAGTTGCTTAAACCCAACAGATATCTTGTTACTCCCAATGAGATTATAATTAAATTAGTTTTAATGCTAAAGTAAAACGCAACAGCTGAGTTAAACCCATATGTCAATATTCCTTAAAATTTGTAGAACGATAGAACAAAACAAATCTACAAAACAAATCTAGAGTCCAAGGACATGGAAGGAAATCTGAGCATTGCTTTCAGTGACATCAGGGGAACTTCAACAAGATGTGACTTCCCTGACCACATGCCTCAGTTTCCAAAATAGAAGGTACATTGCTCCTAACTCTACAACTCAGATACTTTGTCACACAGTATCTGTGTGAAAAACTGATGCGTGATGAATTTATCTGTGTGATGAATTGGTCTTACTTCAGAGCCCATTGAACAAAGAAATGATTGAAAAAAATAGAAACAAAAAAAATCTGAAGTGAAACAGAACAGAATCAAATAGAATATGGAAAGTTTGCTATTTGCCAACAAAATGTACACTGAATGTTGAAAAACATGTTTACTCAGAGACAAAAGAAGCCAATCACTAGGAGTAACAAACTTGAGCATTGAAAAAGTTTAGTAAGGAGCCTGAACAGTCAAGAAGTGAACAAAGAGCCACTGTTAGGATATCCGCACCTTCATGAGAATTAGTACAAGGTCCCCCAACCCCTAAGGACCTTGGAATGGAACAGGCTAGAAATCAGACCCTGTCTGTCCTCTCGGCTAGGTTTCCTGGCAGTGAACAACCTGTCCAATCACACTTGGAGTTCTTGAGTTGAAAGCACTCACATCCAAATATGTTCATTTTAGCAGTCATGTCATATGATGGTACCTTCTTTCATCTCTTCCCCCAACCTTTCTTCTTGCTTTCCTTTTATCTTTGAACAGGGTAGTGGGAAGGATATATATCTGTCACTTTCTTGGACATAATACAAATTGAAAACAAAGAGAATTTCAAGTGGAAGATGCTGTGGCAGGGCAACTAACTGCTTGGTCTCCCACCACTGCCACATGGCCATGGTGGTATAAAGAATGGAGACGAAAGGAATGCTCTCTAGCAGCTCTTTGATGATATTCTCCTTTATATTGACATTTGAGGCTGAAACTATATTTAAGAGATATTTAAAGTATATATTATTACATAATAACATAGTATGCATTATTGTACAAATAATGATCATCACATATTACGTGTGTTATGTAAGGAGATGTTACAGCGATTTAGTATTCTTTCAAAAAAAATTTCTTCTTACCTAGTGATTTTGGTAGCAGATTCTTCACAAATTCTGCATGATCCCCCACATGCAGTATGCTATAGACGCTGGTATTCATTAATTCCTCCTGATTGTAACCCAAGTAGCTGGTCACATTCTCTGACACAAAAACAATTCTCCCTTCACAGTTCACAACAAAGAAAAATCCATCCAATGCCTAAAAAGACAAAAAAGAAAAAAAGAAAAGAATGAAGAGGTTGGGAGGTTAAAAGATAAAAGAAAAGGAAATATACATTTATCTATTAAAAAACAGATCAAAGGAGGGCCAGCAGGTGGTGTGGTGGTTAAGGCGCTGGACATTCCCACATGACCAACCATGGTTCGAGTCCTGGACCTGGTGGCTTGCTTTCTCACTTTCTCTCTCTCTCTCTCTCTCTGTCTGTCTTGCTCTGGTCAAATTAAAAAAAAAAAAAACAAAAAAAACCAAATGAATGAATGAATAAATAAAATTAAATAAATAATTTAAAAAAGAAAAAAAGCAGATCAAAGGGGCCAGCAGATGGCATAGTGGTTATGTCGTGGACTCTGACATGGCTGACCACAGTTCAAGTCTTGGACCCAAAGGCTTCAAACTCATGCCAGATACATGTATGTGCATGTCGAAAATCCTGAGAGGAGAGTGGAGAAAGGATCATGGCATGGCCATCCCCCTGTGGGGGATGACTTCTCACTTTCTGTCTGTCTGTCCAGCAACTGCACATATCCTATAGAAAAAAAATCTCTCTAAAAACACACAAAAAACCGAACAAACAAAAATAGAACAGAATTGTAGGTTAAGCTGAAAAAGAGGAGGGGGGATTGCCAACTAGAAGATTTAATATTGCATGTTCTCTGTGGAAGGGATGTTTTTAAATGGACTGCACGTCCATATTTCAAGTAGGCATGAATGAAATGTCAACCTTCTAGCTTAGCAATAAATTTTATGGTAGCAGATGTGAAGCTATCAGTTATTCCATTCATTCAGCTATTAAAAAAAAAATCTCTAAATGGTGTAGGTTAAGACCTGGTTTCTAGGGGACCAGCAGTTAGCGTAATGGCTATGTCGCTGGACTCCCATGTAGTCGACTGCAGTTCGGATCCCGGACCCGGCGGCTTAAAACTCAAAACAGGCGCGTGTGCGCATGTGCCCAAGATCCCGAGAGGAGAATGGAGGAGAAGGGATTGCGGGGTGGCCATCCCCTCTGGGGGATGATTTCTCGCTTTCTCTCTCTCTCTCTCTGTCTGGCGAGTGCATGCACCCTGTAGCAAAAAACCTCTTAAAAAAAATAAAAAAGACCTGGTTTCTAAGCCTCAAGGAACTTATAGAAAGAGAGAGATAAACGTAATAAAATAACAGAGATAAATGTAGTTATCAGAGACACACAAAATATTCTGAGGACAGAAGGATGCCTAATATGGGGTAGGGGTGAGGGACAAAGAAAAGCTTCCTGCAGACTCCTTCCTGCCTTCTAAAAGGCATAGTGGAGGAAAGGAAGAGGACAGAAGGAAGAACATTCTAGACAGAAAGAAGAGCAAGACACAAAGGGAAATGAGGAGCCAGCTCCATGGTGCAGCGGTAAAATGAGGCTCAAGAGAAGCTGGATCCTACATCGCGATTGCAGTTTGAATCCTCAGCTTGGTCACCTGAAACACCCGTGGTGCACACGCACACACACGCACACACACACACACACATGCATGCGCCTAAGCTTCTATAGCTGAGGGGAAGGGGAGCATAGTATGATCGCACTGTGTGGAGAGTGCTCTTCTCCCTCCTTCCCTCTTCCTCTCTGTCACATGTACACTCTCTATCACGAATAAAGGGAAAAAAATGATTTAAAAAAAAGAAAGAAAAAAGAGACGAAGAGGCCCTCTGTAGTGACTGGAGCACATGGTATACAGCAGGCTTGTGGCAAGAGATGACTTGGCAGAAGCCAATAGCAGCAAATCACACGGGCTCCTATGCACTGAGATGGAGCCTGGGGTCTCCAAAAGGAAGTATGTGTGTCCCAAGGGGAGCATAATTTCCACAAGGGTGCAGGAAAAAAGTTACAACCTCTACTTATGTTGTAATCTACATAAAAAAGAAATTAAGCTTCATAAACATAGCAAAACCTGGTGCGTCACTTATTTTAATCTTTCTGTTTATTTGCAACACAGAGCAGCTTTCTTACTACAGAATGTATGCAAGCACTAAATATAAGACCTTTAAAAAAACAGAACAGGGACCAGCAGTTAGCGTAATGGCTATGTCACTGGACTCCCATGTAGTCAACCACGGTTCAAGTCCTGGACCCAGTGGCTTAAACTCACACCGAGCGTGTGTGCATGCGTGCCCAACATCCCAAGAGGAGAATGGAGGAGAAGAGATTGTGGCATGGCCATCCCCCCGGGGCGTGATTTCTCACTTTCTATCTCTCTGTCTCTCTCTGTCTTTCTGGCAAGAGCACGCGCCCTACAGTGAAAACCTCCCCCCCCCCAAAAAAAAAGAAAACAAAACAAAAACACCCAGAACATTAGGGCTAGGGGGTAGCATGGTGGTTAAGGTGCTGGACTCCTACATGGCTAACCATAGCTTGAGTCCTGGACCTGGCAGCTTGAAAATCACACCAGGTATGTGTGTGTGTGTGCCCAAAATCCCAAGAGGAGAATGGAAGAGAAGAGATTGTGGTGTGGCCACTCCTCCTGAGGGATGATCTCTCTTTTCCTCCCTCTGTCTCTCTCCAGCAAGCACATGTGCCCTATGGCAAAATCCTAAAACCATAACAGAAACAAAACAGCATATATTACATTGGAACAAGACGTAAAATGACCATAAAAATCTTTTGTATATCACAAAGGGGTCTCTCAATTATCCATAGCAAGTACTTAAAAGAACTAACAGGGCCAGTGGATGGTGGTTACGTTGTTGGACTCCCACATGGCCAACTATAGTTTGAGTCCAGAACCCAGTGTGGCTTGAAACCCACACTGCGTACATGTGTATCTAAGATCTCAGGAGGAGAATGGAGGGAAGGGATTGTGGTGTGTCCATCCCCTCTGGGGATGATTTTTCTGTCTCTGTCCTCCCCACTTTCCAAAATGCACGTACCCTAAGGCAAAAGCCCCTTAAAAAAACACAAAAAAACAAAAAGAGCTATCTAACAATGTTGGTGGGATACTATCTTTGATTTTTAAAAAAGGCCAGCATTGAGATCAGCAGTTGGCATAATGGCTATGTCACTGGACTCCCATATAGTCAACTACAGTTTGAGTCCCGGACCTGATGGCTTAAACTCACGCCAGGTGTGTGTGTGTGATCAAGATCCCAAGAGGATAATGGAGGAGAAGGGAATATGGCGTGGCCATCCCCTGGGGGTGATTTCTCTCTCTCTGTCTCTCTGTCTTTCTGGTGAGCTTATGCGCCCTACTGCAAAAACCTCTCTTAAATAAATAAATAAATAAAGGCCAGTGTCCCAAATTTGCTGGCCTTTTCTATGATGACAAATAGATATTTTTCAAAAATGAACACAATTATTTTCCTTTTGTGTTAAGATGAATTTTTAACATCAAATAAAGAGTAAACTGCTTTTCAAAAAGACACTTATGCCAGCGAGACAGCATGTGAAAATGAATGTTTGAAAATGTTGCCATGGTTATGATTTTGTTGTTAAAAATGATGGTCATCATTTGTAAAATTTATCTTATCTTTTCAGTTTAAAAACAGAATGTTTTTCCTATTAAAAAATATTCCAGAGTTTCAATATATTTTGAACCTACTTTTTTTTTCTGAGTGATTCTGTATGGAATAATCACTCTTTGAGAACAAGGAAGATAGAATGTCAATAAAAATCTCTACATAATTGGTGGACACGATTTAAAAATGAATACAATTCAGTAGCTGCATCCAATGATATACTTATCCATTTGCTTGTACTTAATTTTTGTGAGGTGTCTTTTAGCTAAGATTATTACTTAACTGACAAAAATGTACATATTCATAGTGTACATGCTGTTTTTGAAATATGTGTATGCTGTGGGTTGGCTATCTAGTTAACTAATATATGAATGACCTCACACATACTTTTTTTTTTTTCACTATAGGGCGCGTGCGCTCGCCAGACAGACAGAGAGAAACATACAGACAGAAAGCAAGAAATCACCCCCCAGGGGGGATGGTCACGCCACAATCCCTTCTCCTCCATTCTCCTCTCGGGATCTTGGGCACGCACACACATGCGCTTGGTGTGAGTTTTAAGCCACTGGGTCCGGGACGCGAACCACAGTCATCTACATGGGAGTCCAGCGACATAGCCATTACCCCAACTGCTGGTTCCCGCATATACTTTTATACTAAAGACACTTAGTCTACTATGTTAGAAATTTGTAAGTATACAATGATTATTAACTATGGTCATCAAGATGTACACTAGAGGTCTTGAACTTACTCCTCCTCTCTGAGATTTTCATCCTTTGACCAACACCTTCCTAATCCCACTCCCAACTTCCAGCACCTGCTAACCACACTCTACTTGCTCCAAACTCAACATTCTTTTTTTTTTTTTAAGAATTCTTTATTTAATTTATTATTATTATTATTATTATTTTAATTGACCACAGAGAGACAGACAGAGAGAGAAAGTAAGAAAGCAAGTTGCCAGGTCTGGGATTTAAACCATGGTCAGCCATGTGGTAGTCCAGTGCCTTAACCACCACACCACCTGCAGACCCTAGAGCTCAACATTCTTAGATTCCACATATAAGTGAGACCAGTTGATATTTGTCTATGTGTGCCTGGCTTATTTAACTTAGCATAACGTCCCCCAGTTTCATCCATGTTATTCTGAATGACAGAATTTTCTTTTTAAAAAAGGCTAAACACATACACCTATTTTCTTTACCCATTCATTTTTGGACAATTAGGTTGAAACGTAAATCGAAACCACAATGAGTTATCACCTCAGATTTGTTTCAATGGCTATAATCAAAAAGAGAAAAGGTAGGAATAGGTCAGAGCGTGGAGAAATGTGAACCCTGGTGCACTGCTGGGTGGGATGAGTATTAGCATAGTCATTATTGAAAACAGTAGGGACATTCCTCAAAAATGAAAAAT
Source organism: Tupaia belangeri chinensis (assembly GCF_000334495.1). NCBI lineage: Eukaryota > Metazoa > Chordata > Mammalia > Scandentia > Tupaiidae > Tupaia > Tupaia belangeri. The sequence goes on along the minus strand of NW_006159682.1, from coordinate 269,965 downwards.
ACAACTATTGCACAGTCCAACAAGCCCACTTCTGGGTATATAGCTAAAGAAAATGAATCAATATATTAGAGATACCTGCACTCTTCTATCACAGCATTATTCATAACCAAGATATAGAATCAGCCTAATGGATGAATGGACAGATTATTATTTAAAGTCAACATTAGAATACATTGAATTTAGAACTACATCGCAAAAAATCACTACATCACAAGACATATAGCCAAGATTTTAAAAGAAGCGCAATCCAGTTCTCATTAAAAACACTGCTAATATTTTTTTTAGTAAGAATAAAAGGAAATAGTTATACTTCCCTTGGCTACAGGGAAAATATTTTATTCCACCTTATTGCAAATGACTATTTCTCACTTAGTCTATAATGCAAAGGTAGGAGGTATGTGATTCATAATCTAAAAAACTCAATACTGCGTAAGCCCTTTGCTAAAGTAGTCTGGGTTTAATTGAGCACCTGCATATCTCATCTGGTTTTTCTGAAAAGTCAAATTAGCTGTGAATCTCATAGTAGGCAGTCAATGCACATTGATTTGCCTTGCAGTTTCCATAAAAATAGAGAAGTTGGGACCAGCAAGTGGCATAATGGTTACATTGCTAGACTCCCACACAGTCGACTGCAGTTTAAGTCCCGGACACGGTGGCTTAAAATTCACACCAGACACGTGTACATGCATGCCTAAAATCCCGAGAGGAGAATGGAGGAGAAAGAACTGTGACCTGGCCATCCCACAGGGGCGTGATTTCTCACTTTCTGTTTTTCTGTCTGTCTCTGTCTCTCCGGTGAGCGGACACACCCTATAGCAAAAATCTATTTTAAAAAAATAAATAAAATAAATAAACACATAAACAAAAATAAAAATAGAGAAGTTAAAATACTACATTTTTTAAAAAGTATATCTAGGGCTAGCAGATGGCGAGGTGGTTGAGGTGCTGGATCCTATATGGCCAACTGAGTGATTCCCAGACCTGGTGGCTTGAAAATCACACCAGGTGCATGTGTGTTCATGCACAAAATCCCAAGAGCAGAATGAAGAGGGGACTGTGGTATGGCTATACCCCCAGGGAGTGATTTCTCACTTTCCCTCTCTCTGTCTCTTTAGCTAGTGTGCATGTCCTTATGGCAAAAACCTGAAGAAAAAAAAAGTGTATCTAAAAATTCTTTTAAAAGTATTCTTAGCTATTAATTGAAAGTGTAAATACAATTTAACTTCCTTAATATTTTTTTTGTTATAAATGAAGTATTTACAAAAATTTTAAATATGAAAATGAGGTCAATAGTAGAAGATCTGCCAAAACCCCACCCTAAGGGATTGGTAATGTTTCAGGGAATAGTTTTTGAGACTATTCCTGCAAAACACGCAAACACCTCTACTACCTAAAAGTGCTTGTGATTAATATAATCTGCTGTTACATGTTCTTGCTCTATGGGTTTTCCTCCTGTGCTGTGCATGTAATTCACTTCCCAGTGTGCCCCGGGAAGGAGTCTTCCTGTGCCTCCGCATCCTGACAGCTGGTCCTGGGTCATGCTACACGCTGCAGTGGTAACAAACGCCTGTCCAGTGAGTGCAATGCCAACAATACGGGAGCCTTGCCCTCTCCTCAAATGCATCTTCTGAAGAAAACCACCTTGTGTCTCTCAGCAGGTTCACACTGGCTAAGGCTCCTCACAGGCCCCTGGCTTTAAGTGAGACTACTACCTAGGTGCTAGTCAGTGTACAAAGTTCTAGAAATAAAACATTTCATTCTCAACAATTTTATAGTCTTGGAATAGAAAAAGACATCTAGTTACAATACAATCCAAGAGAGGAATTTGCAAAGTTACAGACAGAGTGAGGCACTCTTTTTTTTTTTCTTCTTTTTTTAGAGGTTTTTGCTATAGGGTGTGTGCACTCGTCAGACAGATAGAGACAGAAAGCGAGAAATCACCACCCGGGAGGGGATGGCCACACCGCAACACCTTCTCCTCCTGTCTCCTCTCGAGATCTTGGGCACTCATGCACACGCGCACGGCTTGAGTTTTAAGCCACCGGGTCTGGGATGCGAACCGCGGTCGACTACGTGGGAGTCCAGCAACATAGCCATTACGGTAACTGCTGGTCCCAGAGTGAGGCACTCTTAATGAGAGAAAGGATGTTTATTATCAGCGAGGTTTCCTGGAGGAGGTCACAGGACATCTGAGACCACTTGAAGTACACAGAGAAGTAACTCAGGTGGACAAAGAGTGGAAAAGAACCCAAGACAGAAGAAGCAGCACTGAGATTCTAAAAGAAGAAGAAAAAGCAGCAGCAGCAGCTTTTTTGTACATACCTGTCATATTTGTGTGACATTTAACAATATAAAATTTTTCTGAAAAAACTTCCAAGAAAAGCTAAATGAATGAATGAATGAAGAATTTATCCTGAAGGCAATGGGAGTACCTTGAGGGTAACATTTCTAAGCAAGAGAATAACAAGATCTGTTTTTGCAAAGACACTCTGGCAGCAAGTGTGGGAGGTGGGAGGAAGGAGGAGACTAGTTGCAATGCCAGTTCAAACAAGAGGCTGGGCAGTAGCCTGATGACAAAATAACTTGACAGAGGCAGAACAGATAGCATCTAGTGACTGCTAGCAGCTGTGGGGGCTGAGCATTGGGAATGACTTTTTCATTAACTTTAGGTTCTGGTAGGTGGATTCCCGTTCCCTGAGAAAGAGAATATAGTGGGGGAAAACCTACTGGTTAGTTAGTTAGTTAGTCAGTCAGTCAGTTATTTATTTATTTATTTATTTATTTATTTGCAATGGGAAGTAAAGGAGGGGATTATTATAAGTCAAGTTTTAAAGTGTTATACTTGGAATGACCAAGGAATTGTCACATGAAGATGTTCAAAAGGTAGCAGAATATAATAACAAGAGGCTGGGAAAAGAGATACGAGCTAAAGATAGACCTTTGTGATTCACAAGTACATATAATAATCATTTGGTTTTCTTGTTTGTTTTTAAGTACAATTATCTAATCTTCTTCCAAAAAAGACTCTGATTTGTATATGGCGAATTACTTCTTCACCATTAAATGAAGTCTTGTGAGATTCCTTACTGGGCCACTGAGAGACTTCCTTCCTAAATGTGAACCTTGCAAAGTACAAAAAGACCACGCGTAGCTGTAGTGCACTCATTTTTGTATCAGGGCACTAACAGATGGTTCTTTCTAAGAGACCAATTCTATAGTTTTTGCTTTCTAGCCTCCTTAAGGTACCTGATTTCATTCTGTTTCCATGCATGGTTCTGGGATACCCATATAAAATTCCCATAAATTCACATTTGCTTAATTTAGTCAGAACTGGTGTCTGTTGCTTGAAATCAGAGAGCTCTAATTGCTACTATACATACATACATATGTGCACACACATATGTGAATTCATTATATAGACACAGACATGGACATGGATGAAATTTCCCAGAAAATGTGCAAAGAATAAAAAAAAAGAGAGAGCCAAGGCCAGAATTCTGAGTAGCATTTCAGAGGCAATAAAAGAAAGAGAAATCTGAGAAAGGCCAGCCAGTAGTCAGAGAAAAAGGGAAAAGAATACTGTCAAAAGGCCACGGACATTTAAAGAAGAGGGAGTGGAAGGTCAGAAGTCACCCATAAATATAGGATATGGTACAAAGCAGGGTAAGGAAGTTTGAATACACATGCAAGATGTCGGGAGGTCTCCTTAACTAAATGGAATTTTTCATGGGAAATGACAGGAAATAAAGATTAGAGTCAGATAATACAAAGCTTTGAAGAGAAAGTAGAGGAACTTAGATGGCAAAAAAGATGGTAGACATGAGTGTATGCAAGTAATGCCTATGCTTAATGAGTACTCATGTGCCAAGCACTCTGCTAATACAGTGTCTGTCTTTAGTTCCCCTAATAATACCATGATGCAGATATCCAGTGTTTGACATACAGGAGGTATTAAACAAGTACTTGTTGAATAAATAAATTCTAATATTCTAATATTAGATGTTGTGGAAATTTCCTCTAATACCTTTGTTCTTAACTCATGTTACCTTAATTTTATGTTTTAGATAAAGGAATAGAATGAGTAATGAACGGTGAAAATTTCTCGTATTATGGTGGGTATTAGGTCACTTTTCAAAAGTAGCCATCTTCCATCTGGGCAAGTCCTGCTAGATCAGTGCTATCAAACCAAACCTTCTGCAAGGATGGAAATATCCAATCTAGTAGCCACTGACCACATGTAGATACCGAAAACTTTAAATGTGGTTGGCGAAATACAGGCACTGAATTTTTAATTTATCTAATTTAAATTTAAATAGCCAGGCCTATCATATTGAACAATCCAGATCAGACAATACTGATCAGATCAAAGATCAATATAGATCAATGGTAAAATCTCTTGATAAATTTCTACCACTTCGTATCTTAGCTGCCCTGGATTAGACCCCATAAAGTATAAGACAATGAACACCTAGTTGGGGGATAAGTTAGAAAAGATAGAAAAGTTACTAGGTTATAAAATATAAGCTATTAGAAGGTAAGATTTATCTATTAACACCCTGCAGAGTGGAGTAGATAAGCAAGCAGTAAGTGCCATGATGGACCAGGTCTCCAAGAGAACCCAACTATAATTGAGTAAGAGGATGGTGGTTGGTGAGCAGGGGAGAGAGTTGAGGGTCGAAGGGAGAAATTAGCATAAAGCACTTTTTAAAAACAATTTTCCTTCAATGACTTATATGAAAAAATTTCAAAACCCAGCAAAGTTGAAAGAATTGTGTAGTATAAATCTGTGTATATGCTACCTAGATGCTACCAATTGTATTTTTAAAAAGGAATTATTTATTTAATTTTATTATTATTATTATTATTATTTTAAAGTTGCTATAGGGCATGTGAGCTCACCAGAGAGACAGAGAGACAAAGAGAAAGTAAGGAAGTAAACTGCCAGGTCCAGGATTCAAACTGTGGTCGACTGTGTGGGAGTCATGTCTTAATTACCATGCCACCTGCTGGCCCCAACCAATCATTTTTACTATACTTGTTACCACTCTGTTTTCAAGATGCCGCCATGGGTTTTGCAATCTATTTAATAGGTCGTGAAAAGAATCGAAAGAAAATTTCTGCATCCATTTCACATAGAGCTCCCACCACCTGTTACATGTGTGTACTTACTCAGAGTACCCTTCAACTCGGTTTCAATGCCAATGTTTTTATATTTTATAAGTCTACAAAATTATGTCCTTCTTCATGTAATAAAAATCATTAAAAATAATTGTCTAAAGTAACAGAGTACTTGTGTAACATGAAGGAGAAATAAGTCATTTAAATTTTGAGGGGAAAGTTGCTAGTGGGAGAGTCAAAAGTATTTAGCCCTGCATTAAAAGTTCAGGAACAGAGAACAAGAAGAGGCAAAGGTAAGAAGTGCATATTTGGATGTCATCTCTACAGATAAAAAGTGAAACAATTAAAACACATGGTATTTCTGGGGTTGGAAAAACAAGAACTGAATTTTAAGAATGTTCTTACATTAATGGAAGTAACATGGAATTATGGTTAATATGAAAGACAGGGGAGAAGGTAGGATCACAGGATAAAATGTATACGGAACTTAGAAAATAAACAGATCTCTGCAAGTTTGAGATGTTAGGAAGACTTCACAAAAAAGGAGGGCCTTGAGAAAGGACATGGAAAGAAGACATATATGCAAAATATAAAAATATATAGTATTTGTGTAATTTATTTCTATATAAAAATAATATTTTTTAAACTTTATTCAACTTTATTAATTAATTTATTTATTTTAATTTTTCCAGAGAGGGACAGAGTGAGAAAGAGAGAAAGGGAAAGTGAGAAAGCAAGCCACCAGGTCCAGGACTTGAACCACGGTTGACCATATGGGAGTCCAGCGCCCTTAACCACCACGCCACCTGCCGGCCACAGAAAATATGTATTTTGTTATTAAGAAGTTGTTAGGGGGACCAGCAGATGGCATAATGGTTTTATCACTAGACTCCAATGCAATTGACCGTGGTTCTGTGGTTTGAGTCCCAGACCTAGCAGCTTAGAACATGCTGGGAGCATGAGCATGCATGCCTAAAATCCCAAGAGGAGAGTGGAGGAGAAGGGATTGTGGCATGGCCATCCCTGGGAGATGATTTCTTGCTTCCTGTTGCTCTGTCTTGCTGGCGGGCCATGTGCCCTATAGCAAAAATATCTCTCTCTCTCTCAAAAAAAGAAGTTGTTAGGAAGACTACCAGAAATGAG
>NW_006159682.1:262671-263637 GCF_000334495.1 Tupaia belangeri chinensis | reverse complement strand
AATTATATATACATATAATGTATAATTATATATACATATATATACACACATGTACATACATACACTATATATATAATTTATGTATAAAATATTATATATTACCTATATATTGTTATTTATATATAAGTAATATATAATGTATAAATATATATACTATATATAAATATATACATAAAATTTATAAATACATACAAAATTAGGTCTAAAGACTGAAAATTATACACTGTGAGGGATAAACATACACGTACACATATATTCATGTATATGGGTTTGAGCACTGATGTATGAGAGAAAGCTAAGGTATAAGCATGCTTGGAAACAAAACATCTGTGTTACCATACGTCAGATGACAAGAAATCACCGCAGACCACAAGAAATATGGGAAAGCAAGAAAATACCTCTCCTCCAAGGGAGAAGAATAATTCCTCTTCATCCACAAGCAGTTCAATGCAAATCATGGAAATGTCTGATAAAGAACTTAGAGTGTTCATAATGGCAAAGCTAACCAAGATGGAAGAGAAGAGAGACAATGAACTGCTAAAGAGAAAGGAGAAAGAAGTTGACGAGTTCCAGGAGGTGAGGAAAATCTTGCAAGATCTAAAAGAGGAATTACATGCTTTACAAAAGAGTCAAATGGAACTGTTAGAAATGAAGTCTATAATACAGGAACTCAAAATCTCCCTTGAAAGTATTAAAAGCAGACTAGATCATACAGAAAATAGAATCTCAGATGTAGAAGAGAAAATTGCTGGCCTAGAAAAATCCACCACAAAGACTGAGAAAATGGCACAAAAATTTGAGAATAATATATAAGGGCATTGATAATCTATTCCATGAAATCCTGCAAAAAATTTTCCAAACCTAGAGAGGCATTCAAATATCCAGTCCCCAGACATACAAGGGACCCCAAAATAGAATCAACCCAAGAAGATCTCCAAGACACATTATAGCCAGGTTGACCAAAAC
>NW_006159682.1:244083-261877 GCF_000334495.1 Tupaia belangeri chinensis | reverse complement strand
CAATTGTGGACACTGGAGGTGGTGTGAGAGGAGGGTGGGAAGGGACAGAGGGTCAGAAAGAGGGGTGGAAATATTTCTAGGAACTAGAAATGGAAAACTTTTTGTAATTGCATGATTGAGTCACTATGCAGCGTGTACTGGATGGGAGATCGCATTTTGTGTGCTGTGATTATGCTTAGGGAAGGAATGTAAATTGAGTTACCAACTATTTGATGACCGCAGTAAAGATATATAGCCCCAGCTAGGTGCTACTTTATAGGATGCCTAAAGTTAGACTTGTGTTCATGGAAATGTATATATCAGCTGTGTTTGCTATGAAAATATTTAGATTAATCAAGATCTTTAGTAATTCAACAAAATGTGGGGGAAAAAAAGAAAAAAAAAAGACAAGTGGCATTATATCAAACTAAGAAGTTTCTGCACAGCAAAACCATAGTAGTTAGTGTAAATCATCCACCCTTGGAATGGGAGAGTATTTTTATAAACTATGCTTCAGATGATAACTCATAACAAGAATACACACATGTCTTAGTTTACCTGAAAAAAAAATGATTAACCCAATTAAAAGATGGTAAAATAGGGGGGAAAAAAAAATCTGTGTTGAGAATACAGGCAGTGAAGATTAGGTAGGAAAGTCAAGGATGAAAATGACCCAGGTATTACATAGTAATTCAAGTTTTAAAATCTTCCACATTACAAAGTTTGATAGTTAAAATAGTAATTTTCTTAGAATGATTATATAAATGATTTTTTTTTTTTTGGATAGGTTTTTGCTATAGGGCATGTGTGCACACCAGACAGACAGAGAGACGGAAAGCGAGAAATCACCCCTCAGGAGGGATGGCCACGCCGCAGTCCCTTCTCCTCCATTCTCCTCTCGGGATCTTGGGCACGTATGCACACGCGCCCGGCATGAGTTGAGTTTAAGTCACCGGGTCCGGGACTTTAACTGCAGTTGACTACATGGGAGTCCAGCAACATAGCCATTATGCTAACTGCTGGTCCCTATATAAATGATTTTTAAAACTTCAAGAAAACACCTCTTGCAATATAGTGAGGCATCCATCACTCAAAATGAAATTCTCCAGCATATTTATTTATGCTTGCTAAATAATTCTACTGGTTTCTTTTTCCAACTAGTTCTAACTAACTCCGAAATAAAAGGCACAGTCATACAATAGGCTTTGGTTAGCCTCTGACTAAACTTTAGAAAAAGTTCTCATGTTCAGGACAGAGAGAAACCTACGTGGCTACAACAAAGACTTCAATCACTTTCTGATCAATGAGGACACTTACCTCCAAAAGAAGAGGGCCCAAGGATTCCTTTTCTATTACTCCTTGACTACTTGATGATATGTCTGATTTCTGCACATCATCATCAGTTGTTGATTTTTCTGTAATAAAGAAACATGAAAAATCATGCATCCAAAAAGGGTTCATTTCCATAACGGCAAGTTTATGAAGACACAAATTCCCCTAATTTCAGATTCAAACAACATTTTAGAACCTACACGCTTTCACACTTAATGTTACTGCTACTCATTTTATGGATGATAAAATAGTGTCACAAAGGCTAAGCAATGTGCTCCAAATCATGCACAAATAGTGGTAGCAAGAGGATCTGAATATTAACTAGAGAAGTCAGTGTTTCAACAGTGAGAAAAACATACAGCAGGGAAATACATACACTTTTTTCTTCTAAAGTTTATTTCTTTCAGGGAGAGAGAGAGAAAGGGAGTAGGTAGAGAGAGAGAGAGAGAGAAACACGGACCCCTGACAGGAGGCTCGCCACATGACGATCTTCCTCACAGCCTTGCAGCCGGGCAGGCTCTCGGGCATGAATGGCATGAGCAGGGCCACCCAGGGTCTGTATCCCAGCCCTCCCGATACGGTTCTAGTACAGCACAGTGGCACCCTACTGCCTGCTACCACAGCTGGGCCTACAGTCCTTTTTAAAAGCCCATATCACAGGTTTTTGACAAACTGGTGAAATTATTTCATTTATTATTATTTTTTAGAGAGATTCTTGCCATAGGACGTGTGTGCATGCCAGAGAGACAGAGAAAGACAGATAGAAATCAAAGAAATCATCCCCCTGGGGCAATGGCCACACCACAGTCCACTCTCCTCTTGAGATTTTGGGCACACACACATACATGTGCCCAGCGTGAGTTTTAAGCCACTGGGTCAGGGACTCGAACCATGGTCGACTACATGGTTGTCCAGCGACATAACCATTATGTCATCTGCTGGTCCCCGATAAATTATTTTTTTTAATTATTATTTTCTTCATTTTTCTTTTTTGATCATCTGACAATGAAGAGAGAATGAAGAAGATTTTTGCTTTTGAGAGCTTATATGAACTCATTACCTTTCCACATTCATGCTGTGGTGTGCTGATTGATAACACAGCAACTGCTAAATAATTTGGAGTGCTTTTGTGTGGTGATGTTGAAAAATTCAATCTATCCCCTTTTTATTTCAGTTTGCTATAGGCAGGGGTGCTCACCCGAGACAGACAGAGGACAGGGAAAAAGAAAGAGAGGGAGGAAAGTGAGAAAGCACCCTCTGGGGAGGTTGGGCACACTGCAATCCCTTCTGTATTCTCTCAGGATTTGGGGCATACACACACACGCACTTGGGCATGTTTTTCAAGCTGCCAGGTCCAGGACTTGAACTGCTCAGTTGGCCATATGTGATCTAGCCCCCTTAATCTCCAAGCCACCTGCTGGCCCCCATCTGTCATCTTACAGCGGCATCACAGTAAAACAATACAAGTTCCCCATCTGTCATACTAATTAGTTCACCAAAAACCAAATATGACATTATTAACTAAAGCAATTCATTTTTTCATTTTAAAATATGAAGTATTTCGGGACCAGCAATTAGCGTAATGGCTATGTCACTGGACTCCCACGTAGTCGACCGTGGTTCGTGTCTCGGACCCGGTGGCTTAAATCTCACGCCGGTTGCGTGTGCGTGTGTGCCCAAGATCCCTAGAGGAGAATGGAGGAGAAGGGATTGCGGCATGACCATCCCCCATGGGGGGTGACTTCTCGCTTTCTGTCTCTATGTCTGTCTCTGTCTGTCTGGCAAGCGCACGCGCCCTATAGCGAAAACCTCTACAAAAAAAAAAAAAAAAATTAAGTACTTCGAAAATTCAAAAAAATTACAGAAAATTACATAGCATGCACTCATATAGTCACCATTCACTGTTTGAAAATATTAATATTATTTGCTTTAGGGTTTCCCTTTAGAATAAATTATTAGAAATATAGCTAATGCCTGCTATCCTTCCACCTCTGTCCTTCTTTTTTTTTTTTTTTCCAGAAATAACTACTATTCTTTCTGAGGTTGACATAATCCTTTCCAGGCATGTTTTCATACTTTCACTACATATGTATGATTTCATGTAAAATGTATTATTGTTTTGTGTTTTAAGGTTTGCATAAACGTATACAGTTTTTTCAGACTTTTTTTTTCCTAAAGTACCTCACGCAGTAGCACTTTATCATTTGCACCACTGCGGCTAGACTAATTTACATTTCTTATATTTTATGTTTCAGATTTCCTATGTGGTTTAATTCAACCCCCAGTTCTCCAGAGCTAAAAAAATCTCTGTTCAGTCAGTTATCAGATATTCTTATGTGTTTCATTTTGAAACGTGTGTTGAAATAAATACTCCTCTTGGAGTCTCCTACTCTTACTGCTACTACCTGCTCCTCTCTTTGCCTAGAATTGATTATTTTTTTTTAAGTTTTTTTTTTTTTTTTTGATATTTTCAATACATGATTTCATGTAAAATGTATTATTGTTTTGTGTTTTAAGGTTTGCATAAACGTATACAGTTTTTTCAGACTTTTTTTTTCCTAAAGTACCTCACGCAGTAGCACTTTATCATTTGCACCACTGCGGCTAGACTAATTTACATTTCTTATATTTTATGTTTCAGATTTCCTATGTGGTTTAATTCAACCCCCAGTTCTCCAGAGCTAAAAAAATCTCTGTTCAGTCAGTTATCAGATATTCTTATGTGTTTCATTTTGAAACGTGTGTTGAAATAAATACTCCTCTTGGAGTCTCCTACTCTTACTGCTACTACCTGCTCCTCTCTTTGCCTAGAATTGATTATTTTTTTTTAAGTTTTTTTTTTTTTTTTTAGAGATTTTCACTGCAGGGCACGTGCGCTCGCCAGACAGACAGAGAGAGACATAGAGACAGAAAGCGAGAAATCACCCCCCAGGGGGGATGGTCACGCTGCAATCCCCTCTCCTCCATTCTCCTCTCGGGATCTTGGGCACGCACGCACACGCGCCCGGCGTGAGTTTTTTAAGCCACCGGGTCCAGGACGCGAACCGTGGTCGACTACGTGGGAATCCAGTGACATAGCCATTACGCTAACTGCTGGTTCCCTAGAATTGATTATTTTTTGGAGACAGGGTCTCACGATGCTGCCCAAACTGGCCTCACACTCGTGATCCCCTGCCCCAGCCTCTGAACTAGCTGCTACTATAAGGCGTGCCCCGCTCTACCCTCCTGAGACTAGCCTTTGTTTTTTTAGAGTGCAGGCTTTCCCAGAATATTTGGCTCTTTGTTCATATAAAGAGTAAGGTACTAAAATGCGGACTGGCAGCTGTGGGGAGTGGGAGCAAGGGCTTCTGTGGGGTCCCTGGGTTAAGATCCTATTCTTTTTCCCCTTGGCTTACCGTCTGGGTTTTGACAGGGATTTCTGACAAGGATACAACAGGAGGTAATATTTTTGAGACTGAATGTCTAAAAATGTCTTTATTTTGCACTCATCACTTTCTTTGGATGAGCACAGGATTCTAGTTTTCAATGTTAGTTAGAAATCTAAACCCATTCCGAAAACAATCTCATGCATGACAGACCTGTTTCTTCCTCTCTCATTTATTTTTCTCTCGGGCAATTTGAACTGTCACTGAATTGTGGACTGGTGTGAGTTTCATTTTCTTTCCTTTTCAATAACTGTACTGGGTACTACCATGAGGGCTTTCAATCTGGAAATTCATATCCTTCTAGTCTGAAATGGGTTTTTTTGTGAGTTTGTTTTTGGATCATTTTTCTTATAATTTCATCTATTTAGTCAATTCTCTTTTTCTGGGAATAATGACTTGTTACCTCCTGAAATAATCTCATATGTTTCTTATGTTTTCTCTTATTTTCCATTGCTTTGTCTGTTTGTTTCACTTTCTGAGAGATTTCTTCATATTCTCTTTCTTTCCTTTATCCATTCAGACGTCACACGAAGCCTACTTAGCCGGGCACTGTTTTGGGTACTGAGTAGTAAACAAAAATCTTGCCCATGTAGCTCTAATCGGGGTAGGCAGATAATACATAAAGTACATGACTTGTCAGTCATAAAAAGTGCTGTGGAGACCAGAAGATGGCATAATGGTTACGTTGCTGGACTCCCACATAGTCAACCGCAGTTCGAGTCCTGGACCCAGCGGTTGGAAACTCAGGCTGGATGCGTGTGCGGGTGTGCCCAGAATCCCAGGAGAAGGGACTGCGGTGTGGCCATCACTCCTGGGGGGGTGATCTCTAGCTTTTTGTCTCTCTGTCTCCATCTATTTCTCGGGAAAGGGCATGTGCCATATAGCAAAAATCTCTCTCTCATTAAAAAAAAAAAGTGCTGTGAACAGGGGCCAGCAGATGGTGTGCTGGTTATGGTGCTGGATCCGACACAGCCCACCACAGTTTGAGTCCCAGACCTGGCAGTTTGAAAATCATGCTGGGCATATATGTATGCTTGCCCAAAATCCCAGAAGGAGGAGGGATTGTGGCAAGGTCATCCCTACTGGAGGGTGACCTCTCACCATCTCTGTATCTCTCTGGTAAACACACACACCCCTTTGGCAAAAACCTTCAAAAAAAATCCACTTACTGGTTATTTTTTTAAAATACTCTGAGGAAAACAAATCACAGGAGGTGTGGAAGGATATGGAGATTTTGTTTTTGGAAAATGTAAATTGGAGAGTTAAGGAAAATTCCATTGAGAAAATATATTTGAGCTAAAAGAGATGAGTAAGCCATGGGGATATTCAGGGAAAGAAGAGCATGATAGACAGAGGGAACAGCAAATGGAAATATTAGGCAGAGATGCCCGCAATTGCTGGGACAGAGGGGGAGAGAAGCCATAGTAGAAATACGGTAAAGGGGCAGTTTTTTTCTAGCTATCCACTTTTACATTCTAAAAGTTCTTTCTTTTTTTTTTAAGAAGAATTATTTATTTAATTTACCATTATTTTTTAATTTGATGAGAGAGGGAGAGAGAAAGGGAGAAAGTAAGTTGCCAGTCTGTGTCAAACTGCAGTGAGGAGCCCAGCACCCTAACTACCACACCACCTGCTAACCCTGAAAGTTATTTCTTGTTTTGAATGTTTCATTTTATATCATCTTACTCTTGTTTTAAGGATGAAATATCTTCCCTTGCCTCTGAGGGACTGTCTGGTTGTTTTACATTTTCTTCTATTCCCTTTTTTCTGTTTGCCTGGTTTGTTCTCCTATGTATGCAGGCTTTCCTCAAATACTTGGCTTTTTCATATTAAAGAATGAAGTTCTAGGAACCAGCAGTTAGCGTAATGGCTATGTCGCTGGACTCCCACGTAGTCGGCCGCGGTTCGTGTCCTGGACCCGGTGGCTTAAAACTCACACCGGGCGCGTGTGCGTGCGTGCCCAAGATCCCGAGAGGAGAATGGAGGAGAAGGGATTGCGGCGTGACCATCCCCCCTGGGGGGTGATTTCTCACTTTCTGTCTCTATGTCTCTCTCTGTCTGTCTGGCGAGCGCACGCGCCCAACAGTGAAAATCTCTCAAAAAAAAAAAAAGAAAAAAGAATGAAGTTCTAAAATGCTGGCTTGTAGCTGTGTGAAGAGCAGGGACAAAGGAGGAACTAATTTCTTCATTTGAGGATAATCCCCTCTGATACTAGGTCCCACAACTTCCCAAGACAACCAGTTTTCAAGTTAACAGCATGAGCCACTTTGTTAAATAACAAGGAGCTCAGATAATAACATCTGAACAAAAACATTTCTTTAATAAAATTATGAGGTTCTCTATAGTTTCTTAATAACAAAAAAGTAAAATAGAATATTACAAATTTCTTAATAACAGAGCACACAGCATGGCTGGGTTTGTTTGCTTGTTTGGTTTTACCTTGTTCCATTCTCTTCATTAGCTGTATCTGATCGACCGTTTTCTTCAAAATCTTGCATTTGTCTGGTTTTACACTCAAGCTGTCAATGTCGCTAATGTTGGCAGACAGTAACTCAGCCAGCTCTTCCAAGTACTTATTTTCTTGTTCCCTGCGCCTCTTTTCAGTGCTGTTACACAAAGAAAATTCAGTGAGTAAACACGTATATCCCTACATAGGGTGCGTGTGCTTCCAATTAAGATGGAGAGAGACAGAAAGTGAGAAATCCCCCCCCAGGGGGATGGCCACGCCATAGTCTCTCCTCCTCCATTCTCCTCTTCAGATCTCGGGCATGCAACTGAACCACAGTTTACTACGTGGGAGTCTAGCAACGTAACCATTACTCCATGTGCTGGTCCCTCTGGTCAAGTTTATACATTTAGAGAAATCCTTATTTTTATATAGAATACCAGACATGGGGACCAGCATCCAAGCACATGTGTGTGCATGCCCATGATCCTGAGAGAAGACTGGAGAAGAGAGAGTGGGGTGGCCATCTCCCCAGAAGGGTGATTTCTCTCTTTCTGTCTCTGTCTCTCCAGTAAGTGCATGCGCCCCACAGCAAAAATCTCTCTCAAAAACAAACAAACAAACACAAAAACCCAAAACAGATGCAGAAAACAATTTAAACTCACATTTAAAAAAACGAACACTACAATATCCAAAAGTGCAGAAAATAATTCCAGGTCAAACAGATAAAGTAAATGACTGCTATAACAGGTGTATTTCACCAATAATGTATATAACTTGAATATTTAAAAATAACTAGTGATTACTAGATATTAAAGGGAAACATACAGTAAATATACTAGCTGCATTCATAACTGTTTTACTTTCTAAATAACTCTTTGAAACAGAAAATCTTAACTTAAACATAACTTTGTTATTAAATTAAGCAAGGCAGACTTTATAAAAGTTCCAATAAGTTATAGTTAGAAATCTGATAAACTCTTTGATCATATGATTAGACCATTAGTTGTCTTCATCAGAAAGAAAAATGTATCTGTTGTAAAGTAAAATAAAAAGAAGAACAATTAGAGAAAAGTACACAGAACAATGCCTTTTGTAGACAGATTTTTTTAAAAAATAAAAAGGTC
The DNA here is from genome assembly GCF_000334495.1 of Tupaia belangeri chinensis. Taxonomy (NCBI): domain Eukaryota; kingdom Metazoa; phylum Chordata; class Mammalia; order Scandentia; family Tupaiidae; genus Tupaia; species Tupaia belangeri. Next base: position 253,568 of record NW_006159682.1, on the reverse strand, counting down.
ATCTAATTATAAGTTCTCACAATGCAATAAATAAGATCAAAATTTATCTTAAAGCTAAATGAGAATATAGAAACAAAGAATAAAAGAGCATACAAGCTATCACTTTTTGTTTTTAAAGCATACTGAGTGTGTTGAACGAATGGTGTTTCATTTGTGTTTTCCGGTCCTTTACTCCTAGTTTCATTTTCATCACTCAGCTTGCTTTATGTAATGGGAAGACAGTGAAGTATACTCTGAAACTTCCCTATTAACAAACTAACATAATAGGGAAGACTCATCACAAACAACTGTTTTATAAGCAGCAATCAAAAATCACTTGGCTGCATATAAAAGTGGTAGAAAAAAAGAGGTGAGAAGAAAGATCAGTTGCTAAGAAGCTCAAAATTGGCAACAATTAAAATACCATTTACTTTCTTAATAAAGACTAAAACAGCAATAACACTTATAAAACATTGTAGCAAGCTGAAAAGAATCAAGTCAATTAATCAAATGTATTTACTTACATAAAATACCACAAAATGGCACAAATATATATATATATATATATATCCCAATACATATTCAAATTTTATAAACTATAACTATCACTTATGCTATCTTTATCTTTTAAGTCATCCATTATTGAAGAACTATTCCCATTTTATAAAGTAAAACTGTATCACAACTACTACAAGAACACGAACAAAGGTACTTTGACAAATTTCACACAAAGGCACTGAAGATAAGACATGAATGAAATGAATAACAAATTTTCCTAATGGTAAGGAGTTAAATGGGGAGAAAGGCATGAGCAGGAAAAGAGAGCAAGAGGGAGAGATCTAGGTCTTTTCTTTTCTTTTTTAACCTTTTTTTCTTTAAAGAATTATTTGTTTGTTTGCTTTAATTTGACCAGAGAGGAACAGAGTAAGAGAGAGAGGGAGAAAGTGAGAAAGCAAGCTGCCAGGTCCAGGACTCGAACGGTGGTCGGCTATGTGAAAATCCAGGGCCCTTAACTATCATGCCACGTGTAGGCCCTGAGAGGTTTTTGCTATAGGGCACGTGCGCTCGCCAGACAGACAGAGAGAGACAGAAAGACAGAAAGTGAGAAATTACCCCCGAGGGGGGATGGCCATGTCACAATCCCTTCTCCTCCATTCTCCTCTCGGGATCTTAGGCAAACACGCACATGCACCCGGTGTGAGTTTTAAGCCACCGGGTCCAGGACGCGAACCGTGGTCGACTACATGGGAGTCCGGCAACATAGCCATTACGCTAACTGCTTGTCCCCCTGATGTATTTTCTGACAGGGCCTCACCACTGGGGTCCTCTGTCCCAGCTCCCACTTAGCTAAGATTATAGGTGCATGGTCTATCCAGGATGGGCCAGGAATTGAACCTGGGGCCTCTATATGGTCTCAGCCTCCTGCAGCATTGCCTGCACCACAATAGCTGGGCTGAGTAGCACACATTATGATAGACATATACAAGTTTTGGAAAATCTCAGCTCTGCAACCAATGGTGCTAAGGACATTTGATTTTACCTTAGAGAGATTTATCATTACATGTCTTACTCAGCAGATTAGTCTACAGTATAATCTGTCTAAATATGTGGGTCTAAATTTAAACATATATAAGTTGGAATCACTTGACAGGACTGTTAAATGCGTTTTTGGCATTAAGTACTATGTAAACATGAATGGCTTGAAACTAACAAGGGGAAAAGAAGTGATAGAATGGGGGGACCAGCAGTTAGCATAATGGCTATGTCGCTGGACTCCCACGTAGTCGACCGCGGTTCGAGTCCCGGACCTGGTGGCTTAAACTCACGCCAGGCGTGTGTGCGTGCATGCCCAAAATCCCAAGAGGAGAATGGAGGAGAAGGGATTGTGGCGTGGCCATCCCCCCTGGGGGGTGATTTCCTGCTTTCTGTCTCTCTGTCTCTCTCTCTGTCTGGCGAGCGCACGCACCCTATAGCAAAAACCTCTCCAAAAAAAAAAAAAAAAAAAGAAGTGATAGAATGGTCAAGACAAGCAGACAGAGAGGAGACAGAGGAAGTAAAGAAGCTAAAAGTAATAAAATGATGAGGTGTCTACAGAATGACTTGAGTTTGAGACTAGGACAAATCACCATAAAATTAAGTCACCAGGGACCAGCAGTTGGCATAATGGCTATGTTGCTGGACTCCCATGTAGTCAACCACAGCTCGAGTCCTGGACCCAGCGGCTTAAACTCACGCAGGGGGGGTGTGTGCACCTGCCCAAGATCCCAAGAGGAGAATGGAGGAGAAGGGACTGTGGTGTGGCCATCCCCCCTGGGGGGTGATTTCTCGCTTTCTGTCTCTCTGTCTCTGTCTTTCTGGTGAGTGCACACGCCCTATAGCAAAAACCTCTCAAAAAAAAAAAAAAAAAGAAGTCACCAGTAAGCAAGGAGGAAAAATGAGAGCAGATATGTTTGTACAAACCCAAAATTGAAGGAGAGAAGGAAATGACAAAAAAAATTCTATCTTAATGGGAAAGAAGGCTTTCTTTATTACTTTGGGCCAACTACTCTCTCTTTACTGATTCCATTATTATCAAGGATATGTGGACATGCTAGTCAATGTTACTGAGTTAACTGCTCATCTGATTATCCTCTTTTCTGTTTTTTTTTTTTGGAGAGGTTTTTGCTATAGAATGCGTGCACTCGTGTGACAGACAGAGAGATAGAAAGCGAGAAATCACCCCCCAGAGAGAATGGCCACGCCACAATCCCTTCTCCTCCATTCTCCTTTCGGGATCTTGGGCACGCACGCACACGCGCCCGGCTTGAGTTTAAGCCACCGGGTCCGGGGCTCGAACCACGGTCAACTACATGGGAATCCAGCGACATAGCCATTACGCTAACTGTTGGTCCCATTATCCTCTTTTCTTCAACTTACTAGCTAACTTAGCAAATACTCCTATACTTAGTATGTACCATTAACCATGTATTGTGTCCCGAGGATCCAGGAGTAAATTAGATGTAGCCCCCAATTAGCAAAAAAACAAAGACAAAAAACAGACCATTACACTACTATGACAAGACTGTAACACTACAGAGGCACAGAGAAATGACACTTGGATCTGGAGGACAAGATATATGTAACCCCAGTGACAGGGAAAAGGTGGTTTCCTGAAGAAAAACCCAGCTTTTTCAGAAGTACAAAATAAGAATGAAAAATCTCAAGTTAAAGAACCTATAAATAATTAAGTATGACTAAACGATACATAATAATAAATAAATGGGTGGGGCCAGCAGGTGGTGTGTGTGGTGGCTAAGATGCTGGATTCCCACACAGTCAACCACAGTTCGAGTCCTGGATACTGTGGCTTGAAAATCACACTGGACACATGTGCATGCATTCCCAAAATCCTGAGAGGAGAGTGGAGAAGGAATTGGGGTGTGGCCATCCCCCCAGGGGGTGATTTCTCACTTTTCCCTCTCTCTGACTCTCTCTCACCAGGAAGTACACACACCCTATGGCAAAAACCTAAAATAAATAAATAATCATAAAAACTCTGTGGTACTCTGGAATATATCTAACCAAAGATGAGCCAGATGTTTATGAGGAAAAAAATAAACTATGATTGAAAAAATAGCAAAGATCTGAATTAAACAAAAGGTCTTATAGTTAAGAATACTCTAGAATCTAGATCATAAAAATGTCAGTTTTCTAAATTTATTCTACAGAAATAAACTTCTTTTGTTTGTTTGTTTGTTTTCTTTTGTTTGTTTTTTGTTTGTTTGTTTTTGGAGAGGTTTTCGCTATAGGGCGTGTGCGCTCGCCAGTCAGACAGAGAGAGACAGAGAGACAGAAAGCAAGAAATCACCCCCCAGGGGGGATGGTCACGCCGCAATCCCTTCTCCTCCATTCTCCTCTCAGGATCTTGGGCACGCACGCACATGCGCCCAGCATGAATTTTAAGCCACCGGGTCCGGGACGCGAACCATGGTCGACTACATGGGAGTCCAGCGACATAGCCATTACGCTAACTGCTGGTTCCCCAGAAATAAACGTCTAATCAAAATCTCAACAGAATTTTTTTCCAAGTGAACTTAAATACCGAATTCTACAGTTTATACAGAGTATTAAAGAACCAAGAACAGAGAAAATAATTTTGAAAATTAACAAGAAGGAACTTGTCCTATCAGATCTCAAGGTGACTGGTTATCAGCAGAGAGCTCAGAAACAGAATCCCTGTATATACAGAAACTTGTAGCATGAAAGCAGGGAAGAATATTGTCATAACCACTAATGGAAAAAAAAAATTAGATCTCTATAATTGTATCATACACAAAAATAAATTGCACCAGGCCAGCAGACGGTGTAGCAGTCATGTCTCTGGTCTCCCAAATAACAGTCTGAGACCCAGACTGCAATGCCGGTCATTTGTGTGTGCGTGTGTGTGTGCATGTGTGTGTGCGTGTACCCAAGATCCTAGAAGGAGAATGGAGAAGACTGTGGCATGGCCATTCACCAAAGGGGGTGATTTCTTACTTTCTCTCTCACTGTCTCTGTCTCTCTCTCAGGCAAGTGCACATACCCTAAGGCAAAAACCTCTAAAAAATTAATAAATTCTAGATGAATTAAAACCCTAAATATGCATTAGAATAAAATATGTAAAAATATAAATAAAGCCTCTGAGTAGAAAAAAAAATTCTCTCTTTTTTTTTTAGAGAGATTTTTGCTACAGGGTATGTGCGCTTGCTGGAGAGACAGAGAGACCAAAATCAAGTAATCATCCAGTAGGGGGGATGACCATGTTCCAATCCCTTCTCCTCCATTCTCCTCTCCAGATTTTGAGGATGCACGCACATGTGCCCGGCGTGAGTTTGAAGCCTCTGGGTCCAGGACTCGAAGCACAGCCAACCCTGTGAGAGTCCAGTGACATAATCATTACACTATCTTCTGGTTCCAGAAAAAAAGTTCTTAAGCAAGATCCCAAAATCTTGTCATATGGAAACTTAAGGTTCTCTATGTTGACAGACATCAAAACTAGTGTTAACAAGCTGGGAGACATTTGCATCAAAATATGAGCCACCCCCCCAAAAAAAAGATTAGCAATTACAAAATTTTAAATAATTCTTACAAATAAAAAAGAAAAAGACAATTAACCTACAGAAACATGGACAGATAATACAAACCAAAAAAAAAAAAAATCCACAGAGGATGAATACATGATGAGTACTAAGAACAAAAAGAGGTGATCGACTTATCTAATTATCAGGGAAATGTACTTATAAATTATCAGACTGGCAAAATGTCCAAGTGAGAAGCAAATACTATAATAAGATTGTGGAAGAGAGGGGCTCTCAATGTTTGCCATTTGAAGAGCAATGTGGTAATTACATAGTTAACGTGAAAGTGTACAAAGACCCTAAGGAAACTTGTGTACAAGGTAGGAGGTATGTATAAGGCTGTTTGTTACAGTGATAGCTGTAGTAACAAAAATTTATAACAAACTGATTTATCTCTAGAGAATGTCTATCTGTAAGAAAATGAATTTTTGAAATGTGGTATATTCATGTAATGCAATACAAATCAAAGGTTAATAGGAATGTAGTCAAATCTCAAAGTCCATGTTGAAAAAAATATACTATAGAAAAGTAGTATTTAAAAACAGAATTGCAGACAAATCAATTTAATTGTTGATATTTTATTACTTTTACTAAAACAAGATTATACAAATAGGATAAATATTAACCAAAAAACTAACATTAAGAAAAACTATTATTATTATATATGGTGGATATACACAGTTTCTTAGTCTCTATCCTTTAATTTTTAATTTTTGTTATTGTTAAGAGACACTTTAAAAAAAAAATTATTTATTTATTTATTTATTTACTTATTTATTTATTTTCATTCATCAGACAGAGAAAGAGTGAGAGGGAAAATGAGAAAGCAAGCCACCAGGTCTGGGACTTGAACTGTCATTGGTCATGTGGGAGTTCAGCACTTTAACTACCACACCATCTCCTGGCTCCCTCCTTTCATATATTTTTAAAATTCTCTAATTAAAAAGTTAAACATAGGGCGTAGTGGTGCCCGCCCTATGGCAAAAATCTATGGAGGCTGGAGGATTGCGGCATCAAGTCCATCTCTCTCTCTCTCTCTCTCTGTCTCTTTCTCAGCATGCACGATTTTGGCCGGCAGGTGGTGTGGGCGCTGGACTCCCACACGGCCGACGGTGGCATGGTGGTTAAGGTGTTGGACACTCCCACATGGCCAACTAGGGTTCAAGTCCTCAGACCTGGTGACTTGCTTTCTCACTTTCCCTTTCTCTTTCTCTATCTCTGTCTCTCTCTGGTCAAATTTAAAAAAAATAAATGAATGAATGAATAAAATTAAATAAATAAATTTTTAAAAAGTTAAACATAAAAGGCAATAGTTTTATTTATTTATTATTCTTAAGTTTTCCTTTAAGAAGGACCAACTTTATACATGGATATAAACTAAACCATTAACTGACAACACACATCTGAATGGCAATTTGATATCAATAATCCTCTGGCATCTAGATACTGACTTGTGGTTATAAATACTTAGGTTATTGTCTCCCTGTGACAGTTGATTAAGAAAAAGGGTCATTTTTCTTTTTCTAGCCACGAGCCTCATTAAAATCTTTTCTTTGGGGACCAGCAGATGGTGTAATGGTTATGTCGAAGGACTCCCATGTAGTCAAAAGTAGTTTGAATCCCAGACCCAGCAGCTTAAAACTCATGCTGGCTGTGTGCGCGTGTGCACCCAAAATCCTAAAAGGAGAATGGAGGACAAGGGATTGCAGCGTGGCCACCTGCCCCAGGGCTTGATTTCTTAGTTCCTATCTCTCTGTCTCTCTCTGTCCGGAAAGCACACATATCCTATAGCAAAAATCTCTCTTAAAAAAAAAAATTTCTTTTTCCCTCCATGAGAAAGAAGTATGTAATCTAATGACAGAACAGCCTTCTGCAGTTTTCCTCTTTTGATCAGTGATTACCAAATGGGGCAATTATGCTCCCCTCCCCACCATGGGACACTGGCTATGTTTGGAGACATTTGTGGTTATTGGATTAAGATGCTACTGGCATTTAGTGTGAAGAAGCAGGGATACAGCTTAATATTCTACAATAAACAGAACAGTCCCCCACAACAAAGAATTATCTGGCTTAATAAGTCACTAGCATGGAGGTTATGAAACCTTGCTTTGCATCCTAGGAGATGAATATGGAATACCCCCTAACTCTTCTCTTAGGTGGGAAGCTGCTTTTCTGGCAGTTGTTAAGATCTCTTTCATAACAGACCTCTTTCTGCCTATTGGAGGTGGTTATATTCCTTGTCATACCAAACGTCTTAACTCACAAATGATTATTTTTTTACATCCTGATATTACAATAATACATTTTTTAGTTCCACTAATCCTAAAGTGTTCTAAGATAGTAGTAAAGCACAGATTTATATATTCAATTGAGAAATCTTTACTATGTCCTTACTATTGTACATGTAAGCCACATCTTGGGCTAGGAACCAAGGATACAATGGTGAACTAGAACAAAATCCCTTAACCAAATGGCAACTCAGGGTCTATAAAAAAGTCAGGAATACAAGAAACAATCACAGAAACTAGTAAAATCTTGCAAGTATGGATCGAAGTCATAAAACACAGTGTGTGACAGAAACCTCAAGTGAGGAGATCTGACCTAAGGGTTATGGAAGGGAAGAGAAGGCTCCCTTTAAGGAAGCAATGACGAACTGGCATCTGAAGGATGCATAGGTGTTGGCTATGGGAAATCAAGAGGAAACCAGCTGGACTGAGAACAAGCCGGTGCAGAGACCCTGGGAGAGGGAGAGAACATGGTACACGTAGCACAAGGGACTCAAAGCAGGGCATTAAACGTGGAGTAGACGAAACAACAGCTCTAAAGTGGCAGCGAATATAAAATGAGGCAGCTCTGCCAGAAACAGACTAAGAAAAGAAGAGTGTTCCTACCTTGATGCCAGTGTGTCACATGGCGATCCTTTTCTCTTATGTGAATCTGGGTTAGCAGGGTCAGATGAACTGTCCCCGAGGCCACTCATGTTGAAAAACTTCACACCTAAAAAGGAAGGACAACAGTAAGAAACCACCCTCGTGACCTTTCCAACCAAATAAAGGGAGGGGAAAGCCCCCCCCATGTTAGAAAATTTCTAAACACTGCGGTCTCTCAATGAATAAATAATTACAGCTATCATAAAAGTAACAGTTTCTTTACAAAGCACAGGAGTCTTCAGCTAGTTAGTATTCCTATACCTTCTTTTCTACACCTGTAAAATAAATTCATAATTCTTTATAAAATTACTGAGATCCATTTGGATGAAAACATTGTTAGAATAATGAAATTATTGCACTTTCATGTGCAATGTGAAAACTCAATTATGTAACCAGCACCTAAAAATTACTTTTTACATTTATTATTCAGACTGAACTTTGCAGGAATGATTTAAAACAACTTTTACTCATAAGGTTTGGGATTTAATATGGACAGAAGAAATTAATAATACATATATGATTAAAGTGATAAACTAGATTTGGATTTTGAATTATACTTTCTGCTCTGAATTCTATACTCCTAACATTGTGTTTACATAGTCAGGGGACAGAGAGCAAATGTTCAGTCTATGTTAGGATCTTGGTATGGATGCCAGAAAGCACACAGTCACCCCCCCTCCCCTGCCCCGCAGCACTCTAGTCAGGTCTCTCACATGCTGTTGCCAGTTGGTGACTGCACCTAAAGATCCTTTCTGATCTGTCCAGCATCAACCACTACTTTGTGGAATCCGTGATGAAACGAAGAACCCCACCCCTGGCTTTGCAATCATCACTGCCTTTAGATTTTATTAGTGCCAGACAACAGACTTCACCATTCTCTTTGATTCCCTCTAAAATTCTCACTAAATGGGAAAGCCTTTCACTTTTCCATAAATTCTAAATTATTAAACAACTAAAGCTTTGTATGTCAGCAGTCACATTGGAGAAGTTTATTATAAAGAATGTTGAGATCTATGAGAATCTCTTATTGGCTTTAATTAATACATTTGGGTAAATCTCTAGTCCAGAACTCACTTTATTTTTAGCCATTTTCTGAAAACTAAAGACTATCATATCCCCTTTTGATATGATATAATCCTTCAACCCCTAAACATTTCAATCATAAACTTATTATTTCACACAACCAAGAAGAAAACTTTAGCTTCTCCATGTGAAAACAGCTGACTCCTAGGACTGCGGTCTTACAATTATTGCTCACTCTTCTTCTCTTTTACTCTTCCCTTCTATGTCCAGGTCCTGCTGCTTTTCCTTAACAAGAGATTTTGGATTGTCTCCTAGTTTTCGTTCCCAGATACAGTTATGATCCCAGTTTGGAACCATATACCTCATTCTAGATTAATGCAAGATCCTTTTATCTTGCTTCTCAATTCCAGTCATTCTCACTTCTAATCTGTCCTATAAACAGCAGCAAAGGCATTCC
>NW_006159682.1:220349-244072 GCF_000334495.1 Tupaia belangeri chinensis | reverse complement strand
AACATCACTTCCCTGATGAAGAATCAGCTGGATTCTCCTACCAGAGTGTGGCTGTAAAAAAAGCACAGGATTTGGAGTCAGAAAGATCTTGTTCAATCCCTTGTTTAACCACTACCTGCCTGTCTCTAGGCAAAGTATATAATCTCTCTCTCTCTCTCTCTCTTTTTAATGATTATTTATTTAATTTTATTTATTCATTTATTTTAATTTGACCAGAGAGAGACAGAGAAAGAGGAAAAGTGAGAAAGCAAGTCATCAGGTCTGGACTCGAACCGTGATCAGTCATATACGAGTGTCCAGCACCTTCAGCACCATGCCACCTGCTAGTCCCCATGATCTCTCTTTAAACCCATTTTCTCCACATGTATTTTTTGTCTCAGTGAGTGCACTGGAGTTATTCTCTCACATGCCACATGCAAGCATAGGACAAGTACCTGATTATTCCCCCAATTCATCTCTTCCTCACTTCTTCTTTATGAAGACCCCAGTTTGGAGTCTCATCATCTCCAGCACAACTACTAAAATAGCTTCCCGGGACCAGCAGTCAGCGTAATGGCTATGTCGCTGGACTCACACGTAGTCAACAGCAGTTCGCATCCTGGACCTAGTGGCTTAAAACTCACGGCGGGTGCGTGTGCATGCGTGCCCAAGATCCCGAGAGGAGAATGGAGGAGAAGGGACTGCATCGTGGCCATCCCTCCTGGGGGGGGGGGGCGTGATTTCTCGCTTTCTGTCTCTCTGTCTCACTCTGTCTGTCTGGCGAGCGCACGAGCCCTATAGCTAAAACCTCTCCAAAAAAAAAAAGCTTCCCAAATAGTCTCCTGTTCCCAGAATTGTCCTCCTAAATCTATCTTCTAGAGTCAACAGAGTAGACTAGCAAATACTATGTTTGTAGCATGTTTGATCATGCCCTCATCTTCACTAAATCCTCGATACCCACAGGACAACATTTAGCCTCAACATGCTACACGAAGTCTGCATCAGTGCTCTCCTACTGTGCAAGCTTATCACAGAACCTGGAGAATGAGTGAGTAAATGCTGTCCAATCAAGCGTTAGACGTGACATATGTTCTATCTATTACATATTATACTCCACATGTAAACAAATTGTTAGATATTTATATAAAATCTGTTTGTATATATGAATTATATATGCTAAGTCTAGTTTCACCTTCAAGAAAAGACTTTTAAAATAAAATCCTTGACAGTATCCCATATCCCAGAAAAGGTGATGGCTATGTGAATAACTTTCAATTGAACTGACCTCAGTGAGTGAGCAGCCCAATTTAAGTTAGTAGCAAAGATTTACTGAGTTTTTACTATATGCCAACCTCTGCTCTAGGTACTAGGAATATAGCTATGAATATAATTTACCAAACCTCTGTCCTCATTCTATTGTGAGGAAAATAAACAATAAGTAAAAATTTTAAAGTGCATTATACAGCATATCTAAGTGCTACGGAGAAAAATATGGCAAAAACAGGCTGGGGTGTATAGTGGTAGAGGGTTAGCAAGTAGGGTAATTAGGAAAGGCCTCACTCAAAAGATGGCACATAAGCAAAGACTTGAAGGCAGTAAAAATGAGTGCCAAGCATAAGTTTAAAAATATATATATATAAGTTGGGGCCAGCAGGTGGTGTGGTGGTTAAGACACCAGACTCCCACATGGTTGACTACAGTTTGTGTCCCAGATCTGGTGATTGCTCTCTCTCTCTCTCTCTCAATCTCTGGTGAGCATATACACCCGATAGCAAATTTTAAAAATAATAAATAAAATTAAATAAAGAATCCTTTTTAAAAAGTATGGAAGAATCTTCATTTTCTATTTCTATATATGTTAATTCAATTAAAAATTTATCAATTAAAAAGAACTTTCCTCCTGGAAGTCTTCCCTTTACTGATCTATTGGTTTCTGATTACTCTTCAAATCTCCATCTGTCTTGGCTTGGTGCATGTTTATTTTCTACTTATGTTATGCTATTACTATTGTCATGGTCATAGACACTGATTACCTTCCCAGGTAGCTCATGAACTGGAAGAATATGGCAGCAATGTAAAAGTGCCCAAGTAGATGCTAGATCTATAATAACTGGATATATGTAAAAGAAAATATGAACCAAGTCTAGGGATGGTTCAGTATAGTTTTTCTGCTATCTTTAATCCAGTAGCACTTGAGGGTCTGTCTCATAAGATAAGATCTGAAGCCTATTTTGGTTTCAATGCATATTAAAATGCTTCCTAAAGTATAACCTAGAATTTTGCAATCATTTTCAGGTAGAATTGTCAGCACTTATTTTATAATAATCATGAAGCTTACCAGAAAACATATATTTTCATAAAAAAAAAATAGGTAACAGGTAATCATCTTCCCTCCACACTTTTGAACAAAGCTCTTTAAAAACAGAACTAATTTCTACCTGGGAGACTTCTTTGTTCATAATGAGTCCTCAAAACAGATACGGTCAAACCTAGTGCTCTAGAGGGCAGTTTCCAGGGGGATGAGGTAACGGTGTTTTCCAGAGATGGCTCTAGTCTCTGCTCTCACCTCATTTAAGGCCAATTAAAAACAACTAAAACAATTAGGGAAAAAACAAAAGCAAAAGGGAGGGTAGATTGCCATTTTATTGTCTAAGAAATGATAAAGATCAGAAAGGTAAGGAAAACAACTTTTAAGGCAAATGGAAAATATTTCCGTACAATAATGGATAAAGAGATCTGATTTTACAGCTGAAGTCCTTTTTGGCGATTAAGTACACATTTCTATTTGAGACTGCTGCTTAGATAATGCATAATTACATTCTGCCCTTAATCTTCTGAAACACCAACTTACATGTTTTTAAAAAATTGTTTTTTCTGGCTGCATTTGTCAGTTTATTCTTATCTGTACCTATAAATTCTGATTTTCTATGTTTTAAACTATCATTTAATTCTCTCTTTGATTTATGTAATGTTCCTTACTATGTATTACCTAAAGTTCTATATTTTAATTTCAAAATTTTTAAATTTGCTACAGGGCATATGTACCTGCTGGAGAGAGAGAGAGAAGGAATAAGAAATCACTCCCCAGGGAGAATGGCCATGCTGCAAGCCCTTCTTCATTTTCCTCACAGGATTTTCGGTACATATGCACATGCGCTGGGCATTTTTCTCAAGCCACAGGGATGGGGGACTCAAACCATGTTTGACCATGTGGGAATCCAGCACCTCAACCACCATGCTACTGGTTGGCCCTAATTCCTTTTTTTTTTTTTTACTGGAAAAGTTTATAAGTATTTTATAGTCATAATACTTAAAGACAATTGAGCTTTGGTTCCTATAATGATGAACTGTCTTAACTAACTTGCCCACAGATAACAATTAAAAACTCCGGGGCCCAACAGCTGGCATAGTGGACTCTCATATGGCCAACAGTGGTTCGAGTAACAGAACTGATGGCTTGCTTTCTCATTTTCTCTCTCTTTCTCTCACATGAGTGCATAAGCCCTATAGCAAAATAATAGTAATAATAATAAATAAAATGAAATGATTCTTAAAAACAAACCCCAGAAAAAAAACCTCTGAACAAAATATTTTTAAAAAACTGTTTGAAGACAATGGAAAGTGACTAAAGCAGGCATAAACTGTAGAGGGCCTCATTTCTGAGAGAAAGGAACCATACTAGATGAGACATATGCTTATAAGACTTCCCCACTCTCTTACCAGGACTCCCTTTAAGTGCTTAGAGGCTAGACCTAAAGGTTCATCTTCAGCCTTACTGGCTTCAGGCATTAGAGTATTCTGATTACAGCTACCAGAAAACTGGAAATTGATTAGCACAAATCCATGACGTAGTAGAATACAGATCTTATTTAAATTTTGTCAGTTTCTGCATATAGTCATTTTTTATATGTCTTTGTTTACAATTCTATGTATCATTTTAGCATGTTTCCAGAATCATAGGGTATATAGCACAATCAAAACACAGAACTGTTCTGTCACTATATTTGAAATGCTTATATTTGGAAACAAAAATTTTAAACCATAAATATAAGCTAAAAATAACAGATAACAGCACAATCAATGGAATAAAAATGGACAACTAAAAAAAAAAATGAAAATCAAAAGTGACTTTTCTTTTTTTCTTTCTTTTTTTTTTTACAAAATTTGCCAGAGGGCATGTGTTCTTCTCCAGAGACAGAGGCAGGGAGAGAAGGGGAGGGTGGTTATGAGAAAGCATGCCCCATGGGGAATGGTCACACCACAATCCGTTTCCCTATTTCCTTCTCCTTTTGGCATTCTGAGCATGTGCACACGTGCCTGGCATATCTCACAAGCCACCAGGTCCGAGACTTGAACTGCGCAGTTAGCCACATCGTATCTAGCTGCCTTATACCCACCAGGTCACTGACTGGCCCAAAAGCTGCTATTTTGAAAAGATAAAAAATTGACCAAACTATTAAGACTGGCTAAAAAACAGAAATTACCAATATCAGAAATGGAAGGAAAGATGCTCTACTACAGATCCTAAAACCACAATGTACTGAAAAACACTATGCGAATAAATTCAATAACTGAGATACAATTTAAAAGTTGCTCAAAAACTACAAGTTCCTATAATAAAACAGATGAAAGGAGAAATAGATTGAATGTATTAAATAAATTAATTTGTAATTAAGAAAAAACTCCAGGCCCAGATGGCTTCACAGGTGAGTCCTAGCAAATATTTAAGGAATAGCAGCAATATTAAAAATTTTCAGAAAATAAAGGAGGGTATCCCAACTTGCTTACTAAGCAAGCAGACTCCTTCACACCAAGACCTGACAAAGACAGTACTAGAAAAAAAATCGACCATGTGAATATGGGTGTTAAATTGCAAACTGAATCCAGCCACACAAATGTTAACAGACCATAATCAAGTGTGGCGTATTCAAAGTAATATAAGGTTGATTTAAAATTCAAAAACAGGAGTGGAGTGGATGCCATGGTCTAGCGCTTAATGGAGCTAAATCACACATGGCAAACCGTGGTTTGAATGCTGGCCCTGGGGGGTTGAAAAATATGCTGGGCCCATGCATGTATGCCCGAAATCCTGAGAGAATAGAGACCAAGAGGAAAAGGGATTGTGGCACCTCACTGGGGGGGTACTTTCTCCTTCTCACTCTGTCTCTGGCAAGCACCCTGCCATTTGGCAATTTTAAAAAAAGCAACAAACAAACAAACAAAAACAAATAAATCAATCGATGTACCTCAGTGTATTAACAGAATTAAAAATAAAACATAAATAGCCCAGTAGACACAGAAGAAACATTGGACAAATTTCAACACCTATTCATGATAACAATTCTCAGCAAGCTAATAATTAAAAGTAACTCTTCAATCTGATAAGGGGGGATAGGAATCAATGAAAAACATACAGTTCGTGTTTTATATAATGGTGAAATATTACAAATTCTCCTCCAACTCTAAGGAACAAAGCTAGAATGTTACCTCTTGCCACTTCTATTCATCATTCATTGAATGTACCAGAGGCCCTACTCAATGCAAAAGGCAAGGACAGGAAATAAAAGGAAGTTTGGAAAGAATTAAAATTGTCTTTATAGTCATTTAAAAAATAAATTTTTGTAGATAATTTTAAAGAATTTAAGAAACAAAGATTAGAATTAAACTTGGCAAGCTGAATAAACAATATACAATGGTGAATACAGTAAGTGAACTTGTCAAGGTGACTTCACACACTGAATATCTGAAAGTCAATTGCTTCTATACAAATGTAGCAAACAACTAGAAATTTTTTTTTAAAATTATTTATAATAGCATCAAAAAGCATAAGATACTTGGGAACCAGCAGTTAGCGTAATGGCTATGTCGCTGGCCTCCCACGTAGTCGACCGCGGTTCGTGTCCTGGACCCGGTGGCTTAAAACTCACGCCGGGCGCGTGTGCGTGCGTGCCCAAGATCCCGAGAGGAGAATGGAGGAGAAGGGATTGCGGCGTGACCATCCCCCCTGGGGGGTGATTTCTCGCTTTCTATCTCTATGTCTCTCTCTGTCTGTCTGGCGAGCACACGCGCCCTACAGTGAAAATCTCTCACAAAAAAAAAAAGCATAAGATATTTTAGAATTAATTTAGACAAAGAAAAGATCAATGCAGTTACAATTATAAAATTTTGCTGAAACTAAGAGACAAAATATGTAATGACTTAATATGCTCATGGGTTCATACTAGTATATTAAGCTGTAAATTTTCTCACATTAATTCATATATTCAAAAATAAAATTCATGGTTTATTTTACATATATCTCTAGTATACAGCTTTAATGGATTAGTCAATGCTTGTTTCAGACTTTTGTTTATTATATAAAGACTATATTTTCTCTAAATCATGGTGATTTCGCTAATGGTAAATCCCATAGAAGGTTCAATTTTAGAAAAGAGAATAACTCTGTCATCTGAATTTTGATTGTCCCTCTAAATTAAACTAAGTACCTTTCATATTTTCAAGATTTTTTTTCTTGACTTAAACTCACACTTCAAAAATTCGAAGAAATGTCAACCTTCTAGTGCTACATATTGGTTTATAATTAAAACTTTTTTTATTGAGAGATTTTTGCTATCGGGCGTGTGCACTTGCCAGAGAAGGAGAGAGACAGAAAGCAAGAAATCACCCCCTAATGGGGTTGGCCATGTCTCAATCCCTTCTCCTCCATTCTCTAGGGATCTTAAGCACATACACATATGCGCCTGACGTGAGTTTTAAGCTATCAGTAGACTCTGTGGAAGTCCACTATGTAACCATTTTGCCATCTGCTGGTCCCTAATTAAAAACTCTTAAAGAAGAGATTTAGTTAGGTTAGATCAATTTACATCACACTTGGTTGAATTGTTTTCACTGTATATGACCAGTTTACCTGAACTTAAATAAAAATAGGGCCCTAAAACATTTCTTAGGAAATGATATTCTTCCAGATTACTGTGTGTGTGTTCTTTTCTCTGCAGAGAACTTTATCTTTGCATTTGCCCTACGTAAATCTATATAAGAATTGTTAAGTAGCGACTGACTACAATGCAAAGATAGCATTGTAGATGCATTAAAGATCCACTCACAAGCCCATCCACATCTATTATTTGACTTCCAAGGAAAAGCATCCCCCAAAATAATTTATGTATAATTAACCTCCCTGCATGTATAATCCTTGCCAAATAATGCCATTCTCTTCTATAAAACCTGAGAGTTTGTATGGGTCCTTTTCCAAAACCAAGCAGTAACTACAGCCAGATGTATTGCTGCTAATGAATGATTCAGGGTACCCAGAACAATTAGTTCATGCTTAGAGAATCATGGGCAATCACACAAGGGAACAGAAGAACCATGCTGAGGGGAGGCTGAGCAGTCACTCGGGGACTGCATGAAGGCAAAAAAGCACAGGATGAATATATATTCAAAAAAGATATATGGATAATTTAAAGTGAAAGCTAGAAACTAAGAGATAAAGAAGACACGAGGACTATAAAGGGATACAGAGAAAAAGAATGATGTCATTATTAACTCAGTGAGCTTATTATTCTAAATATTTATCACTCCAGTAATTATTACATAATTACCTGTGCTATGCAGAGTTCATTATTTTAAGTCTTCCTCCATAGCTCTCCCACAGAAATCCAAGATAGGAAACCTGATATGGATGGAACCCCTAACAGATTCCCATGGCTACTGGGCATGCCTACAGGCTTCCAGACGCTAGTTTTGATTTTTCCCTCATGGGTAAAGCCTTTCCATCTGCATTATCTGCTTCCAGTGTTAGATTCTGGCATGTGTGCTGGCTAATACAGCACCTCAATTCCCACTGAAGAATCAGAGGAGGAAGTGAGATGATACAAGAGTACCTATAACGCACCTAACACACAGAACATGTAAAAAGGAAGTATATAAAGAATTCTTGGTTTGTTACTTAAAAACATAAAGGGAAATAGCACAAATAAATGCCAGTAGATCTACCCCCGCCCCCCAGAATTAACAACAATAAACATTTTGATGTCTTTTTTTTTTTCTTTTTTTAAGGTTTTTGCCATAGGGCATGTGAGCTCAGGAAGACACACAGAGACAGAGAGAGGGAAAATGAGAGGCCACCCTGCAGAGAGGATGGCCACACAGCAGTCCTCCATTCTCCTTCTGGGTTTTGGGCAGGCACACACACACATTTTCAAGTAGCCAAGTCTGAGACTCAAACTGTGGTCAGCCATATGGGAGTCGCCTCAACTACCATGCCATCTGCTAGCTCCATTTATTTCCTTTTTAAGAGAAGTATTACCTATAAGGTTAAAGTTCCCACACTCATACACAGCCCACCCCAGTCCTTCACCTTATCTTTGATAGAGCTAACCAAAATCGTGAATTTGGTATACATTCCCCGGTCAAACTTTTTATGCCATTTTACATATATGTATTCATAAACAATATACATTAATGTTCATACTTAAAATTTATATATATATTAATACACATTTTGCATTTTGCTGATTCATGAACTAAGTTTTGGAGCTCTATCTATGCTGAGGCATATACGTGTGTGTATGTACATGTATGTATGTACTGTGTTCTGTTGATACTTGTATGTGACTAGACCACACTGTAGTTAGCCATTCTTATATTTAGGCATACATTTTCGTTATTACAAATAATACTTCAGTGAGTGTTCTTGTACAGGGATATAACTTTGTATGCATAAGTGGAAGAATTTCTCCTTTAATTTCTTTTTTTTCCACAGAGCATGTGAGCTCACTGGAGAGACAGAGAGAATGAATGAGAGAGAAAACAAGAAAGCACCTCCCACAGTGAATGATCATGCCACAACCCCTTCTGTATATCTCCATCTTTTAGTGGCTTTGGGCACCTGTGCACCTGTGCTGGGCATGTTTTTTCAAGCGGCCTAATCCCAGAGTTGAACTATGCAGTTGGCCATGTTGGATCCAATCACTTAAACGCCCTCATGCCACAAGTTGGCCCAAAGAATTTGTATCCAGAAGTAAAATTTCTGGAGTTTAGTGCTCGTTTATGTTCAACTTCACTGTCACATTGCTCGCCAAAATGATTGTTTCATGCTTCTTCCAAAGTGTGTGGGAGAACAATTCTCCTTGTATTCTTTACAATGGTATCATTTTTTAAAACCAGTCTCATGGATGAAAAATGGTTATCTTATTTCTATTTGTACTTCCTTAAATACTATGGCCACTGAGTATCTCAGCTGGCTATTTGGATATCCTGTTCTTTGAACTATGCTGGTCTGTTTTCATCCATTTCACTGGATATTCAATAGGCACTTCTGGAAAATGTTCTTGAATTATACTATTCATTCTTTTTTTTTCCTTTTCCTTTATTCTGTTCTCTCTTTTTTAAAATGCTTAATCATAGGAAGTGAGGATCAGTCAATGGTATGGTGGTTATAAAGTGGTTCTCACGTGGTTGCTGAATTCATAGTTCAAGTCTCAAACTTGGTGGCTTGAGAAACATACCAAGCATGTGTGCATACATGCCCAAAATCCCGAAAGGAAGGAGAAATAAAGAAGAGATTGGGCGTAACTATTCCCCATGGGATATGCTCTATCACTATTCCTCTCTGTCTCTCTCTGGCAAGTGCACACACCCTTCTGCAACTGGAGGAAAAAAAAAAAAACAGTAATAGGAAGTTGGTCCTCCTGAACTATATATAGTCTTTTTATTTTCTTTTCATCATTTCTTTGCCTCTTCACTCTACTTTCTGGAAAATTACCCTCAAATTAGTGCTCAAAACTTCTACTGAGTTTTTCTTTTGTGCTTTATGTTCTTAATTTATAAGAATTACCTTTGCTTTTTAAAAAATAATCCTGTTCTGGGACCAGCAGTTAGCGTAATGGCTATATCGCTGAACTCCCATGTAGTCGACCGCAGTTCGAGTCCATGATCCGGCGGCTTAAACTCACGCAGGGCACATGTGTGTGTGTGCCCAAGATCCTGAGAGGAGAATGGAAGAGAAGGGATTGTGGCATAGTCATCCCCCCTAGGGGGTGATTTCTCACTTTCTGTCTCTCTGGAGAGCACACACGCCCTGTAGCAAAAACCTCTTAAAGGACCAGCAGTTAGCGTAATGGCTATGTCGCTGGACTCCCACGTAGTCAACCACAGTTCGTGTCTAGGACCCGGTGGCTTAAAACTCATGCCAGGCGCGTGTGCGTGCGTGCCCAAGATCCTGAGAGGAGAATGGAGTAGAAGGGATTGCGGAGTGACCATCCCTCCAGGGGGTGATTTCTCGCTTTCTGTCTCTCTGTCTCTCTCTGTCTATCTGGCAAGCGCAAGTACCCTATAGCAAAAACCTCTTAAAAAACCACAAAAACCCTCTTTTAAAAAAAAAATCCTATTCTTGCTATTTGCATATAGCATCCCATCTTCCTGCAGATATTTTATATGAAATGCCTACATATTGGGTCATCAAAAAAGTCATGGCGTATTTTTGCGTTTTGCTATACATGATGACCTAATACATACATGTCCAAGGCTATATGTATACGCGTGTGTGTGTAGACAGGTAGATATGTGCATGCATACATATACATAAAGATTTCTAGACTGTGAGGTCTGTTTTCCCCAGTTTTTTCTTTTTTTCTTCCCTATTTGCTTATTTTGTTTCTGTTGGGATGAAAGAAGTGCATTAGGGCCAGCAGGTAGTATGGTGGTTAAGGTGTTGGACTCTCACATGGCAGACCATGGTTCAAGTCCCAGACCCATTGGCTTCAAAACCCCACCAGGCATGTGGGGGTGTGTGCCCAAAATCCCAAGAGGAGAATGGAGGAAAAGGGAATACAGTGAAGCCATCTCTTGGCATGTGCCCTATGGCAAAAACCTTTAAAAAAAAAAGTGAATTAGCAAGTGACAAAGAATGAAGAAGGAGACCTGGGAATCTAACTACTTTTAAAATAACTTTCGAAGGATCCCTCTAATTTCAGTCCCCTTTTTTCCACATCTTCTAGAGTCACACAGGACGACTGCCATCTGAGTCCGCTGAAGATCTAACCCAGGGTAGACCCAGCAGGCCATCTGCTTTCTGCTCTTGAAACCAGGCCGTCTTAGGGTTAATCAGACCGTTCTAGCTGTTCTTCCATCTCGTAAATTTTGTCATATCCTGTCTTATTCCCCTAGCTCTTTGGATTTATGACTTTTTAAAAAGTTCCTAATGATTTTTTTTGTTCTTGTTGCTTACTGTACTGTTGGAAGGGAACAATATTAAGTGTGTGCTCAATCTACCACCTTTCCGTGGAATCAAATACCATGCACTATCACTTCTAATATTTACTTCAGTTTTCCTATTATTTTGCAATCATTCAGAAATTTCTGTTTTGTGTGTGTTATTATCACCTTAATCTTTTTCAGGATTTTAAAATCCACCTGACATTCTTGAGAACCAATGAGCAATCGAAATTATTCAGTAACATAAAGAATTATGTGACAGAAAAAATAAAAAATAAGCAAGGAACTAATAGTTTCTTGATTAAGAAGAGAAAAACTCCAGCTTTAGACCAAGGGTAAACACAAACTGACACCATGGATTTTGACCTTTAGAAAGGGGAGGAGGGGAACCACCTTCCATTAGTAACTATTGCCCTATGAGATGTTAAAAGAAACCAGTCAAATGTTTTCTCTGTAAGGAAGTAAAAGAAACGTGTGAATCTCTAAAAACAGTGGATTCTCCCACCCAGATATACAAAAATGATGAAAGTAATTTGCTACTAACAACAATTAAAATACTCCCAATTTATCCATTATTTCCTATAGTAAAATTAGTGTGGATTTCAAGTTATCTTTATTAAACATGATCCTGACATATCTTCTTTAGGATATTGTTTCTGCTGGGTAGAGAAATGAATAAAGTTTGCTAGAATTCTCAGTGTGCTGGGACTCATAGTTTAGATGACCTATATTGCCCTCTACAACAGAAGTGGGTCATTTAAGTTAATATACTTCAAATAAAATTTAAGAAAAGGTGGCACTTAAAACATCATGCAATTTTTTATTAGAAAAGATCAAATAATTTTTTTGAGAGGTTTTTGCTATAGGGCATGTGCACTCTCCAGAAAGACAGAGAGAGACAAAGAGACAGAAAGCGAGAAATTACCCCACCCCACCCCCTGGGGTGGGATGGCCACGCCACAATCCCTTCTCTTCCATTCTCCTCTCGGGATCTTGGGCATGCATGCACACACGCTCGACATGAATTTAAGCCACCTGGTCCAGGACTCGAACCGTGGTCGACTACATGGGAGTCCAGCGACATAGCCATTATACCAACTGGTCCTAGAGATCAATAATTTTTTTAAAGAGAGATTTATGCTATAAGGTACGTGCTCTTGCCAAAGAGAAAGAGACAGAGACAGAAAGTGAGAAATCACCCCGGGGGGATGGCGACGCAGCAATCCCTTCTCCTCCATTCTCCTCTCGGGATCTTGTGTGTACAGACAGACAGACAGACACGCACACACACGCGCACACACACACATGCCGGGTGTGAGTTTTAAGTTGCCAAGTCCAGGTTTTGAACCATGGTCAACTATGTGGGAGTCTAGTGACATAACCATTGCACCATCTGCTGGTCCTGAGATCAAATGATTTATGAAAAATAATTCAGAATGAATAATGCTACCAACTTTCCAATAATGACACGAGTGATGCACTCCAAATCAAAAATGAAAATGATTTAAATTAAATTAAAAAATCAAGTCATCCATGTTAATATAAAAAAAACTTTAATTTAGAAATAGATGTAAAATTTATTACATTTCTCCATAGTGTGTAGTTACATGTCTAATTATCATTATCTGAAAGGAGATCTAGGGGAAAAAAAAGAAACTTAAAAAATACATTTGGGGACCAGCTAGTAGTATGGTGGCTGGATCTTACATGGTCAACTTGTCCAGTCTGTGTCCTAACACAGGTGGAAAACAGGCCAGGCCTGTGTGCATGCATGCCCGAAATAATGAGAGGAGAATGGAAAAGGGATTATGGTGTGGCCATTCCCTCTGCGAGGTGACTTCTCATTTTCCCTCTCTCTGTCTGCCTCTCTCTTGTACACAGATAGCCTATAACAAAAAAAAAAAAATGTTTTAATTACATGTACTTACATACAAACACATATGTAAATATATATTTGGGTCAGTCCCTGGCCTGGTTTTTAAGGTAGCTGGATCCCACATAGGCAACTGCACAGTTCAAGTCCTCTGGTAAATTAAAAAATATTTATAAATACACATATATTATATATCAATTTACTTTTTGTAATAGAATGGCAACATTTATTTTTCCTTGTCAACCTTGAATTTTTAAAAGGCTGATTTCATTGTCCTTATGATTACAAAATGGTTTTTCGGCTTTGCTTTACAGTTTTTCTCAAGACAAAATTTATTTATTGAGCCAACTTTAAAACTCTGGATAAATTCATGAATGGGGCTAGAAAACATAGCTGCATTATGATGGAAAGATAGGAAAATTACTGCACCATGGCCAGAGCAAGAGCTGCAAAGGGAACCTGGCTGGTAAACATGCTGGTACTTCAAAAAGTTCATGGAAAATGGAAAAACTTTTTTTCCTTTCTTTTATTCATAGTATTATTTGCAATTTTTATTTACATTTTTTTTTTAGTGATTGTGTGTTTATTACCTGCCTCCTTCACTAAACTAGAAAGTCTCAGGTGAATATTTTAAACCTAACACAAAATAGGCATTTGACATTTTAAAATATTTTGTGGAATTAATGGATCAGCTCTAATTCAACAATTTTTTTAAGAATTATTTTATTTAATTTTATTTATTCATTCATTTATTTTAATTTGGCCAGAGAGAGACACAGAGAGAGAAAGAGAGAGAGGGAAAGTGAGAAAGCAAGCCACTAGGTCCAGGACTCAAACCATGGTTGGCCATGTGGGAGTGTCCAGCGCCTTAACCACCATGCCACTTGCTGGTCCCCTCAACAATGTTAATGTACTTAAAACCTCAAAGAAAATGAGGATCCTTAAGCTGGTCGAGGGACAATACAAATCTTTCTATACAAATCCAAGAGCAGTATCAATGACCCGGGATGGGGTGTGGGATGAGGGTAGGTATACCAGAATGATTAGTGTAAGGGATTAGGCAGGCACAGGTTTGGTGGTGAAAACAGGGAGAGGAAGAAACGCTCAAACAACTGAGTAAAGCTGCTACATTAGTTTCTATCACTTGGAGGAAGACCATTTCTGTAGTATCATTTCCACAAAATAATTTCTCTTTCCTTTTCTGTGGCATCATTTAATTTAACATTTAACAATGTAATTTCTCTGTTTTTGCTACAAGGCAAGAGAAAACACCAGGGTATTAAGAGTTCTCATTCAAAAGGCTAAAAATTAAACTTAACATCTAAATTACAAGTGTTAAGTTCTTTCCAGAGGGAAACTACCAAATCAAAAGGCAGCTACTGAGGACCACCAAAACTAGGCTGTTCTACATTTCCACTACTGCAAGACGCTCAGAAAGGATTTTAATTCCCAATACAAATTTTATGTGTTAGAAAATGGCATTCTCCTAAAAAACAAAGATTAAATCCCTTTAGGTAACAGCTGAATTGGCATATACTTTATCAGATGAGTGTATGTATTATTATTTTCTACATAGAGGTTCTGTCAACTCCGCCACACTATTAACTGACAAAGACAGTCTTCCTTTCTACCCATTGGATCTCTTTTTAAAAAATGTTTATTTATTTCATGAAAGAGAGACAATCTCTCAACAGGATCTCAAGCCACAATCTCTGATGCCCAACCTTTATTTTCTGTTTATTTCTTTGCCTTTCTGCTCTACTTTCAAGAAAATTTTCTTCATCTTAGTGTCCAACACTTCTACTGAGTTTTTCTTAATCTGTGTTTTTAATTTGAAAGGGGGAGGGGTAACAGAGGCATGGAATGGACTGGGAACTGAATATGCAGAAATTTGTAACTCTAACTTTTTTTACTAAAAAATACAGACACTTACCCTGTATGCCTTCTAAAAATAAAGATTTATTTTCTGTGCTTATAAAAGAAGGACTTGCTTTATACATCAAGAATAGAAAATATAAAAACATAATAGATTTTTCCTTTTTCGCCTAGATAAATGGTCTGGAGTTATTTTGGTTTAAGGATCTTTTTACACTTTTAAAAATTACTGAGACCCCAAAGAAACTTAATTTATATAAGTTACAAATACTTATTACATTACAAATTAAAACTGAGATATTTTTAGAACATTTAATAGCTCTTTAAGAACTTAATTTTTTTTTTCACTTTGACTGTCGCACTAATGAAGACAATAATCAAGAATACAGCTGGATAATCTCTGTCTTGATTTGTGATAAGGCACCAGTTTTACCCTACATTATTTTTGTATTATCAGTGCAAATGTCTACACACGTTAGAAAAGGCAAATACCTTAGCACCAGTTGAATATCTGGGGCCAGACAGATGATAGTGCAATGGTAAAATGCAACAACATTCTGTCAGGCTGACTCATACGGAAAGGTCCCCGTCCGCATCCAGGGACCTCCCTGAGTACACCAGGCATGCATGTGCCCATGATCCAGGAAGCTACGGGTAGATCACAGTGTAAAGACCCTGTTGGGGGTGTGTGCACATTCTCTCTCTCGAGCTCATGGAAGAAATAAACAAACTTAAACAAAAATAAATTTGTACATATTGTGTGCCCCTTACTCAAAATGCTTGGGACCAGAAGTATCCCATATAAACCAGGTCTCCCAAATCCCATTATCACGTGGACTCCGCTAGGACGTTCGAGCTTCCCATGCTTATATCCTTACTACTTCACTTCTCTGAGTTTTTAGTTCTAACTCCTTTTAACCATTTGAACTCTCACCACTAGTTTGACCTTACAGAATTTGGTTAGGGAGGGACCAACAGATGGCATAATGGTTACATGGCTGGACTACCACATAGTCGACCACAGTTTGAGTCCCAGACCAGGTAGTTTAAAATTCACATAGATTGGGCAACCCATTTTCCAGGACCCCTCCCTTCTTGGGAGCTCTGTTTTTTCTTCCCTTTCTTTTAACAAACTCCCTGCTGTGCTATAAACAAACAAACAAACAAACAAAAATCTCACACTGGGCGTGCCCAAGATCCCAAGAGGTGTACAGAGAAGAGACTGAGGCATGGTCATTCCCCCTGGAGGGCTATTTCTCGCTTCCTGTCTCTTTGTCCTTCTCTTTCTCCAGCAAGCGTGTGCACCCTATAGCAAAAAATCTCTCTTAAAGAAAAAGAAAGAAAGAATTTGGTCAGGGAGATTTGAGGTAATCACCTATTAATCTCAAGTCAATTTTCTCTTAAGCTTTCAGGTGCATTCTAAGAAAGCATACTGCATGGCTGTCCTCAGTCCTGTGTATGTACATGCACACACATGTATACTTCCTCCTTTTTTTGAGAACTACCAGTATTTTCCTACATTCAACTAAGTTAAAAAATGGTATTGAGTATCAGGGCCATGTGGTTAAGGCAGTTGTATCCCACAAGGCCCTCTGTACAGCTGGAGTCTCAGACCTTGAAAATCATGTTGAGTGTGTGTCCGTGCGTGTGGGTGTGTCCGTGCGTGTGGGTGTGGCCAAAATCTTAAAAAGAGGGAGAAACAAAGGAAAAGGGATTGCAGACTGACCATGTCCCATGGGGACGGGGAGGCGGGGGGCGGGGTGTTTGCTGCTTTCCTGCTTTCTCTCTGGGTCTGTCTCTCTCCAGTGATCACATGTGCCCTCAGGCAAATGAAGGAAGAAAAAAAAAACTATAGAATATCTTACATATGATAGCTCAATAAGTTCAATGTATTAGGAAAGACCAGGACATAAAACTAGCTATAAAAGCCAGAAACCACAAAGAAAAAGTGTAATTATGACCATAACAATGAATACTTCCTAACAATGAAAAGCAATCCTATAATCCCACAAATAACCAAATTAGTATCCCCAGAAAAATGGGCAAAGAACTTTTGCTGCTTTCCTGCTTTCTCTCTGGGTCTGTCTCTCTCCAGTGATCACATGTGCCCTCAGGCAAATGAAGGAAGAAAAAAAAAACTATAGAATATCTTACATATGATAGCTCAATAAGTTCAATGTATTAGGAAAGACCAGGACATAAAACTAGCTATAAAAGCCAGAAACCACAAAGAAAAAGTGTAATTATGACCATAACAATGAATACTTCCTAACAATGAAAAGCAATCCTATAATCCCACAAATAACCAAATTAGTATCCCCAGAAAAATGGGCAAAGAACAAAAACAAGCAATGCACAAAAGACAATATGCAAATGGATAATAAAAATGAAAATATATCCAACCTAATAAATAATCATCTGAATGAAATTAAAATTATGGCATAGCTATTTCTAATCATCTTATTGGCTAAAGATGAACAAAACTGACAAAATCCAGCACTGGTAAAGTATACAGGAATATAAAAAGTCCCCTATCATTGTTAGGAATGTAAACTGGTACAGGCTTCAGGAGTTACCAAAATAATTAAAACATACAATGCACCTTCTAAGAATGTGTTGTCATCATATAATTGAAAATGCAAAGTTACAAGTACAAGCTAAGTTTGGGATGTAGCTGGTAACTGAGTGCTGTATTAACCCCAGGGTTAATACAAAAGTTGGGCATGTTTAGAGACATTGTTGGCTGTCACGACTCCAGGTGGATAGTGCTACTGATTGTTTGGCAGGTAGAAGTCACAGCCCCCACAATGAAGATTACCCAATCCAAAATCACAATGGTGCTGAGGTTGAAAAACCGTGGTATGAAGATCAGCAGTTTTTAATCACTGTGGCTACTATTCCTCCTTTCCAAAAAGGAAGAAAGTTGGTTCTTATTTCATTCAAATTTCTGTATATTATGTGGCTATGTAACAAGCATTTGAGGGTCACAGTACATGAAAAAAATCAAACTGCTGTTCACTCTCCCTCCCCTATGTTCATCGTCCATTCTGCTCAATACTTAAGTTCATACAACATGATTTTCCCGGACTAGTAGAGCACTTTCCTCTTACACAAGCACTGTGTCAAAACACATGGGAACTATAAGTGTCACTACCACATACCTATCACCCTGTGAACAGAACTTGACAGTCAGTTAGCAGAATGAGGTCAAACATTAGGTTTGGGAAATAAGACAGAGGTGTGTACTAATTCCTAACTGTCTCCAACGATGTAAGAACACAGAGATCAGTAAAAAATTGGACCAGTGGGAAAAGCGAATTCATAAGCTCTGCTTAGAAAGCTGCCTGAACGCACACAACATTGGAAACAAAATCTGCTTCTCAGACAATCCTCATGTTCAATTAGACACTGGAATACTATGGTTAAAGTGTTTTTTAAAAATGAAAAAATATCAATAGACTTAAAATATAGCAGATATGCATTAAGGAACAAAGGAAGGCACAGGGAAAATAAGGACTGTAGTATCAATATAGCAATTCTCTACATGCTTACAAGAGACAAGTGCTTTAAATGCCATATTCCAGGAACAGGTCAGGAGGATAGGAGGCCTTCCCTCTACACACACACAAGATTGTGGAATAATCTTACCACATGGGGAAAATGGGTAGGTAGAAGAGAGGGAGGCTGGGACACTCACTCCAGAGAAGGAGAAGGAAAATTTTCTAGTTTAGTAAACTAGAAGATGGTATCATGTACCCCAAGTAGTTCTCTTCAAATATCCCGTTATTATGTCTTATCACTAACCCACAGAGGTATTTTCTCTAATTAGCTTAAATTTCATTATATACATGTAACTTATATAGATATAACTAGAAGCTCCTGAATAACCAAAATTTTTATAAATCAAAAAAATTTTTATACGGAAGGCTAAATTATTTCATTTAGTAGAATCCTCAGTAAATCAATCTTTTAAAAATATAACTCCACCTTAATATAACTTTGGTATGAAAATCAAGATTTTTCTATATGTGAATCAAGTGAATATACACAACGCTTTAAAAGCACAACAAAAGAAAAAACCTAAATGTTCCCATATTGTTTTCCATATTCTCAGATAAACTCAGGAGACTGACCAGTTAATACTAATGTGAACATGACACTTGTTATACGAACTAAATACACCAAATTATATAAAATTTAGCAATAGTCATGAAAAAGAAATCCTCTGTTTTCTTAGTCATAATTGTGGACTAAGTTTGATCTTGCTAACAAGGAATTTAAAATAATTTTCTAGAAAGGGTAAGAATCTTACCTGAAAAAAACTGGAAAGAATTTTGTAGAGCAGGTGTGGGGAAGAAGCAACAAGCAGTCTGAAGAAGCTGAGAGGGCAGGTTGTTTAGGGGACAGGTCAAGAGAAGGTAAGATATGGCAGCTTACGGACAGGAAAGTCTGGGCGTTAACAAAGATATTTAAAGCAATTTATAGGCTGCTACTTGCTGAATCGTATAGTATTTAAATTATTCCCCTCATTTCAAAAAACATTCAGGAATAGCCCACATTATTTATCACCAAAACCACAACTGTGGAATTGCATCTTTTATGGTTTTTGCCTGTTTTCTCTATGCAACAAGTCTTAAAGAGAACTTCAAAGACTAAGAAATGTAGTCTCAGAATCAAAACAAATTTGCCTCTTCTTTCTCCCCCCCAAAAAACAACACTATAAAAATATATGGGTGATTAAATAAATTAGAAGAGTAGTTTCTTACTGAAAGCAATATATTTCAAGTTAGCTAACTAGTTGGCTTATTGGTTAACTCACTGTAATAATGAAGCCAAGCATTCTGGTCTGAAGCTCTGATCCATTAACTGTTTTACACTGAGTTCACAAGTTATATGCCTAATCTTTGGTAAACTGCCTTTCAAATAAGAGTAGTTGGCTGGTCTGATAAGGTTGGTCAAGAGAGTATAAATGGATCAATGAAAAGCCATCCCTACTACTATTGGTAAAATAGTAATAAATATGTTCTACTGATTTTTGAATCTAAGACCATAGTAGTTCATGGAAAAACGTCTAAGAAATGTCAATTAGTTTGGAAAATTACTCTTTTTCAATCTTTTTTTTTTTTTTCGGAGATATTTTCACTGTAAGGCGCGTGCGCTCGCCAGACAAACAGAGAGAGACATAGAGACAGCAAGCGAGAAATCACCCCCCAGGGGGGATGGTCACGCCGCAATCCCTTCTCCTCCATTCTCCTCTCGGGATCTTGGGCACGCACGCACACGCGCCCGGCGTGAGTTTTAAGCCGCCGGGTCCGGGACACGAACCGCAGTCAACTACGTGGGAGTCCAGCGACATAGCCATAACGCTGACTGCTGGTTCCCTTTTTCAATCTTCATGTAAGTTTTTTCAAGAGTTCACCATTTAATTTCAAGTCTAAAACAAACACAAATGATTACTTTCTAAGAATAAATTTAAAACTACATGCATAAAAGAACTACTACTTAAGGCTCAATTATCTCATTTTAATGATGATTAAATTGAAACAATTAGACAATAATCAGGAGGAAAAAATCCATGAAAGGTCCTGTTAATTGCTGACCATAGTAGAGTTTTAAAAACCAGCTTTTTGTTTGAATTCCTTTGATGTTTAAATCTAACAAAAGCCAATAATAGTAATATAACTAGTAAGTAACATCGAACTCTTAATAATAAATGAAAAGACAGTACAAAATGTCGACTCTTTCCTATTTAACCATCTGGAACATATTACAAACTCCCTGAAAGCAAGAAAAATCTGCAAGTATAATTACACTCTGGGATTATTAGCATGACATGCTTCAATAAATACTCCTAATAGGATCTGCTGATATAATAACTGGCACAAAAACCGATGGATTTTCATTAGTTGGCTATTTGTTCTTACTGACTAAATAATCAAGAAAACCAATAAATTGCGTATTGAATTTAGAGGAGAAAAAAGAATACAAAAAGCACCCAGTAAAGGCAAAGTATGACAGATTGTAGAGGCAGAAGAGAAGAGGAGCAAAGATTTGTAAAGGCCTGAATTCAAATCATGTTTTTCTCTCTTTTCTTTTTTCTCTCATCCCTCATCCCCAAGTGAAATCTTGAGTTGACTAAATTCCAGTTGGCTGAAGAGCTTCGGGCCAGATAGATTGTAAAATAGTAACAAGAAAAAACATTCAAAATGTTCTCTGCTCTTGATGGTTTGGGAGACTTAATGTATAGCTATTAACTAGAAAGTGTGAGCAAGAGAAGAACCCCATCGGCAAGGATTTTTAGGAAGACAGTTCTGGCAGCTGAGCAACGAGAGGCTAGAGGGGCGCTGTGAAGTCTTATCCAGACACAATGAGCAGCTGGACCGAGAGCAACAGTTGCAGTCAACGGCACACTGCATGCACTAATTCAACAAGAGCTGAGAGAAGAAAAGAAAAAATGAAAAAGAAAAAAGGCCAAGTTGTGCGTGCTTGTGTGAATCCCAAAGTATTTCACATTTTTGTAAAAACTGTAGAAAATACAGGTAAATAAGAGGAATAAAATTAAGATCAACATTGACTTTACTGTCTAAAATTAAGTACACATTCTTCTACTACAAATACAGTGCATGTACAGTTCTGTTTGACTGACTGGAGTCAGTGCACAATCCTGTTTCAGAGCATCTTTTTTCACTCAGGTTATGCATGTAACTTCTCATGTCATTAAATGTTATTCTATACAGTCTTTATTGTCTGAAAACATTTCCTCTCTCTCTCTGTCAGAGCTCTTAAGTAATATAGTAATGCAGGACTGAAGACTGGTTCCAATTTTTTTCTTTTGCTATTAAAAATGGTACTATGATAAGGCATATACTGACTAAAACTGTTCATAGTCAGGAATATATTCAGAAATAAGCTCCCACAAATAACAAGCTCTCTGGCACGAAGGAGTCATGAATGCTGTTTAGCCAAGTCTGGGCTTACAGAGATGACAGATGTCTGAGGGAGAGGCTAAAGAATTCAGTTATGAACACATTCATTAGGAGGTGGCAATAGCACATTCAAATGGGCATGTCCAGCTGACCCCCAAAAAGTGAGATGTAAAGACCTACGGGTCACTAACGTACTGATGGTGGGGGCGGGGGATGGGACGAACAAGGGAGAGTGTGAAGAGAGAATGGGTTACTGAAGAAACCCGCAGTATTTAAGAAAGGGAGCAGTTAAAACAGGAAGAACAAGTAAAACAGAAAGGGAAATGGAAAGAAAACCAGCAGAAGCTGAGGGTGGAGTGGTCACAACATTCAGCTAAAAAATTATTTCCAGGGGACCACCAGGTGTTGTGGCAGTTGAGGTGCTGGTTCTCACATGGCTAACTGCATGGTTAGAGTCCTGGACCGGAAGCTTGAGAATCACACTAGGTACCTGTGCACATGTGTCCAAAAATCTGGAGAGGGGAGTGGAGAAGGTACTGCGGCATGGCCATTCCCCTTAAGGGGGGATTTCTAACTGCCCTTCCCCATCTCTCTGACTCTCTCTGGCAAGTCATGCACCCTACAGCAAAACAACAATCATAAAAAAAAAAAAAAAAACCTCTTAGAAGGTAGTCAATAATTCTCTTCACTAAAATTGCTAAAATAAACCCCCATGAGGCATGAATACTTGTCCAGAAAGGCAGCTGGAATTCCTCATACCCCAACACCACAATCTGAAGCTACATGCTTTCATGCTCAATGTTTCTACCACCCTGCCCAACTTCATACCATAAAGCCCCAGACGACCACGTACTCTGTGAATACTGGTTTGCGAGATAGCATTATAATGTCTCTTTTTGGGGGGAGAGGAGACTTAAAACTGTTTCTCCTTCCAAGGTTTTGGCTAGTCCTGGTATACTAAGGTTTGTTACCATGGTAAACATGTTTATGTTCCCAAATTCAACCTCATTTTACTGATTTTCCTAAGTTATCTTTTTCAGAGTTAATTTTTTACAAACTTGATTTCCTCTTTCCCTTCCTCTTTCTGTCCTCTGCTAAACCCTCAGGGATTAAGAGCTTTAGTTCCTCAACAACTGTTTTCCGAAGTTTCCAAATATCCACACCAACTGCTCTACTTTTCCCAGTTCTAGTCAGGGTCTGCAACATGCATAAAATCACGTACTTACAGGTGGGCCCCACGTGGGTATGCTGAACAGCAGAAGATCAAAAGTATACCCTAAATCAACTCACAATCATCTGCTGCCAAACACGCAGAGCTACTGCTTGCTTTGGGGGTATTTTTAAAGACCCAGCTTTGCTCGTTGCTCGTATAATCCCTAATATCACTTTATTCATTACAGCTGCCTATTTCGTCATCTTCTTCTCACCTCTAAATTCACACTCGTCTCCTTCCAAGAAATTCTTTATCCATTTTTTTTTTAAAAATTCCTGTTTAGCCAAATGGAGTGGTCGTTCCCTTGCGTTTTTTAGCGTGTTATTTTTATCAGGAAGGAACATTACAGAAAGACTGAGAGAAATTTAATTCCCATTAAGTACAATTTTGTGATTATATAAATCCATGTAAGAATGACAACCTAGGGAACCAGCAGTTAGCGTAATGGCTATGTCGCTGGACTCCCACGTAGTCGACCGCGGTTCGTGTCCCGGACCCGGTGGCTTAAAACTCACGCCGGGCACGTGTGCGTGCGTGCCCAAGATCCCGAGAGGAGAATGGAGGAGAAGGGATTGCGGCGTGACCATCCCCCCTGGGGGATGATTTCTCGCTTTCTGTCTCTCTCTGTCTGTCTGGTGAG
>NW_006159682.1:193287-220318 GCF_000334495.1 Tupaia belangeri chinensis | reverse complement strand
CACAACAGAAAAAATCTCAAAAAAAAAAAAAAAAAAAAAAAAAAAAGGTTATGGGAAACACCTATTGCACAAAAACTATGCATGGATTTCAAAAGTTTAAAAAAAAAAAAAGAATGACAACCTATACCAAATTAAAATTATGTACTATGAAGGAACCACTCACTAGATGATTTTTTTGTCACACATAAAGGATGATGAAAGAGGAGGAAATGTACAAACTGTAGCCATGCCACACGGTGACATTCATCCCATACACAAATAACCATTTCGATCCTCTGAAGGTTATTGTGCCTTTGTTTCTCTGTCTCCCATCTCCAGATAAATCACCTAAAGTGACAGTAACACACCAAAAGAGTTGAGATAAAATTCAATATTGCATATAGTAGTGCCATTTTAATTTTACTATAAAAACCTGTCTACTTTAGTAAAGTCTAAACCTAAAAGCAGGCTCACAGCATTCAAGTACTGAACTGATAAAAGCATGCTCTCCTAGTACCCTGACGTTTCCAGGGATGTTGGATGAGTGGAGCCCCTTCGGGTAATGACACACGTCTACCAGCTTCCACTTGGCCTCCTTTCCTTAGCTTCCTACTCGAATCCCTCACTTTCTCATCCTCCGCCCCCTGGAAAGCCATTTGCTCATCTGCTGTGGTTTGGTTGAACAACCTACCCTGGCAAAGTAATTGTCTGTATGTCTGTCTGCATACATAAATAAGTAGATGGTAATTCCTTGAGAACAGAAAGACCACGTCTGACTCATTTTATCTCCAGAGCCTAGGGCAGTGTTTAGCACCAAGCAGACCCTTAACAGAGACTGTCAGCATTGGCCCTCATCAGCACAGCACCTGCACCAGCAGCAGGGCCGGGTCTACTGCTCCACCAACAGCACCCTAGACCAAGGCTTACTATAGTTCTTGTATGGAAACCAGTGTAACTTCCTCAGAGGACACCCTGAGTCCTGATATTGACCATTTACTGTGTGCCAAGCAATATTATTACAGATTCAACTTCGTTTTACTTCTTTAAAAACTCTATGAAGTAAAAATAGTTATCCTCCTTTACCAATGAATCAGACCACAGAAAAAATAAATTACTTGTTTTTCAAAGAATTATTTATATTTAACTTTATTTATTTAATTTGACTAGAGAGGGATAGAGAGACAGAGAGAAGGAAAGTGAGAAAGCAAGCTGCCAGGTCTGGAACTCGAACCACGGTCGGCCATGTGGGAGCCCAACGCCCTTAACCACTATGCCACCTGCCAACCCCAAAGTAATTTACTTTCTGATGGCTGATTCATGACTAAACATATATGACTGTAAACTGATATTGTTTCTACTTTGTTACTCTGCTTCTCCAATACTCACAACTCAATCAACCTGAGGATATAATGATTCAGATATAGTTTTCTTACTACATTCTGTAATACTACATCCCCTTTGGGAATCAATAAAATTAATCTGTGAATTATCTAGAAGACTGTAAAGATGATGAGTTCAGATTACATACTCTGGGATCAGGTGGAATACATGGGTTCAAATATCAATTCTGCCACTTACTAGCTTTGTAAATTAGGGTAATTTATTTAATTTCACTATGCTCTAATGCTAAATTATAAAATGGGAACAGTAGTAATAGCTATAAGGTTGCTATGAGAAATAAATGACAACATATACGAAGGACTTAGACTATGGCCTAGCACATACATTAGTAATACTACTTGCTAGGATTATTGCATATTTATTATGTATTAAAACCTTCCTATATCTCCAATAGATGCCTGGTATTATAGTTTAATTATTTAAATTTGCACAAAGAAATAGTTCTTTTTTTTTTTTGTCAGTGGTTCTCAAGCCATGCAGTACATCGGAATGATTTAGGAAGCTTTTACACACACAGGCCTGGCACCCTGGAGACTCGAAACTGTAGGTCTGGATTTACTTTGGAAATTCTCTATTTGAAAAATTACCCAAGAGGATTCCCATTCCCTAAAATATGCTAGACTAGAGATTTTTAAACATTTCGGGTACATAACATCCAAAATTACTCAATAAAATACAAAACCATTGTTTTCGATATTGGATATGCCATAAAGAAGGTATGGGGAAACCTGACTTGAACAATGAAAAGTAATCAAGAGGACAGACAGAAAAGCAGGGAGTGAAGCTGCCAGATACTTCTGGGGCACTGTATATGGATCCCAGGAAACTAGAGCTGGGAGGAAGGAAGGAAAAAAAGCTTAGCCCTCCTCAAGTCAGAACAAAGACCACCAGTCTTCCCAGAAAAAGTAAGGACCAAGAAGGGCAACTACTCCAGGAAAAAGGAAAATTCAAACATTAAAGATACCTCAAAGGCAAACATAAAAGAAAGATGTACCTCACGAAGTTAGGAAAGACATCACGAGGATTTGGTGTCTATGTAGATGTGGTGTCTGCACCTATACTATGCAGATGTTCCCAAAAACCACGAGTAAGAAGTTTGAGTTTAAACTAGGGTTTTTAGACCCCCTCCAACTCCAAGAATACAGTAGAAGGGAATAAAAACTCTCCCTGAAGAAATATACCCTGAACCCAAGCCTAATAAAACGTTTCTTTGGTTACACAGTAAAGAAAAAAAAAAAATTCACAATTCAAAAAGAAAAATGCCCAAGGGAACCAGCAGTTAGCGTAATGGCTATGTCGCTGGACTCCCATGTAGTCGACCGCGGTTCGCGTCTCGGACCCGGTGGCTTAAATCTCACGCCGGGCGCATGTGCGTGCGTGCCCAAGATCCCGAGAGGAGAATGGAGGAGAAGGGATTGCGGCGTGACCATCCCCCCTGGGGGGTGATTTCTCGCTTTCTGTCTCTATGTCTCTCTCTGTCTGTCTGGCGAGCGCACGCGCCCTATAGCGAAAACCTCTCCAAAAAAAAAAAGAAAAATGCCCAAGTAAATACGGGAAGTGTCAAAGAAAACAAACAACAAAATTCACTCCAACAGTTCTTCACAGGCCCAGGCTAGGTAGTATTCAGGCCTGCAGTCATGGAAACTGCATGGCTGACTGCAGGTTTCAATTCCAGGACTCACATCCTGGAATGCACAACTGTGTGTGTGCCCATGGTCCTGACAAGATAGAGGAAGGGGATTAGGATGGGGATTAGGGCATGACCAGACCCTGTCAGGGTGCTTCTCTCTTTCGTGCACGTGAGAACACATGCACATGCACACTCTATCATTAAAAAAAAAAGAAAAAGAAAAGAAACCACATAATTTCCTGAGAAATGTCCGATATGAGAATTAGTAACTATATAATAGACCATTAAGTAGTTTAATATATTTTAAAAAGAGAAGAGTAAATATAAATCATTAGTAAAGTTCGAAAGAGTATTAAGAATGAACAGGAGACCCACATACAATGATACAAGTTTGTAAATCCAATTTACGAGGTAAGAGCATTTACTAGTAGGTCATCAGAAAAGTCATGATAAATTTTTCTGTGTAGGCACACATCATGACTCTCCTGATGACCCAATAAAATCTTGAAAACACGGACTATTTTACCTGATGAAAATGAAGACAGAATGTTACTGAGGCATACAAAATAAATGTAATTTTATTTCAATAATTCAAGTTCTATGCAATCATAAAAACTGTAATAAATGGAATCCAAACAAAAGATTTACTATGAGAGTAAGAACAGCAAGAGGTTGGGACCAGCAGTCGATGTAATGGCTATGTCACTGGACTCCCATTTAGTCGACCGCAGTTCGAGCCCCAGACCTGGTGGCTTAAACTCACGCCAGGTGTGTGTGCGTGCGTGCCCAAGATCCCGAGAAAAGAATGGAGAAGGGACTGTGGCATGGCCATCCCCCTGGGGAGTGATTTCTCACTTTCTGTCTCTCTGTCTCTCTCTGTCTTTCTGGTGAGTGCATGCACCCTATAGCAAAAACCTCTCCAAAAGAAAAGAAAAGAAAAAAGAGCAGCAAGAGACAATAAAGGTTGGAGAACAGAAATTAGAATGGGGGTTGATAAACAAGCACAGGAAGAAATCTATCAGCTCTTATCTAGAAAGGAAGCAAGAAGTCAGCTCAAGCACAGTGACAGCAGGAGGAACACACTGCTCTGGGCCAAGGAACATGCCAAGTAATGCCACTGTGAGACCATGGGCAAAGCAAAATACTGAAAATGAAGGCAAGGACAGTGTAATGGCAAAATAAAGACCAATAAACGGAAAATAAAACCAGATTATTTCAAAGCTGCCCTCAAAAAGTGTCCAATACTTCCATGGATTCTTGAGATTAATAAACTACAGGAAGAAAACGTGAATAAGAAGAAAAAAAGTAAAACATAAAACTTTAAAACTGACTAAAGCTAAAGTTTCAGGACACCAGGCTCTGATTTAAATAGCAGGGCTAAGGGTGAATCAGAAAAATTGTTACTCATACATAATAGAAAAAGCTATGTGTAAGTTTTAAGATACTTCAAACTAACAAAGTTTTATTTTTTAAAAACACATAATATATTTAAGCCCCAGCTAAGCTTCTACCTTGTGGGGCGTTCTGTTTGCCCCATTAGAGAAGAGTAAATCAAAACATTAGCTGTACTATGTAAATAAAACTTTTACAAATACTGTTCACAAGAACCTAAATTTGATGCCCCTCATAAATCTTTCCCAGAAAATAGTCTTAAATACTCTCCCCACTTTTTCATTCTTTGTCACAGCAGACAAAGACCACACATTTGATAAGGATAATTTGCTAGTTATTTGATATAATCAAACACTAAATTTTGTATTATAAACTTTGTAATAGAAGTACACTAGTTTCACCAAGTAGAATAAAACTCCTTAATGAGAAAGTGCCACTTTGTTCCTCACAGCGCTCAGTATCTAGGAATACAATGATATAGAACTTTCAGCTGATGTAATATTGAGTGAATCATATGTGTACATTATTCACCATATTCCACAAACTCGCCTTCTAAATTTCTGGAAATTAATAAATAAATAAAATTAATAAGTTAATTAATTAATTAATTCTGATGTCAGAATTAACAACATCATCTTCGCTAAATCAGCTGCTAATTTTGGCAAAATTGTGTATCTTCTCTCATATTTATTTCCAACATTAAATCACAAGTTTCTATCAATTCCCTCATCAATCTCTGATAATTTCAGATTCACTAGTTTCTTCCTATTATTAATCTTTGTCTAAGTC
Organism: Tupaia belangeri chinensis; assembly: GCF_000334495.1. Lineage (NCBI taxonomy): Eukaryota > Metazoa > Chordata > Mammalia > Scandentia > Tupaiidae > Tupaia > Tupaia belangeri. Next base: position 215,127 of record NW_006159682.1, on the reverse strand, counting down.
CTCATCTCTTGTATGTGGATTTACCAACCATTCTGGTCTATCATACATGCCAAACAGCATCTTTAAGACATATTTTAAACTTTTTTTTTCCCATTTAATCACTCTTCCCAATTAACTCTGAGAAGTAATTGTTTAACTAAATTTAAAATGTATATTCATATTTCTTCTTCAAATTACCCCTGCTCTTCCTTCTCCAAGACTCTCATGAGGCCTTTGGTACTCTACCCTGGTTATTGGCCAGCTCTGTAAGTATGCACAGCATGTACACTTTCTTCCTTTTTTTTTTTTTTTTTTGGAGAGGTTTTCACTGTAGGGCGCGTGCGCTCGCCAGACAGACAGAGAGAGACAGAGAGACAGAAAGCGAGAAATCACCCCCCAGGGGGGATGGTCATGCCGCAATCCCTTCTCCTCCATTCTCCTCTTGGGATCTTGGGCACGCACGCACACGCGCCAGGCGTGAGTTTTAAGCCACTGGGTCCGGGACGCAAATCACAACATAGCCATTACGCTAACTGCTGGTTCCCATACACTTTCTTCATATCTTGATCGAACTTCATATCCTTGAGCCAGCAGGTGGTATAGTGGTTAAGGCGCTGGATCCTACATGGCCAACTCCACAGCAGGAGTCCCAGACATGGTGGTTTAAAAAGCACACTGAACACATATGTAAGCATGACCAAAACCACACCCCTTGGGGTGTGATTTCTCATTTTCCTTCTCTGTCTCACATGCTCTAATGTAAAAAAAAAAAAAAAAAAAAAATGAAAAAAAACAAACATATCCTTTAAGAATACTTGAAGTTCACCCCATTCTGACTACTGCTGCTTAAAAAATTTCCAGTTTATATATTATATTATACTACATTATACTAATTCATAGGCTTTAATTTTTTTCATTATGCACTTAAATATGTTTCTTTTCCTTATTATTATTTTTTGAGAGGTTTTTGCTATAGGGCGTGTGGGCTCACTCACCAGAAAGACAGAGAGAGACAGAGAGACAGAAAGCAAGAAATCACCCCCAAGGAGAGAGGGCCATGCCACAAACCCTTCTCCATTCTCCTCTCAGGACCTTGGCACGCTGTACGCACATGCGCCCAGAGTGAGTTTAAGCCACCAGGTCTGGGACTTGAACTGTGGTCAACTATAAGGGAGTCCAGCGACATAGCCTTTATGCCAACTGCTGGTCCCATGCACTTAAATATTTTATATGCACTTAATATACCAACATATTCCTGGCCATAGCTGTGTATGTTTCTTTTCTATTGTAACTTATTACTATTCATTATACTAATTTCCATTGTTTTATGGTTGGTTTCGTTTATGAGAACGCTGAGGAATTCTTTCTCCCACTAAGAGCAGTCACTTACCTGGTATCTCTGATGATTACTTTCATGTCATTAAGCCGTTGTACCCACATTGGTCAAACACCAGTTTAGGTATCACTGTGAAGGAATCTGTTAGGTGAGATTCACATTTCAATTGGTAGAATTTGAGTAAAGCAGATTATCCTCCATAATGTGATGGGCCTCATCGAATCAGTTGAAAGTTTTTAGATAAAAGTTGTGAATTCGGAGGGAGAGGAAATTCTGCCTCAAGGCTGCCTTCAGACTCATATAACATCATCTCTTCCCAAGGTCTCCAGCCTGCTAGACTGCTCTAAAGATTTCAGCCTCGCTAGGCCCCACAATCACGTAAGTCAATTCTTTAAAATATCTCTTTCTTTAGTCACACACCACATAATGATGTTTTAGTTAACAACACAGACCACACATACAAACGGTGGTCCTATAAGGTCCTAACTGGTTTTACCATTTTGCCTAGGCGTGCAGTAGCTATACAACCGAGGGTTGTGTAAATACACTCTATAATAGTTTGCGCAATGACGAAATTGCCTAAGACTGCATTACTCAGAATATATCCCCACTGTTAAATGATATATCACTGTACACACACACACACTCTTACCCTCAGGACTCTTTTTCTAGAGAACCTAATACAGTGTTTCACAGTTTAGGGGATCCAAAAGAGGTCTTCATGTTCCTCAATCGATTCATTCATCTAAAAATACTTGAGGGCTGGCCCTGTAGCACAGTGGTTAAATGGCTCCCACATGACTGACTAGGAAGTCTAGTCCCGGTGGCTGGAAAAATACTAGGCGTGTGTAAGGGTGCCCAGGACTCTGAAAGAATAGGGAATAGGAGGAAAATGGATTGCAGTGTGACCAGGCCCCCACTGGGGTTCTCACTCTGTTTCTCTGTCTCTCGCTCATGCACATGTATGCCCCCTGGCATAAAAACAATAACAATACTTTAAGAAATATTTGAGTGTCTGCTCTGTGCTACATTCTGAAGATTCAAAGTTGATCTAGTTGTCTCTGTCCTTGAGACTCGGGAGAGGTTTAACTGAAAAAGGAGATCATTAAAAATAATGTGATAAATATCATAAGGTTATAAAGCTCAGGAGCATAGAGTAAGATTATATTAACTGAGCTTCCTACAACAATTGAACCCTACTTCCTACAGCTAAAACACAATTCATCATACATTGACCCTTGGAAATCAATTACTTACCCTAAACATACAAAGCAAAAACACAAATAAAAGCATAGTATGTAAAGACAAACACACAGTGTGTGTGTGCATGTGCATACACAGATAATATTAATATTCCTTTGGGGTGATTTCTTTATATGAACTGAACTGGCTAAGAAGTCTTTAAACAGTACTTAGAATATTGAAGAATCTTGTTCCAGGTTGAAAAGCCAAATGGATTAACTGGGATTGGAAAGATAGACACAAAATTTCACAGTTCATAAATCTCAAGCATATCACGTAAAATGAATATTGTAAAGTGGCATTAGTCTTTAGTTCTTTGAAATGTAATCACAAATTAAGTCACAAAGTCCTTATTTTGATGTCACCTTAAGTATATATGAAAAGTGATTAAATTTTAAGTTCACTTAAGAATACTTTCATTAATTTTCTGTAGCTCTTATACTTAAAACTATGCTTCCTTTTAAAAATTCAGGACCTGTTTCACCATGTGAAATATAACCTCTAAATTGAACCATTAAAAAGAAATCACTAACTTAAACATAATAGTTAAACCTCAATCAAGCAGTACTCTTTTTTTTTTTTTTGCCTTTGGTTCTACATTCAAATAAGGAGATTTCCTTAATTCCCAGTTTTCTGAAAATTTATAATGCTTTATAACTCTGTGAGACTGTGCTAAGAACTATTTTATTAAAATTGCTGTCAATATTAAAGTAGAAAAAACACAGTTTCTGATATTAATTAAACTGGTGATACTCTTATATGAGCACAATCTCATCATTTCCCCATAAATATTCATTCTGAGCCAGTAAAACCTACATCCCCATAGCAGGCACACAGTAAATACTTGTTAAATGAATGAATGAGATGCTCACAGGCCTAGATTCCTGTAGTCTGAAATTCCATGACCTTGTTCCTGCGTGTTTTTCAAACCACCTCATTTGTCTCCTTCAATATGGATACTGTCAAAGTTTTGTTTTGTTTTGTTTTTAATGAAGTTCCCTCTGGAACAACAGGGGCCTCCACATATGTATACTCCCTCTAAGAGACTACATATATCTCACTAACATTTCATGAAATAATTGAGGCAAATTATTAGAAGTGTCTGTTGTGCCCAGAAAAGTTTTATATTCAAATACAAATCCCTTCATGCCAAGCTGAAAGCTTAATAAGCCCTGTGCAGAGGCTGAAAGGCTAAAAAGGCCCTAAAAATCAATCAGGCGCCATAAGAAGTCAAACTGGGTCCCTTGTTAATTTGACAAGAACTAAACTATAATATCCTTGGGTAAACTATTTAACTTCCAGGAGCTTCCATTTTCTTTTCTTTTTTCTTTTTTGGAGAAGTTTTTGCTATAGGGTGCGTACGCTCGCCAGAAAGACAGAGAGATGGAGAGACAGAAAGTGAGAAATCACCCCCCAGGGGGGATGGCCACACCGCAATCCCTTCTCTATTCTCCTCTCAGGATCTTGGGCACACATGCACACGCGCCCAGCACGAGTTCAAGCAGCCAGGTCCAGGACTTGAACCATGGTCAACTACATGGAAGTCCAGCAATATAGCCATTACGCTAACTGCTGGTCCCAAGGAGCTTCCATTTTCTCATCTGTAAAAATAGAAGTTGGCCACACCAAGATTCTATTATTAAATCTAGAAAGGAAAGAAAATTTACCTTAAATATTCTTTTGAAAGATATAATACTTCAGAGGCCCTATAAAAATGGTTTTAACCTGGTTTGGGTAATGGACAGCTCTGAGATGCCAATAAAAGCTAAAGATACCTCGTCTTTAAAGAATTCTCACATGGACAAAATTTTGTATATCAGGAGAGCTGAATGACTCTTTGATGGAACTCATGCTAAAAAACCTCTGTTCCAGGAGCCAGCAGATAGCGTAGCTGCTACATCCCTGGACTCACATGTCCCGGACCCAGTGGCTTGAAACTCATGCCAGGTGCATGTGTGCATGCGCCCATCTCCTCTCCACTGTTCTTTCGGGATTCGGGACACGCACGCACATGGCTGGCCTAAGTTTAAAACCATCAGGTCCAGGACTCAAACCATAGTCAATCATGTGTGAGTCCAGTACATTAACTACCATGCCTCCTACTGGCCTCCAAATTTGATCAATTCAATTCTCTTCATGTGGACAATTCATAGGGAGATAGAACTTCAATAAAAACATAAAATTAAATATGAGCAATTGAATTACTATGACGGCTTAAATTTCTGAAAGATTAAGTACCAATTATGTTTTTTAAAATAATTACTTATTTAATTTTACTTATTCATTCATCTAATTTGACCAGAGAGAGATACACATGAGAGAGAGAGAGAAAGAGAGAGAGAAAGAATGTAGGAAAGCAAGCCACGGGTCCGGTATTCGAACCACAGTCGACCATGTGGGAGTGTCCAGTGCCTTAACTACCATGCCACCTGCTGGTCCCTATCAATCATGTTTGTAAAAAATAAAGCACAGTCACATCACATCTAAATTTATAATTAAGGTAAGTTTTTTTGGGCTACAACATGAATTTGTTCATTATCTACATTTCTAGGAGAAAAATTTAAAACACTTTTCAAATGTAAAAGGAAAGAAAGTTGAGGGGCATGATAGCATAGAGGGAAAAATTATACGATTCTCTAGAAGTTAATCAAAAGCGGGAAAATTATACTGGTGTTAAGGTTTTATAAATCATCCACAGAATAAGCTAAAAGGATGCTAATGTCTGCTTTTGTAGTCCAGTTTCTAATGCACATCTTTTGTGCAAGCTTCTTTTAGGATTTTTGTTGTCTAAAATCAGTCCCCAGGGAGCCAGCAACAGGAAATTCTGGGATTATTTTCTGATGCAATAAATGGAAAAGCCTTTTTAATACTGAATCGAGGAAAATAATGAGTCTGCCCCAGTTGTGACAACAATATCCTTGCACTGTCAGGAATATGAAAGTAAAACAGCTTTAACTTCCAGTATATTTTTTCTGCCTATTTCATTAAACTATATAGAATTTTCTTAACAAGATTTTTTATTAAGATTTGAAATCATAAGTTAAGCGTTTTAATTGTAAGCGACAAAAGTTCAGTTCAGGAAAGAAACTTTCTGTTTTATTTTGTTTTGTTTTGTTTTGTTTTGTCTTGTCATAGGATGCTCGCACTAGCCAGAGAGACAAAGAAAGAAATTGAGAAATCGCCCTCCGAGGGGCAATGGCCACAAAGCAATCCCTCTCTTCATTCCTCTCTCAGGATTTTGGGCACACACGTACTCCTGGCATGATTTTCAAGTTGCCAGGTCTGGGACTTCATCATGGTCAGCCATGTGGGAATCTAGCACCTTGACTACCGTGCCACCTGCTGGCCTTACAAAAGATAAACATTTAAATACTCATATAACTGACTTACGGCAACATAAATTCTGGATTCTTCAATGTTTCGCTAACAAGTTTCTTAGGGATTGTGATTTACTAGATTTACTTGAATAACTGCACATTTTCCTTGCATGAATTACACTACGAAAATGAACAGGGAAATGAAGTAAATATTTAAGTCTTAAACCACAGTAACCCTCTCACTCCTGATTTATGGTTCTAGATTCTTATTCCTGTTTATATATATTAAAAAGAAATAGTGCACTTTCTAAAAACTGCAGATATTAGCAGCATAATTAAATTAGAATCCAGATTTAATGCTTCTATCCTCTCAGCTGTTTCACTGTTTTTGGAAGTCCTACTGAGATCTAAAGTTACACTGGGCAAGGCCTTGAGGGCATACTTCATGTGGGAAAGCAGCATGCATGACAATAGCAATTCAAAAAAACAGGGTTTTACTTCTGAGACTTGCCATCAACCTGCCTTTGTGACACCAGGCATATGGCAACTTCTAAGGGACTCAGTGTTTGCCGTTTGTTGAATACAGATGTTGAAGCGCATGTTGTCCAAAGTCACTTACAATTAAGAATCTTGTGTAAATCTGTATTTATGTAAGTATATGAATGAGTAATGGAATTAGAGTAAGTGCATGTGAGTGTATGGACAAAGGTATACATATAGAAGAAGAAAACGGCAAAGAATTGCATGGGAAACAAAGGTACAATGTTCACATCCCGGAGTTCCCTTTCATGGTTTGCATTTGTCTTATGACAAACAAGGGCCCAGAAGACCCACCACTCTCATCCAAATCCCCAGCACACTCCTTCATGCTGCCACTTTTCTAATGTCCAAAACAATATAAATAAGAGTGTGCTTTCCCTCTAACACTGGGTCGTCGGAAAAGTCACGACACGTTATTCAATAGAAAAACATAGAAAACGGACCAGCAGATAGAGTAATAGTTATGTTGCTGGACTCCCACGTACCCCACCACGGTTCAAGTACTGAGCCCAGTGGCTTAAACACACACACACTGGGCATATGTGTGTGCCCAAGATCACAAAAAGAGAATGGAGGAGAAGGGATTGCAGCATGGCCATCCCCCCTCAGGGGTGATTTCTCTCTCTCTCTCTCTCTCTCTCTCTCTCTCTCTGGCCCCATAGCAAAAATCTCTCTTTAAAAAAAAAAAAGGAAAACTAGATTAGAACTTTTCCAACAATCCAATATAACTACTCCCATATCTAGTCCGGGGCTGGCAGACTTTTCTGTAAAGAGTAAGATAATAATTTTAGGTTTTATAAACTATGAAGTCTCTGTTGCAATTACTTAACTCTGTTGTCCTAGTGGGAAAGCAACCATACACTATATGTAAACTAATGAACATGGTGGCTGTGTGCCAATAAAACTTTATTTATAAGAAACAGGCTGCAGGCCAGATTCAGCTGATAAGGTACAGTTGCTAACTCCTAGTACAGATCACATGAAGAAACACAATGCTATCAACCAGCCATAAGCTAAGGTGGCATGGTATGAGAATAGAAAACTAATAAAAAGAAAACAAATTATGACTAATTTAAAATTTCTCAGAGTACTTTCAGCCTAGTATAATAAAAAGCAGCCGGCCAGCACAAGGCGTAATGGTTGCAAGGCTAGACTTCCACCATGGTTCAAGTTCCAGACCCAGTGGCTTGAAAACCACACTGGGCACATGTGTGTGCATGCCCAAAATCCCAAGAGAAGAATGGAGAAGGGACTGCGGTGTGGCCATCCCCTGTGAGGGGTGATTTCTTACTTTCTGCCTCTCTTTCTCTGTCTCTCCAGAAAGCACATGAGCTCTATAGCAAAAGAAAAAGCATGATTCAGTAGTATCCACGTCAGCATTTCATATATACTAGCCACTTAATAAGTATGGTTCTTAGTAAGTATCCTCTACAGAGCCATCATCAAGACAGCGCCTGATGCCAAGTCTTACTTCTAGAAATCAGCTATTCCAGCCTTCTGACACCAGCTAGTAGTTAACTCTTTTTGATTGTAGCAAAAATACTCCTGGTCCCACTACATGAAACTTTTTAACTTATTTATTTTAATTTGACCATAGAGGGACAGAGAGAGAGAGAGAAAGCAAGAAAGCGAGCTGCCAGGTCTGAGACTTAAACCGCAGTCAGTCATGTAGGAGTTCAGCGCCCTTAACCACCATGCCACCTGCCATCTCTACATGAACCTACTAAGTGCTACACCCTTCCTTTTCCTCCCTCATTAATTCAAAGTTACAACTTCACAGTCTTATCCATCCTGAACCCAAAATATTAGTCATTACTATTATTCACCAGTGGCCCAGGAAAGATGGTAAGGAAAGAGACAAGAAAGAGGACAGAGTCAGGTAGGTTCAAGTAGCAGACAGCTTAAGAGTAGCATTACCACCCTTTCCAGACTCTTCAAAAAAAAAAAAAAAAAAAAAAGCCAAGTGCCAACTTACTGTTAATTTAAATGAAAATGTTGTCTCCTTCAGTGGGAACAAAGAACATTTCACTTTGCAAAGTGTTCCCTAATGAAAGAACTCAGTTATAACAGGGGGAAAAACTTCAGTAAGCTTTATTCTTACTCTTTTATCTAGATCACTCTGCTTCCAGCTGTGAAACTGACTGATGTTTTTAAAGCTCCCAAAGAGCCTCTACTTGTAACCATGGTTACAGCTCCAAAACAGTACAGGGGAAAAAAAAGGTAGGAGGGGACAGTGATTTAAGGAGAAAAAACGGTTTTCTTGAATTTCATCAAATGAAACTATAATAACATGAGATCAGCTGATGGCTGGGCAAGGACCTCAAGATTATGACTTCTCTACAGAATCGCCAGGGTACCTGATCTTTCAGCCCCACAGGACTAGTAGTGATTCAGTGATTCACTTTACCTTAACCAGAAGTGATCCCCAAAAGCTAATTTAGTCAACTACAATGGACAATATCTTATAAACTCAACTAATATTCTTGTCAAGAGGCTTCTCCTGAATTTGCTTTCCAACAGATGCTTACTTGGAAAAAATCAAATTAAGAGCATGAGGTTGCTTAATAAGTATATGAATCTTGAAACTAAGCAGTTCCTATGATTTTAATAAAAAGCTGTCTAAGTCATTCTTCTCAATCTTTGTTTTTCAAAAGGTTTTCACCTAATGTCCTCCTTTTCAAAACTATTAGCATCCTTTTCAGTTATTAAATAATTCATTCATTAATATTTGAGAGTCTATCATGTTTCAGGCAACTTATAAGATATTGGATATATTACAATAAAGAAAAAAAGACAAAACTCATGCCTTTATGGAGTTTACAGTATAATGAAGAAGACAGCATTAAATAAACAACTGCAAACTGCAGTAATGTGCTACAAATTTTAAAATAAACAGTGTTTACTGGCATATCAAGAAAAGCTTCTGGACCAGCAGATGGCATAATGGTTACGTCACTGGACTCCCATGTAGTCCGACCACAGTTCAAGTCCCAGACCCAGAGACCTAAAACTCACGCTGAGCACATATGTGTGTATGCCCAAGATTCTGAGCAAAGAATGGAGAAGGAATTACTGTGTGGTCCTTCCCCTAACTGGGGGGTGATGTCTTATAAATCTCTTTTACAAAAAAAAAAAAAAAGTTTCTTTGCTATATAAGAAGAACCTATTACTGATAATGGATGATAAGTAGGTATTATACTAGCCAAGTATGGAAGGGAAGAGTGCTCTCTAGGTCAAAGGAAGAGCAAATGTGCCAATTCAGAGAAATGGGAATCCTGGCACATTGGAGGGATCAAAAGAAGTATTGAAAGATACCCGAGCTTCTATAAACTTTTAAGTCCCAACAAAAGTTGATAGACTTTCATATTCACAAACTGTAGATGAAAAACATTCTAAATAGTAGCATTGAAAGCTAACCTTTATTGAGCCTTCTTCACTCAGTACCAAGGAGTATATAAGCAATAATACACTTTATCTCAAAGATGTCTCAGTGTAACAGCATATAAGAAAGGTGTGATTTATTCCCAGTTCCCAGTGGAAACTGAGGCATAGAGAAATCTGTTAACTTGCCTAGAGTTACTTGATTCTACAGCCTGTGCTTTTTCATAACCACAATCATATATAATGGCGACCACATTATCCAAACTCTTTTACTAAAGAGTTCTAAATTCTCAGGACCAGCAGATGGTGTAATGGTTAGATCGTTGGACTCCCAGGTAGTAAGCCATGGTCCTGGACCTAGCGACTGAAAATTCACACATGGCATGTGTGCATGCGTGCCCAAAATCACGGGAGGAGAATGGAGGAGAAGGGATGTGGAGTGGCCATCCCCCCCCCCCCCCCGGGGTGGGGGGTGATTTCTAGCTTTCTGTCTCTCCTGTGAACACACATGCCCTATAGCAAAAATCTCTTAAAAAAAAAAAGTTCTAAATTCTTGTTCCATTTCTGCAATTAACTTGATTGACTCTGTGCTTCAGTCAAATCATTTCACTTTTTGCTCATTTCAAAAGATGAGATAAAAGTAGATGATATTAAAGTCTTCCTAGCTTTTAAACTCTATGACTTCCTGATTATATTACTAATTTTCTCCATAACAGAAGTTTATACCTTTGGTATTTTATAGTTCATATGGCATAATTTAGGAAATTATCTAATTTCAACAATCCACTAATTAATCATTCAACAAAGGTGCACTTTGTGTTAGGTATTCTTCCAGATATTAGGAATACAGTAGTAAGCAAAATCTCTGAATTCATGGTATTTATATATAATTCAGTGAGAGACACAAACAGTAATTTAAAAAAAAATAAGTGAACGATATAATATATTAGAACAAAAGGATTGGACAGAAAAATATATCAGGAAAAGGAGGAACTGCCGATTTCTCCACACCTATCATGGACAGAAATCTGTTCAACACTAAGGCAAACTAAAGATAAATAGTACCTGATTCACCTCTGATCAGTCTGGCAGACACTAACATGAGGAACTCTATAGAAGACAACTAGACAAAGTGCTACAGGAACACAAAAGAAAGAGCGATGAGACTGAAGAAACTGGGTTGCAAGCTGGATTTTGCTCTCTTACATACACAAATTTTTTTAATTTCTTAAGGAAGAATGTGAGACCTATATTTTAAAATTCACATTCTAAGATTTTATAAAACCTTATACAGTCTGTTCTTGGGACCAGCAGTTAGCCTAACGGCTATGTTGCTGAACTCCCATGTAGTTGACTGCGGTTCGAGTCCGAGACCTGGGCTCACGCCAGGTGCGTGTGCTGGCGTGCCCAAGATCCGAGGGGAGAATGGAGGAGAAGGGATTGCGGCATGGCCATCCCCCCTGGGGGGGTGATTTCTCATTTTCTGTCTCTCTGTCTCTCTCTGTCTTTCCAGCAAGTGCACGTGCCCTATAGCAAAAGGGGGAAAAAAAAAAAACCAACCTTATTAATAAATATTTTAAGAAGACTTGAAAAATAGACAATATTTTCCTGTTTGAGAAGACTACAATTTATACAAAAACTGATTCTAAAGTTATAGGCTTAATATGAATCATATATAAACTATAACAAGTTTTAGAAACACAATCATAAAGAATCTCTACTACACTTAAAAGAGTACATGTAAGAAAAGTCAAGGACATTCTCAGAATGAAGAGGAATGAGGGTGGATATACTCTAATGATGGTGAAGACAGATACTGATATTCTTTTCTCAACTGCATTTCCTTTCACAGACTTCCCTGCTATTCTATAATCACCATCCATTCCCTTGGTGAAGTTTGGGAATATAAAGAGAAAGAAATAGTTAAAATTCACCTTCTCAATTAAAGAAAAGATTTTGCAGTATGATAAAAGTCTTGAAAGTCTGGTTTTCCCAAAGAAGGAATTTTTTTAAACACTAATATTTTCTGCCCGAGCCTGAAAGAGTCGGATTCTAGTTTCTTCCACTGCATAGCTCTTCTGCCCATGACAGCTAACACATAAGGCCTGCCACCAAGGTACAAAGGTGATACTACCTAGAGAAAATGTAAATGAAAGCTCTGGCTCCGGAACTGGCCAAAGGATCCTGGGATTGAGGAATAATGAAGTGAGACAAAGACAGGAAATGCAAGTGACTGATAACTCCCATCACTTTCTTCAGGTAGAAGCTGCAGAAGGAATGGAATGTCTGACAGCGTGAGGAAATCTGAGAGTTGCAATGGCTTCTGCCCTGCTTCTCACTGAGATGGTGCAAAAACACTGCCCTCCAGAGACATCTCTTGCCACACCATCCATACACACAAACACCACCATCTTTCTTACCTTCCCCATGCACACCCAACACCAGCTTGAGATAGCAACACCAAAATATACACGCAGAAGCAGTCAGATTGAGCAAGAATGTGAGACCAGCTCTGGCATCTCTGTTATCTCCTACCTGACGCAGGAGATACTGGAAAATTCCTGTGTGCTCTAAAGGAGTTTAAGAAAAGTAGCAAGATGCTGGATGTTGAGTTTAACAGAAGAGGTCACTGTGATACAGACAAAGTAATTTTACAGCAGAGGCCTAGAAGAGAGACCCCAATTATTGGGGGGAGGGGGGAAGCACTGGGAAGCCCAAGCCACAACTCAGGCTATTTGTGTCACCAGGGAGGATGGCAAATTCATCCTAGAAGCCAAGAGAAGAGATCTCAAGTGACATCAATTATAAAGTAGAATAGCCAAGGACAGTTGTGGTAGCACCTCAGTGGTCACAATTTCAGGGAGTAGCCCACTCCCTTTAAAGGAGAAAGTAGGAAGTAAAACAAAAAGATAGCACATAGACTGGGCAGCTTGGCACCATTCCACCATTACAAGGTCATACAAGCCACACACACCCAGCCCATGAGTCTGGACTCTGCTGTGGGGAGACATAAGAGAAGAGACATTATCTGAATCAGTAGTATCCAGAAACCGGAATATCCAAAGTGATCAATTTAAATGATTGGGTAAGACCTAGTTTACCAGACTGGAGTAAGGTTGTGACCAGGGTTCATCAAAAGGAAAAGAATGTGTAATAGAAAAATAAAGAATAGAATAGAATAAGACCTTTTCTTTGCATACCTGAGTATGAGTAAGCTATGATCCTGCTACAGAATTTATGATAATTTTTTTATGTGAGAATTCAATAAGTATTATTGCCACATTAGAAACCAACAGCGTCATTTTAACAGTGGACTTTTAGTTCAAGATGGCAGACTGAACCCATTCAGTCTATCTACCTTTTCTCCTTACTAAACACTTTATGTCAGGATGGCCTGGGGGCATGGGCAGGCCAGGCAGGCCACAGAGCACCTGCGTGCAAACCCACCAAATATGTGCAGTACAACTCTTTTAGTAAGGAAGTCCTGACCATAGAATTTATTAGAGTCTAAAGTCTTTGTCCAAGGGCTTACAGTGTGAACTTTGAGATGAAGATAACAGCAGTCCAGAGACAATCTCAATGGGGGTGGGGGCAGGAACAACTCAGAACTAATCAGAACTCTCTCTGCAGAAAAATTCCCTCCTTAAAGCAGAAACTGAGGGACATGTCCCAGCTTGTTACCCTTATCTCTGCAAGTGTATGAGGAGGAAAAGGAAACCTACCTCCTATCTCGCATAGCAAATGCAACTGCAGAGTTCTATGGTCAGCCATGACATTCATGTTTTCTAAAGTGGGATGAATATTGACCTTTACAGAATCACAACAGTTACCAAGATTTCAAGGACTATCATCAAACAGCCAGCACCAGGATAATCTAAGGTATTGGTTTATGTGCCTTATCCAAGAGTTACTCAGTAAAATTTTTGTGAATGGGACTAGGAATCTGCTTAACTGGGTTCCCAAGTGACTGCTATACACATTTAAGTTAGACAACCACTGATTTCAACCTTCATTTGAAATTACCATAAAGAAAAACAACCAACATTTAATAAAGCCCAAGAGAGGCACTAAGTAAAAAAGCAGACACGACAACCCACAGAAAACACTGTAAGATGTCAAAGAGAAACACATGATTTCAGTTTTTATCTTGAGAGAGAGTCAACAATCTAATACATCCATAAGGCAAGAAAAATCTGTTCTTAAAATGCAGAAATCAAGGAACGAGAATGTTTAGAAAATTAAAAGATTATTTCAAAATGAAATAACTTGATTTTCAGTGAAGCCCCAGATGGAGTAAATCCATTACAGCCTATCTCCCTTGTTACAACTAAAAACTCTGGATGGAGTATTAAAAGGAACCAGCCGAGGACGGCGAAAACAGGCACACTGGAGAGGGAGGTCAAAGTGTGAAGAACAGCCAATATGGTAGTGAGCATACTTTTTTTTTTAAGAATTATTTTATTTAACTTTATTTATTATTATTATCATTATTATTTTCCAGTTTGATCAGAGAGAGACAGAGAGAAAGGAAGTGAGAAAGCAAGCCACCAGATCTGAGACTTGAACCGTGGTTGGCCATGTGGGGAGTCCAGTGCCTTTAACCACCATGCCACTTGCTGGCCCTACTTTTTTTTTTTTTTAATCCTCCCTTTTTCCACCACTGTGACCTGAGAGTGGCTAAAATCCCAGAATTAAGCAGCTGACACATACAGCAGAAATTCCAAAGAAAACTGCCTTTCTCTAGCTGGGAAAAAACGAGTACCTGTAACTGGAGTGTGCATGAACAGGTAGAAGTGGAGTTTTCAGTCCTCCTCCTCCTCCTCCTCCTCCTCCTCCCTCTTCTTCTTCTTCCTCTTCCTCTTCTTCCCTATTTTCTTTCTTTCTCACTTTTTCTGCTTACCTTGCCCTGGAGCCAGTCTAAGTCATGAAAATGTACTACTAAGGAAGGACACCTGAAAGTCCAAGACAAACTTATCTTTCTATCCTGAAGAACTATAAAACAGGTCAAAATAGTATAAAGAATATATTATTTCTCTTTTTTTTCTCTCTTATAGCTTCAAGCCAGGAGGGGCTCTATGAGACAAAACTGCAAGAGTAGAAAGAGGAGGACAAGCCTGTAGCCTTGTGGTTGAAGGAGTTGGATCCCACATGGCTAACCTGAGTTCAAGTTCTATCCCAATGTCTTGAGGCACATATGTGTGCATGCCCCAAATCCTGACAGGATAGAGAAATGTAGGAGGATGGAGAAGAGATTATACCATGACCATGCCCCATAAGGGAGGCTTTTGCTCTCTCTCTGTATCTCTTTGGTGAGCACATGCACCCTCTGACAATTAAAAAAGAAAAAAAAAATGAAGAGATAAGAACCATTAAAAAAAAAAAAAAAAAAAAAAAAAAAAAAACAGTGAAGGAGGACACAGCCAGAGAGCAGAAGGAAAGACCCCCCACAAGGCCACAGACAGAAAAGATTTCCTAATTCCAAGTTGCATATGTACATAAGAACACAAAGAAGTATGGCAAAGGCTGAGGGATATGAACAACATAAAACACCCAGAAAGATAGAATAAAACAGAGATGACAATTCTCTCTTAAATGAATCTTTAACTCACTGCAGTTCTAACTAAAACCCTTCAGATGTTTATTTTTTTTTAATTGACTAACATATTCTAAAATTAACCTATAAGAATTATTACCAAAGAATATGCAAGACAAACATTTTAGGAAGATTAATAAAAGAAGACTTTCAAGCCACAATAACATTAAAACAGTATGATAAAACAGTATGATAATAATATGTAGTAACAGAAAATTAGGTCAAAGAAACATTATCATGGATAGACAAATAAGTACATGAATACAGAGGAATCTGTATATATGGTAAACTTGGTAATCAGTGGGTAAAACAAGACACATTCAATAAATGCTATCGAAACTATTTTAGGGGGAATTATTTTAGGGGAACAGCAGTTAGCATAATGGCTGTGTTGCTTGACTGCCATGTAGTAGACTGCATTTCAAGTCCCGGATCCAGTGACTTAAACTCACACCAGGTGTGTGTGTGTGCGTGCCCAAGATCCCAAGAGGAGAATGGAAAAGGGACTGCAGTGTGGCCATCCCCCCTCTGGGGTGGGGGGGTAATTTCTTACTTTCTGCCTCTTTGTCTTTCTGGCACGCACACAAGCCCTATAGCAAAAGCCTCTCAAAAACAAACAAACAAACAAAAAAAAACTATTTCAGGAAAAATTATTACTATGACATCATTTATTAAATTTGTGAAAGATTAGTCAAAGATATTCAAAGGAAGATGAAAGATTAAATATATGACAAAAAAGCAGTCAAATAATTCCTAATTTAAATGGCATTCCTTTTAATTTTTTTTAAAAAGTTGGTTAATTTTGTTATTATTATTATTTTTTTTAGTTTGCTACAGGGTTCATGTGCTCACCAGAGACAGAGAGTGTAGGGAGGGAAAGTGAGAACACAACCCAGCATGTGGTTGGTCATGTGGAAGTCCAGTGCTTTAACTACCATGCCACCTGCCGGTCCCCCTTTTTTAATCTTTTAAATTCCCATTATGTTAAGAAAAAAAAGTCTATGAACATATGTGTCTTTCTGCATTCACTGTAATGTATCAAACGTTTGGATAGTTCTATACCCCAAAAAAAGAAAGAAAGAAAAAGAGAGTTCTGGTAGTAGACCTGAATAGTTAAGCCTTTCAAATCTTAGAACACAATATTTTGGAACACACTGTCCAGCTATCAAATGAAAATCACTCATCATATAAGAAGCAGCAATATCTCAAACTGAATGAAAAAAGATAATGCATTGATGTCAATACCAAGATGATAGAAATGTTAAAATGATCTGGACCAGTGCTTTTTTGTTCTCCCCCTACCCCTACACCCTGTGGAGGGAGTGTCTACTCACCAGAGAGACACAAAAGACAGAGAGGGAGAAGAGAGTACCCCCATGAGAAATGGTCAATCCCTTCTGAATCTCTCTCTCCCTTCAGGATTTTGGGCATACATGTGCATACACACACAACTGGCAGGCTTCTCAAACTGCCAGGGCCAGAACTCAAACCAGGTAGTTGGCCATGTGGGATCTAGCTGCCTTAGCCACCAGGCAAGGGAGTTAGCCCTGGAAAAGAAGACGTAAGTAGCCATTATAAAAATGACTCAAGAAACAATTACACACAGACTTGAACAAATAGAGAAATCTCAAAAGGAAGAAAGGAAGATATAAAGAAGACAGGGAGGCCAGAGAGTGGTACAACGATAACCAAATAATGCTCTGCAAGGTCAACAAATATGGGAAGATGTTGTGACCACAACCAGAGACCTCCCTGAATGTGCTAGGTGACCATGAGCCCAATGTCTGAGGTTGGTTGAAACTGGGAGTGGATTACAGTGTGAAGACTTTGGGAGTACCTGCCTCTCTGCCTCTCTCTCTCAGTCATGGAAGAAAGAAACTTCTTTTAAAAACAAAAAGAAAATGGAAATATAGTAAAGAAAGAAAAGATACAAAGAAGAACCAAAAAAATTTTTCATAACTGAAAAATACTATTAATATATTGAAATAGAAATTCGATGAGTGGATACAACACTGGAATGCAGGAGAGATAGGAAAGAATCACTGAATTGGAAGGCAGAGAATGGAAACTATCCAATCTGAACAACAGAGAGAAAATGTACTGGAGACAAATTAACAGAACCTTAGGATCTATGTGGCTATAATGAAAGATCTATCTTTCCTACCATCAGAGTACCAAAAAGAGAGAGGAAAGAGCTGAAAAGATACTCCAGGAAACAAAGGCTAAATAAGTTCCCAACTTTGGCAAAACACATAAACCAATAGATTCAAGAAGCTAGGTGAGCCCTAGCAGGATAACCCCAATGCAATTCCACATCAAGGCATATCATAAACTTCTGAAAACCAGACACAGAAATTGTAATGAAAACAGTGAGAAATGACACCTTAACTATAAGGAAAAAAAATGGAGTTTTCTTCTCAGACTAAGGAGAGATGAAGAAAGTGGCACCATGCTTTTCAATGAAGTCCACACCTGATCTTTTGTGTCTGTTTCTATATCTGTTTTTTTTTTTTTTCTCTTGTTCTCAGCTCCTGGCATACTTGGATCTGGGCACTGAATGTGAGGAATTGGGTCTTAAAAATTATAAAGGATGTGAAGATTATGTTCAGTAGGAGAGTCCTTTAGTTTGTAGTTGGCAGTAGGAACTAATTCGATCAGAGATTAAGTCAATTTGAAGCTCATTTTCAATCTTATTAAAAACTGGTCTACTTTTGGTTCACCCAAACTGCTAAGAGGTGATTGTTCAGATGTTCCTCTGAAGGCCTAAAGTATAACCAAGACTCCCTTATCTCTAGCACCATGAGACTACTGGAAAGTTTGCTGAGCTTCTCAGTCTCTAGCAGTCAACTAATCTGTCTACTGGCTTGCACTTCTTTCTAAACTGTGACAATTTCTAGGAGATACAGGGTTCAGACTCTTGGACTTACTTCCTTATGACTGTCTTCTCTTCAGTATCTTCACCACTCAAACTCTAGCTAAACCACAGTAACCCTGAACTCCAACAGCTTGCACCTGCATAAGAGTGCCAAAAGCTCTTCTCTGCTTCTCTTTCTGAGCAAACAGTGTTCAACTTGTCCATCCCTTGTTGGTATCATCCAAACACTGTGAAAACTCTCCTAGAGACAAGTGATGTGACTTTTACCACTGATAAAATAAAAAATCCAAAAATAAAACCAAGAACAACAAAAAACCTCTCAGAAAATTATAGTAAAACATTATACTTACTAATAAAAAAGTATTGTCGTGTGTGTTATGAAGATGATAATGATGAGAGAAATTGCTTATACCATTCAACATACTACTAGAAGCCCTAGTCAATGCAATACATCAAGAAAAACAAAACATTATATGAAAAAAAAGACCTCTAAAAAGTTATTTGCATGAACACATATCCCTAAAAACTCAGAATCAGTAGAAACACTAGTAAAATAAATACCAAGTGTTCAGAATGATGTCAAGAAATTAAAGATGTGTCCCCGACCTCGGTTAAGGGAGAGGGGGAAGAAAACAGTTAATAACAACAATCATAATAACTAAGAAATTTATTTAGACTAGTGTGAGGTGGTTACCAAGAGCCAGTGTGGAAAAGTAGATCAAACTACTCAGTTTCTTCAATGAATATACTGCAAAAATTAAAAACAAAACAAAACAAAAAACAGAAAAAGAGACAGAGACCTGAGGGAAGGAGCAGAGGACAAAATAAATTTTAAAAGACTTTTTCTAAAGGCTTATTAACCAGTTACAATGTAAACCTTATGTGGATCCCAATTCAAATACAACAGTAAAAACAAAAAACAAAATGCTTTTGACATAAAAAACAATTGAAAATGTGCATGCCAACTGAATATTTAGTGACACTAAATAATAATTAATTTTTTAATTGCTGGAGGGCAGGAGCACTCACCAGAGTAATAGAGAGAGAAAGAAGGTAGGAGAAAGCACGCTCCTCGACCCCTGTGGGGCATGGTTATGCCACAATCCTTTCTCCATTTCTTTATTCTGTCCATATTTGGGGCACACAGAAACATGCACCTGGTGTTTTTCAAGCCAGTGATCCAGGATTTACACTGCGGTTAGTCATGTGGGATTTGGCTCCCTTAACTACTAGATTACAGGGCTGGCCCATTATTGTTAACTTTTAAGTGTAATAATGACGTTGTGATGATAGTCTTTAAAAAAAAGAGAAGATTTTCTCTTTTTCAGATACATACTGAAATACTGACAGTTCAAATGACGCGATGTCTGAATTCATTTCAAAATATGAGAGGGTATAAAGTGGGAGGAAGTATAAAACAAGAGGCCACAGATTGATAATTGTTGGAGCTAAGCAGGAGTTCATCATTCTATTTTATCAGCTTTGGCTTATGTTTGAAATTTTCCGTAATTAAACACATTTAAAATGCATATAGCATATGACTAAGCAATTCTACTTCTCATTATCTATCCTAAAGAAACTTTCATGTAGGTGAATGAGAAGACACAAAGTAATCTTTGTTTGTAATCTTCAAAAATTATGAACTATCTGCAGTAACTATGATAGTATTCATAGAAAATGTAATACAGAAACTGAAAAAGAATAAAACACAGGTCAGTATGTATGAACCACAAACATGTTACAGAGATAAATGAATCATGTCACCAAACTGTGTAAGTATACCATTTACCAAAAATAAACCACACAATACTATTTTCTATATAAATATACATGTATATTGTGCGTACATGAATGTGTAGATGTGGATAACCAGAACTATAGGAATACCCAAAATGGACTTCAGCTATAACCATCTTTTTTACTTTAAAAAGGAGAATTACTTTTGTAGGTAAAAGTAATTTTCAAAAAAAGAACATTAGCTCACATTTTTGCTCTCTTTGCAAATCAATAGATTTATTTTCCACTTTTGTATGGAAATGGAACTAAGAATCATCTCCTAGAAAATTAACCACTTAACATACCTTTCTCTAATTAAAAAAATCAGGACCAGATGGTGGCATGGTGGTTAAGGGGGCTGGATCCCACATATCTGAAGGCATGATTTGAGTCCTGGACCTGGCGGCTTGAAAAACTGTGCCATCCAGCGTGTACGTGCATGCCCAAAATCCTAAGAAGAGGATGGAAGAGAGAAGGGATTGCTATGTAGCCATCCCCACTGCTGGGTGCTTTTTCATGTTCTATTCCCTCTGGGCAAGCACACATGCAAAACAAAGAAAAGCAAATTTTAAAAAAATCAACTGTTTGTAGATAAGAATACAATTAATCTGGGGAAAAAATATTAGGTTGAACCACATGAAACTGCCAATACTCAGACATTCTTATCATCTAAAAAGGCAATTTCTGGGCCAGCAGATAGTATGGTGGTTAAAGGCGCTGGACTCCTACATGTAGAGTTCTGGACCTGGAGTCTTGCTTTCTCACTTTCTCTCTCTCAGTCTCTCACTCTCTCACTCTGTCCCTCTCTGGTCAAATTAAATAAATAAGTAAATAAAATTAAATAATTCTTTTTTTTAAAAAAGGCAATTTCACAAGTTTTGACCTACAGATGTTCTGATAATACTATTACTATAGAAAATTTAACATTTACATGTAGTATACTGCTAAAAACTTATTTATGAAAGACAAAATGTGTCAAATTTTATCACAGACTGCTATGAGAGGTATGGAAAACACTTAAGTCCTTAATTTCACTTGACTAGTGTCAACAAAACAATTCCAACATCTTTGCATTTTCTTCCAACTCTGTCCTCTTCCTTCTTCAGTGTGTGAAACAATTAAGATAGGCTATATTCTTTAATCCAATAATTATCTAACCCCAAATTAGTAATTTTCATCTTAGTCTTAACTAATGTTCACTTTATAAGTCTTATAATTATCAGTATCATTTACACTTCCTTTTAAAATTTTCCACTCAATTTTAGAAAGTATGAGGAAGTATATAATATTTCAAGAACTAAATACATTTTTTTTTAAAGTGGCAATGCTTTTGAAACCAAAACACTGGCTAGACACATAAAGGCAATATGTTAGTTGGTTATTGAGTCTCATTTATTCATTTAAAAAATGGAAGCTATAATAATAAAAATATAGGTTATATTTTTAGAAAGTAAGAAGTATAGAAAATTGCCTGTAATTATAATTATTCTTGTCATTGTGATAATCCAAATACTAAAAAAAATTTCCAGGAATGGGGATTTACTAAAATTTGTGAGAAAGATAAAAGAACTATCTTCTCTTCCTTCTCTTACATTTTCTTTCTTTCTTTCTTTCTTTTGCTATAGGGCGCTGTGCTCACCAGAAAGAAAGTGAGAAATCACCCCCCAGGGAGATGGCCACGCCACAATCTCTTCTCCTCCATTCTCCTCTCAGGATCTTGGGCATGCACGCACACACGCCTGGTGTGAGTTTAAGCAACTGGGTCCAGGACTTGAACCATGGTCAAATACATGGGAGTCCA
>NW_006159682.1:184284-191772 GCF_000334495.1 Tupaia belangeri chinensis | reverse complement strand
GTGCATGCCCAAAATCCTAAGAAGAGGATGGAAGAGAGAAGGGATTGCTATGTAGCCATCCCCACTGCTGGGTGCTTTTTCATGTTCTATTCCCTCTGGGCAAGCACACATGCAAAACAAAGAAAAGCAAATTTTAAAAAAATCAACTGTTTGTAGATAAGAATACAATTAATCTGGGGAAAAAATATTAGGTTGAACCACATGAAACTGCCAATACTCAGACATTCTTATCATCTAAAAAGGCAATTTCTGGGCCAGCAGATAGTATGGTGGTTAAAGGCGCTGGACTCCTACATGTAGAGTTCTGGACCTGGAGTCTTGCTTTCTCACTTTCTCTCTCTCAGTCTCTCACTCTCTCACTCTGTCCCTCTCTGGTCAAATTAAATAAATAAGTAAATAAAATTAAATAATTCTTTTTTTTAAAAAAGGCAATTTCACAAGTTTTGACCTACAGATGTTCTGATAATACTATTACTATAGAAAATTTAACATTTACATGTAGTATACTGCTAAAAACTTATTTATGAAAGACAAAATGTGTCAAATTTTATCACAGACTGCTATGAGAGGTATGGAAAACACTTAAGTCCTTAATTTCACTTGACTAGTGTCAACAAAACAATTCCAACATCTTTGCATTTTCTTCCAACTCTGTCCTCTTCCTTCTTCAGTGTGTGAAACAATTAAGATAGGCTATATTCTTTAATCCAATAATTATCTAACCCCAAATTAGTAATTTTCATCTTAGTCTTAACTAATGTTCACTTTATAAGTCTTATAATTATCAGTATCATTTACACTTCCTTTTAAAATTTTCCACTCAATTTTAGAAAGTATGAGGAAGTATATAATATTTCAAGAACTAAATACATTTTTTTTTAAAGTGGCAATGCTTTTGAAACCAAAACACTGGCTAGACACATAAAGGCAATATGTTAGTTGGTTATTGAGTCTCATTTATTCATTTAAAAAATGGAAGCTATAATAATAAAAATATAGGTTATATTTTTAGAAAGTAAGAAGTATAGAAAATTGCCTGTAATTATAATTATTCTTGTCATTGTGATAATCCAAATACTAAAAAAAATTTCCAGGAATGGGGATTTACTAAAATTTGTGAGAAAGATAAAAGAACTATCTTCTCTTCCTTCTCTTACATTTTCTTTCTTTCTTTCTTTCTTTTGCTGGAGAGACAGAGAGACAGAAAGTGAGATATCAGCCCCTAGTGAGTAGGGATGACCACTCTACAATCCCTTCTCCTCCATTCTCTTCTTGGGATCTTGGGCATGAGTTGAAGCCACTGGGTCTGGGAATCAAACCACGGTCAACTACATGAAAGTCCAACGACATACCCATTATGCCAAATTGCTGGTCCCCCTTCTCTTACATTTTCAACCTATCTCACTACAGAATCATTCTTTACAATGAAGATTAAAGAGATTTGGGGGCTGGCAAGTGGTGTGGTGGTTAGGGGTGCTGGACTCCCACATGGCCAACTGTGGTTTGAGTCCTGGACCTGGTGGCTTGCTTTCTCACTCCTCCCCCACACATTCTGTCCCTCACTGGTCAAATTAAAATAAATAAGTATATGAATAAAATAAAGATGAATAAAATAATTATTTTTTAAAAAGATTAAGGAGATCTTATTTTTTAAAAACCAAGCTTATCAGGTTAATGATTAATAATTTTTAAACGGTATCCAAGAACTCCTAAAGTCTCTAAATTCTACAAGGACTAAGTGATCTGGTGCTTTTCTATCCTTCGGTCTTATGGCTTATCATTTTTTGCCATTGTTCTTTGTGTTTCAGTTATGTGGTCTTTTTTATTTTTCCCACTTTACTTTTACTTTTTTATAAAATATATTTTGTGGGGCCAACAGATGGCATGGTGGTTAAGGCACTGGACTCTCACATGGCCAACCACAGCTCGAGTCCTAGACCCAGTGACTTGAAAATCATGCCTGGTGCCTAAAATACCTAGAGAATGGAAGAGGAGGGATTACAACATGGCCATCCCCCTCCCCTCTCTCTCTCTCTCTCTTTCTCTCTGTGTCTTTGCTATAAGTGCACACATCCTATGGCAAAAACCTTTTTAAAATGTATTTTGTAAATTATATAGTAAAATAACTTTTGGGGGATATATAGTTCTATGAATTTTAACATATTATGCATTCTTTTTTTAAAATAATTATTTTATTCAACCTTATTTATAAAGACATATGGGATATAGCAAAAGCAATCATAAGAGTATTTTAATTTTACCAGAGAGGGACAGAGAGAGAGAGAGAGCAGAAAGTGAGAAAGCAAGCCGCCAGGTCTGGGACTCGAACAGCGGTTCGCCATGTGGGAGTCCAGTGCCCCTATCCACAATGCCACCCGCTGGCCAACATATCATGCATTCTTAATAACTACTACCATCAGCAAAATACAGATGTCTACCTCCTTAAAAACTCCCTCATGCTTTACATCCACATCTTCCCATCACAAATGAAACTTAACTCTTCTGTATCAGAAAGGTTCTGTCTTTTTGTCATATAACAGAATATCTTATATATGAATTATACAGTTTACAATCTTTTGAGGCTGGCTTCTTTCACCCAGCACAATTCCTATGAGATTAATCTTAGTTGTCACATTTATCAGTAATTTGTTCCTTTTTACTGCTCAGTAATCCACTGTATGGCTATACCATGGTTTATCCTTTCACCTATTGAAACAAAAATTTTGGATTATTTCCAGTTTGGGTGATTATGAACAGAACCGCTATAAACATTTGTATATAGGTTTCTATGTGAACAGTAAGCTTTTAATCTCTAAAGTCAATACTCAGAGTCTGACTGCTAGTTCATATGGTAAATGTATTTTTAACTATATACAAAAGTATCGAATAGCCCAGATATGGTGGCACAGGCACAGGACACCACATGATGCTGGAGACATTTGTGAAGGCCCAGGGTTAGATTCCGGGTTGACCTGAACACACCGTTGTGCCTGGAGGCATGGCTGTGATCCTGGGTGATAGAGAAGATTATGAAGTGTTAAGACCCTATCACAGGGGGGCCAGCAGGTGACATGGTAGTTAAGGCGCTGGACTCCCACATGGCTGACCATGGTTCAAGTCCCAGACCTGGTGGCTTGCTTTCTCACTTTCCCTCCCTCTCTTTTTCTCTCTCTCTTTCTGGTGAGCGCACATGCCCTATAGCAAATTAAATAAATTAACTGAATTAAATAATTTTTAAAAACCCTATCACAGGTCTTTCTTTCTCACTTTGTTTCTTGATAAACTAAAAGAAGTTTTTAAAAGTACAAAGTTGGTTTCAAAGCTATTTTAAAAACTGAGTAAAGTAGGGACCAGCAGTTAGCGTAATGGCTGTGTCGCTGGACTCCCATGTAGTCGACCGCGGATTGCATCCTGGACCCAGTGGCTTAAACTCACGCCGGGCGCATGTGCGTGCATGCCCAAGGTCCTGAGAGGAGAATGGAGAAGGGATTGCGGTGTGGCCATCTCCCCTGGGGAGTGATTTCTCACTTTCTGTCTCTCTTTGTCTGGTGAGTGCACGGGCCCTACAGCAAAAACCTCTCAAAAAAAAAAAAAAAAAAACACCTCAGTAAAGTTAACATCACCAGTGATCACCATGTTGATACTATTTTCCCTGACACGATGTTATGAGGACACTTCACCTCTGTGGTATTGTTCCCCAAAATCACAGCCAAGTCTAATCCTGAGAAGAATACTAGACAATCCCAAATGAGGGATACCCTACATCATGCCTGACAAGTACTTCTCAAAAGCATCAGAAGTATTATAATCAAGGAAATACTTGTCACAAACGAAAAAGAACAACCAAATGCAATGTGGGCTCACTGGATTCTGGGAAAGAAAAAGGACATAATTGCAAAAACCAAAAATCCAAATAAATCTAGAGTTTAGCTGAAAGTAAGTTATCACACTAGCCAGTGGAGTGGTAGTCGAGGCAGCTGGATCTCATACAGCCACCTGTGCAGTAAGAGTTCCCAGAAGCTTCAAGAACATACCAGGTGTATGTGAATATGCGTGTCCAAAATCTAGAGAGAATGGAGGAGAGGGACTATGTAAGGCCATCCCCCCAGGGTGTGCTTGCTTTTGCTCGCTTTCTCTCTACCCCAACAGTGAATGCATGTGCCCTATAGAAAAATTACAAAACAAAACAAAAACATGAGGTATCAAGGTTGGTTTCTTAGTTTTGAAATGTATACTCTTGGGCCAGGAGGTGGTACAGTGGTACAACAATTGGACCCACATCAGAAAGGTCCTGGGTTCATGTCCTGGGACCTTCCTAGGCATGCCAACTGAGAATGGAGATGAATGGTGATGGCAGGAAGGCCTGTTGGAGGTACTTGTCTCTCTCTCATGAAATAAATAAAAATAAACAACAAAACTTTTTAAAAAAGAAAAGCATACCCAAAGTTTTATAAGCTATTAATGTCATGGGAAATTAAGTGTATAAGGGACCCTGTACTATCTTTAAAACTTTTTGAAAATATAAATATATTTCAAAAAATTTTAAAAAGAAATGGATATACCATTTTTCGTTGTCTCCAGCAATATATGAGAGTTCCAGTTTTTCTGCCAGCACCTGGGATTCCGTATTCTCATTTCAAGCAGGTATGTAGTACTATACCATTGTGCTTTTAACTTGCATCTCCCTAATACCTAATGATTCTGAACATGTTTTCATGTGCTTACTTACCAACCATACATCCTCTTTAATGAATGTCTGCTTTGTCTTTGCCCACTTTAAAACTGAGTAGTTTATCACTGAGTTTTGGGCATTCTTTATAGATTCTTGATTCAAATTGTTTATTGGAGCTCTGACTTGTAAATACTTGTCTTCAGCTTGAAGCCTATATTTTCATTCTCTTAACAATGTCATTTACAAAGCAAAAGCTTTGAATTTCTACAAAGTCCAATTTACCATTATTTTTTTTTTAATGGGTTGTGCTTCTGGTACCATGACTAAAAACATTTTCCCTAACCTTAAGTCATAAAGATTCTCTTCTATCCTTTCTCGCGAAAGCTTTGTATTTTCACATTTTACATTCAGATCTCTGATGCATTTTGAGTTAATCATCACGTTGAGGTGTGAAATAAAAATTATGGTTCTTGTTTTGCATATGAATGCAAAGGCAATGCTATTTACTAAAAAGACCATCGCTTCTCTACTGAATTGCTTTTGTACCTTTGTCAAAAAAAGCCAGTTGTCCTTATTTGTACAAATTGGTCTTATTTCTAAGTTACCTATTTTGTTCTAATTTCTAAATTACCTATCACGTGTCTGTTCTTTTGCCAATACCACGCTACCTTTATTCTGCACTGGTGTTCTTTTAGTGCTTTAAATATGCTATGCTCTCTCTTTACTTCAAAAACTTTGGATAGGCTGGTTCTGTCTGCCTCACATACTATTCC
The DNA here is from genome assembly GCF_000334495.1 of Tupaia belangeri chinensis. Lineage (NCBI taxonomy): Eukaryota > Metazoa > Chordata > Mammalia > Scandentia > Tupaiidae > Tupaia > Tupaia belangeri. Next base: position 186,327 of record NW_006159682.1, on the reverse strand, counting down.
TCCTTCATCTAACAACTCCTAACTCATCTTTTAGAAGTCAGCTTAAATGTCACCTCCTCTGGAAAACCTTTTCATCATTAGGGTTAAAAAGTTTTCTTGAAAGGGACCAGCAGTTAGCGTAATGGCTATGTCGCTGAACTCCCACGTAGTTGACCGCGGTTCGAGTCCCGGACTCGGTGGCTTAAACTCACGCCAGGCGCGTGTGCGTGCATGCCCAAGATCCCAAGAGGAGAATGGAGGAGAAGGGACTGCGGCATGGCCATTCCCCCCTAGGGGGTGATTTCTCGCTTTCTGTCTCTCTCCGTCTTTCTGGCGAGCGCACGCGTCCTATAGCAAAAACCTCTCCCGAAAAAAGAAATAAATAAAAAAGGTTTCATGAAAGAGGGAAAAAATTAAAGTGCATCAGTCCAAGAGAACTTCCAATGACCAATTCAGCAAGAGTCAGGGACTACTGATGGTTTTCAAGGGGAGGGGAGGTAGGTGGTGGCAACACAGTGGTAACACATCTAGACTCACATTGTAAAGATCTTGGGTTCAGGTCCCAGGACTCCGGGAGAACAACGGATACATGCACTCATGATCTGGGCCAACTGAGACTGGTGGTAAAATGCACAGTAGGGCAATTTCTCTCTTTCTCTCCCAGCTCCCTCTCTCCTTCTTTATGGAAGGAAGAGGGGGAGGAAGTAAGAAGGAGGAGGAGGAAGGAAGGATGAAGGAGGAGAAGGAAGAAGGAGGAGGATGAAGAAGGAAAAAGGAAGAAGGAAGAGGAGGGAGGAGGGAGGAGGAAAGAAGAAGAGAGAAGAAGGAGGAGGAGGGAGGAAGAAGGAAGGAGAAGCAGCAGCAGCAGCAGCTGTTAGGACTTCCTAAGCTTTGTTCACTCCCCTGTGTTTATCTGCCATCACTACCACCCCTTTCCCTACCTCTTCCTCCTACCTTGTCCATAATACTTAGCTATAAAATCTTAGAAGCAAAAAGTACACTTATCATACAAATAAGGAAGAAGCTACCAATAATATATATTCCACTTCCATGTAGAAGAGTATCAGAGGTAGAGAAGATTCTCTAAGACTAGCATAAAGTAGACAAATTTCCTAGAACCTAGGACAAAGAAGAAACTCACCAAGGTTTAACAACAAAAAAGGTTTCAACCAAAAACTCAGCCAGTATTGAAGAGTAGGCTCATCTCTGTATTAAGTAATCACAATTTAGAGAACGGGTGAGGAGAAAATGTTAAGACTTCCTTTAAAGAGCTTCTTCCTTAAAATATTACATAGCTGACAGTGATGATTACAAAATGCTATAATCAGAGCATAAATAAATAAATAAAAATCAAAGTGAACTAACATTTTCTGAGTATTTGTTATATTCCAGAGATAGGGCTGAATCTTTCACATACATGTTCTTATATAATTTTTACAAAAAGTCTATTAAGTAGATAATATTTCTACTTTGCAGAGGAAAAAGTGAGCTTTTATAGCTAGACTGAATCTATTTTCTTCATTCTTATTCTAATTTTTTTTTTTTTTGAGAGGTTTTTGCTATAGGGCGCGTGCGTTCACCAGACAGAGACAGAGACAGAAAGTGAGAAATCACCCCCCAGGGGAGATGGCCACGCCGCAATCCCTTCTCCTCCATTCTCCTCCTGGGATCTTGGGCACGCACGCACACGCGTCCGGCGTGAGTTTTAAGCCACCGGGTCTGGGACGCAAACCACGGCCAACTACATGGGAGTCCAGCAACATAGCCATTACGCTAACTGCTGGTTCCCCTAATTTGTTTTTTATAATCATTACACTCATTATGAAGAAGCGGAGCAATATATAGAAAATTCCTATTTAAATGAGAGAAGTCAATTAACAGATACCAATACCAAGATGATACAGATGTTTAAATTATCAGGGAAGGATTTTAAAGCAGTTATCAGTAAAACATTCTAATAAACAATTAGAAATACTACTGAAGAAATAGAAAATAAAGTCTCAGCAAAGAAATATATATATATATTATTTTTTTAACTTTCTTTTCTTTTTTTTTTTTTTGGAG
>NW_006159682.1:166786-184260 GCF_000334495.1 Tupaia belangeri chinensis | reverse complement strand
TTTTTTTGCTATAGGGCACGTGCACTCGCCAGACAGATGGCCATCCCCCACGGGGGGGGGATTTCTTGCTTTCTGTCTCTCTGTCTCTGTCTTTCTGGCGAGCGCATGCGCCCTATAGCAAAAACCTCTCAAAAAAAAAAATGCAAACACAAACACATCATAATAAAGTTTTCTGAAAACTAATGACAATGAAAAATATAAGTAATCAGAGGAAAAAAGTGTGTTACCTATAGAGGAACAGCAATTAAAATACAGAGAATTTCTCATCAGAAACCAATCCAGTCAGGAGTATTCCTTCATTGTAAGAAAAAAGATTATCAAGGGGTTGATATCACTGTATGTGCTTTTTATTTCATGTTTTATTTTTAAGTAGTATTTACTAAATTCCTGCCTCAAAAGTTGAGAAAAATGTACCAATATATCCCATATCCCAACTTGTCATTTTCTTTTGTTCAAGTTTCCAATTGCTATATTCTATGTTATAATCATCCAATCTTAGTCCTCAGATCTGAAGAACACAATGAGTAAGCTGGAGCTGTGGCGGCCTCCTCATTCAAGCTTTACTCAACCATCCTGCCCCAATTTAAAATAACAAGCCTTGTGGACCAGCAAGTGGTGTGGTGATTGAGTAGCTGAACGCCCATGTGACCAACTGCAGTTCAAGTCTTGGACCTGGCAGCTTGTTTTTCACTTTCTCTCTCTCTCTATTCCTCCCTTCCTCCCTCTCTCTCTCTCTCTCTTTCTCTCTCTCTCTCTCATGAGCACAGGTGCCCTATGGCAAATTGAAAAATAATGGTGATAATAAAATTAGGGACCAGCAGGTGGCATAGTGGTTGAGGCGCTGGACACTCCGCATGGCCGACCGTGGTTCAAGTCCCGGACCTGGTGGCTTGCTCTCTCTCTCTCTCTCTCTCTCTCTCTGACTGATCAAACTGGAAAATAAGAATAATAAATAAAGGTAAATAAAGCAATTATTTAAAAATAAATTAATTAATTAATTAAATATTCTTTTAAAAAATAAAAATAAAGTGACAAGTCTTGGGTTAGCAGGTGGTGTGGGGGTTAAGGCACTGGATTCCCACATGGCTAACCACAGTTCAAGTCCCAAAGCTAGCTGCTGCCAGATATGTTTTTCAAGCTGCCAGGGTTGGGATCAGAATCACGGTCAGTCATGTGGGATCCTGCTCCCTTAACCACTAGGCCATAGGGCTGGCCCCAATTTTTACTTTTATAAATAATGTTTTCTTACTAAATTCCATGAGAAATGGTTAGGCATACAAGAGATCTTTTTCTCTACACTCACCAATTAAAGGATGAAAATGCTTATATTTTTGAGAAGAAAAATATAAGTGTGTCCTCATGTTACACATCCTACCCGGACATTTTTTTCTCTCCCACTCCATGAGGTGTGTGTTTCTCCATCACCCAGGTCCCAGTTCATGCCATCTTCTCTGCAAAGCTCTAATTCTACCTCTCCTTAGGTCCCTTCCTCAAGTTACTGTGTTCCCATGGTATATTGTTACTATTCCCTTTATCTCAATATTTGTTACACAGTTTATAAACAACTGTTAGTCCATCAAGGAAAGGACTATGTCTTATGCATGTGTACAAACCCAGCATCTGGCATGCGAAGCGAACAGTATGTACTTGATAAATATTAAATCTCCAGATTCAGCAAAAACATTGCCTAATCTGCAAAGCCCTTTCCAACTCAACCTCTAACCCTACAAAATATAAAATAAACTACTAGTCAAACAATCCAGTGGAGATAAACTACTAGTCAAACAATCCAGTGGAGTATCAGTTCAATTAGAAATTCATTATTTGGTCATCTAAAGCATTCATTTACATTTTTATTCCAAACTTTAAACATTAATGTTCGAAAACACTATTCAACTATTTGATAAAATGCCTAGTTTTTTTGGTTGTTGTTTGTTTGTTTGTTTAATGAGAGAAAGAAAGCATAGAAAGGTTGGTAGGAGGGAAAGAAAAAAAGGTATTTTTTGAGTGTGTCTCACCTATGTCATGATGCTTCTGCCCCAGCCTCTCAGTTAGTTAGGATCAAGGGCATATACCACCAAGCCTAGCCTGCTTTAAATGGAACCAGAATGAAATCCATGCCTTCCATACAGTCTTGGCCACTACACAGCAGAAATGTCTACTTTTTATTTTTTTTTTGAGATATTACATGTGTTTATATGGAAATAATTTAATGATGTTTCTCCATTTTATAAACAATGCAAAAATTAGTGCAACTGGCAACAAATCAGTCTTTCAAATCTCTTCTTAGTTTATTCCAAATAAATATCAAGATCTTAATTCAGCCTAATAGCCTGCTTCATAAATAGCAACTTTCACTACCCCCCAGAGAGGATGGCCATGCCGCAATCCCTTCTCCTCCATTCTCTTCTTGTGATCTTGGGGCAAGCACGCACACACGCCTGGTGTGATATTAAGCCACCGGGTCCAGGACTCAAACCGCGGTCAACTACGTGGGAGTCCAGCGACAATGCCATTACGCTAACTGCTGGTCCCTTTCAAGAAACCTTTTTAACCCTAATGATGAAAAGGTTTTCCAGAGGAGGTGACATTTAAGCTGACTTCTAAAAGATGAGTTAGGAGTTGCTAGATGAAGGAGGAATAGTATGTGAGGCAGACAGAACCAGCCTATCCAAAGTTTTTGAAGTAAAGAGAGAGCATAGCATATTTAAAGCACTAAAAGAACACCAGTGCAGAATAAAGGTAGCGTGGTATTGGCAAAAGAACAGACACGTGATAGGTAATTTAGAAATTAGAACAAAATAAGTAACTTAGAAATAAGACCAATTTGTACAAATAAGGACAACTGGCTTTTTTTTGACAAAGGTACAAAAGCAATTCAGTAGAGAAGTGTCTGTCTCTGTCTCTCCAGTGAGCCTATGTGCCCTATTGCAAAAATCTCTCTCAAAAAAATAGTTTAAACTGATCTTCCTAACTAAATCTGTCCTACACACCAAAGCTGGAACCTCTGCTGAACAACGATCAATGACTTCCCATGCTGCCAGTAAAGTCCTATCTACTTAGCCTGATTTATGTAAGTCTACTCAAGGTCCTACCTACATGCCTCAGCTCCTACATGACCTCCCAGTCTGTTCCTTCTGTCAGTCCTTTCCTCAAACTGATCCCTCTTCCTAGAGTGTGTTCCCTGACTCATAGCTCTCAAGAGAATCCAGTTTCAAACCTCAGTTCAAATTCCACCAAAAAGCTCTTCACCAGCCAAATTACTCCCTAATTCCTTTACTCATTAAGATCATAAGTAAATTGTACTCATTAATTTTTTTAACTTCACATTATCTCATTGATCTGTTCATTTCAAAAAACAGTAAGTGTTAAGTACCAAACTATTCCAGGCACAAGTGTTACAGCAGAGAACGGAAAAGATACAGTCCCTGTTACCATAGTGCCTGTGCTTTACATGTAATGGATATGAACGGTTTGGGTATGAGTTTATCATACTGAATTTATCACTGTTAAGCAACTAGCTTGTCTTTAATTGTTACTACTAAAAGTAATACTATTGTGAACACACTGCAAATACAGCTTTTTCATTCCCTGGATTATTTATTAAGGGTCAATCCTCAAGAGTAGGGCCATTATATCAGTGACCTTGGATGTGTTTATGGTTTTTAAGATATATACTATCTGGCACCTTGCTTTCCTGCTCTCCCTCCCTCCCTCTCTCTCTCTGTCTTTGGCAAAACTCATGTGAAAAATAACAATAACAATAATAAATAAGTAAATAAAGCTTTAAAACAAAAAAGATATACCATACTACCTTCCAAATGAATTGTTTCAATTCCAAAAGCAAAGCATGAATATTTGATTGCCTAGGGAATTATGGTTACTTGATAACAACCACACAGTTATTCACTACTGTTTTAATTACCAATGAGGTTGAACTCTTTTCCTTATGTTTGTTTACTTTAAGTCCCCTTATGACCTAACCGGCATTCCTTTTATCAATGCACTTACTGGAACTTTAGTGTTGAAAATATTTTTATAATACAGTAGTCATTTAAGGTCATTTGTAAATGTTTTCATTTTGATAATCTTTTTAGTTTTAAGCATATTGGTTTTCTTCACAAATATGCACTTAATTTTTTTTTTTTTAAAGATATCTGTCATAGGGTTCATGGTACATGTACTTACTGAGAGAGAGAACTTTTTTTTTACAGAAAGTGAGAAATCACCCACCAGGAGGGATGGTCACACCGCAATCCCTTCTCCTCCATTCTCTTCTCAGGATTTTGGGCACGTAGGCACATGCATCCAGTGTGTTTTCCTTTTTCATTCTTTTTATTTTTTTAAATAATTATTTTGTTTTATTTATTCATTCATTTATTTTAATTTGACCAGCAAGACAAACACACACAAACACACACACACACACACACACACACACACACACAGAGAGAGAGAGAGAAAGAAAGAGAGAGAAAGAGAGAAAGTTTCTGAGAAAGCAAGCCACCAGGTCCAGGACTCCAACCCTGGTCAGCCATGTGGGAATGTCCAGCACTTTAACCACCACACCACCTGCTGGTCCCTGCCAGTGTGTTTTTCAATTCCCCAAGTCCCAGACTCCTTGAACCGTGGAGCCTGCCAGGTGGGCTCCAATACCTTAACCACCACACCATCTACACCAAGGTATGCTTAATTTTTTACAAGCTTTTTTTTTCTTAAGGTTTTGCCATAGGGTGCGAACACTCACTGAAGAGACAGAGGGGAAAAGTAAGATCAGTCCTGGAGAGGTGGAGGAGTGAGATGGCCATGCCACAATCCCTTCTCCCATTCTCTTTCTGGGATTTTGGGCACTCACATGCACCCAGAGTGAGTTTCATGGCTCCACATTAGAGACTCGAACTGCAGTTGGCCACGTGGGAGTCTAGCACCTTAATCACTAAGCTACCTGCTGGCCCCTACAAACATTTTTTAATAGTCTTCTTACTTTAAAAAATTACTGTTCTTTGTATAGTTTACTAGATTTTCAATTTTAAAAAGTTATCCATAAGAGTCAACAGATGGTATAGTGGTTAAGGCACTGGACTCCCCCATGGCTGACTGAAGTTTGAGTCCCAGACCCAGCAGCATGAAATTCACACTGGATACGTGCGCATGTGTGTCCAAAATCCCAGGATGAGAATGGAGGAGAAATGACTGTGGTGTGGCCATCCCCTGTGTTGGGTGACTTTTCATCTCTCTCTCTGTCTCTCTGGCAAGCACATATGACCTACAGCAAAAAAATTGGCTCTTTAAAAAAAAAAGTTAACCATAATATTTGCATATGAATAAGCGCAACATTAACGTTTCTAACTATCTGATCTTCCCAAACTTGAATCAACAATTCTACCACTGACAGATTTTTTGCTTGTCATATATTAAATTCCTAAACTGCATTTTCTCAATTCTAAAGATATATTTTTCTTTTTTAAAAAAAAATAACAACATGTTTAGATTTCTGAAACTAGAAGCAGAGTCAGAATAAAAATCCAAAAACTCCACTTGTAGCCAAGCAAAAGAATAAGTTGTGAGGTATGGAAAATACCTTCTCAGAGAAGGTATCTACTTACCCAACTATGACCACAACTGAGTTAACTGCATGAGTAAACACTCTTGCAGTTGAATTTTAACTTGAATCTGAAAGCCTAACTTGCTTGAAAATATTTTCAGACAGATTGAACCATGATAAAGCACTGAAATAAAAAGCTATTGTGATGCAAAAGTTGTCTGTTGCAAGCCAAGCAAGGGCAATTAAAGGCAGTAGAAACTGCACAATCTCTCAAAATAGATCATAGAATTATCAGAGCTGGAAGACACTGGTGTGACCAATTTGCATTTTACGAAGTACTATCACCCAAGTGTTGGCTATCAATCTGTCAAAGTTTCCAGCTGACTCAAAAAGGAAGCTATTTAATTCATGGCTTATCTATAGAAAACTGAAACCTCTGAATTTAGCCAAAAGAGAATAGCAGTTAAATTCCAAACATTTCCCATATGACTCAAAATTATACCTGCAATCGTGTAAAGGGACCAAGAAAACACAGGTGAGGAAAAGCAGCATGTTAGAATGTGAAAAAGGGTTAGAACCAATGATTTCAGGGAAGATGCTGTGTAGGTTTTATAGATAAATATATACTTTTACCAGAAAACCTGTAAGAAGATACACATTTAAAAATAAACTTAATACATTTCCTTTCCATATTTAATCTATGGCATATTATAATTAATAGTTTCAGAATTGGGAAAATGCACAATGTATATATGCTTGTGAATAAATTTCTCATGTACTCAGTTGCTCATTTATTCTCTTATTTATTTCTGAGAAGATGAAAAGAAGAACAGGGAAACAGATAACAAAACTAAAGATATAATGCATAAAGATCAAACCTTTCCAAGATCCTCAAAGTTATTTCTGATGCATCAAAATAAATGATGAAAAAATTAAATTAAGTGAAAAAGATGAAGAAAATTACAGCCTAGATTTAAAAATTAAATGACAACCAGCTAGATAACTAGCAAATAATGTAACAGCCAAAAATATTTTTTTAAAAACTGATAAAATTAAAAGTGACTAATAGCAAACAGAAAGAGCTGAGAAAAAGCAAATAAATATGGGTCTTAATTCAGTTAAAAGTAAAAGCACTAAGACTAAGAACTTATTAAAACTATGTAGTATTGACCAAGTCTCAGAATACCATGATTGTCTTTTAACACCCTATCACTATAATAGGTTCCAGAGAGCAAGAGGAAGAGGAAATCCACCAGGCAAAACCACCTGTCTACTGCTAACAGAGGTATGGACCGCTGACCATAAGGCACTCCTCTGCCCCAGTTACTAGTAAGCCAAACACCTGACGTACTGAGAAGAGCCAGCCATCAATAGTTTCTTTACTTCTTTTACCTAGGTCCACATCTTAACTCATAGAAAAAGAGAGAGGAAAAGATGGTAGAGAAATTTCCACAGATAGCCATAACGGAGTAACAGGACAACCTCTGAACTTACACAACCAGAAAACTGGATAAAACAAGTAAGACAGCATTTTCAGATCCTGGAGAACAATCCAAGCAGGAGTGGGATCACTGAGGAAGGAGGAGAAATGAGGTGAGCCTCACACCCTGAAGCACTTTCAAGGATTCAACATAAAAAGAGGGGTTTAAACAGAACCTGGCAGTCTCAGAGTTGAGGTAACAGAGACTGATATTAAGAGAACTGAAGGCAGCCAGAATTTGTGGACTAGCACAACCAAGAGAAGGAACTCCCTACAGGGACAGTGCTCTGGAGATTCGTAAAGGATCCCCTCAACTCTTTGGCAGGATGCTAATCCATCACGTGTGAAAGCAAGTTAATTACCTCCTGAATTTAGGTAAAGAATCAGGGGGGAGGAGGGAGAGAATAGGCCAAAGAATTCCTGAAACTCACACCATGGCTCTGAATAGTTCATATTCTCATGGGATAGAGTGGAAAAAACTCATACTACATGAAATATCACGTAAAGCCCACAGAAGGGAGACAGCTTCTAAATTAGCTGTTCAATGCGTTGAACCGACCCTATCAAACCTTCCTCAAAATAAGGCACATCTCAAAAACATCAAACTGACCTCAAAACATGTAACTGCATGCCAAAACTTAGAGAACATCATTTAAAGAAAAACAGTAAAATCTAGCACTCTAGCACCCTAGAGCATAAAATTCACACCGTCTGACACCCAATCAAAATTGACCAGGCGTATACATAAAGGAGGATAATATGGTCTATAACTAGACAAATAACAAATCAATATAAAACAGACACAGGACGCGGCAGACAGAGCCATTATAGGGCCAGCTCTGTGATAAAGGAGTAACGTGCTACTCTGGATAGACCACACATAGTGACCCCGATTTGAATCCCTGCCTGGTCTGCCTGAAATATGCTCAGGATCCAACAGGTTACAGGACTGGAGGAAGGAGACTGCAACGTGACTAGACTGTGGAGTATGTTCCCCTTTCTCTCTCTCTCATATGAATGAGGTTAAAAAAACAAACCAGAATTGGCATAAATATGCTCAACATACTCAAGAAAGTAGAGAAAGTCATGGAAATATTGAAGGAAAGTGCAAAACTGCTTTAAGGCACAGTGGAACCTCTAAATACAACATGGGAAATAAAAACATTGGATAGGATTAACAGCAGGTTGAAGAGTTAACATGAAACTGTGTCAATATAAGATATCCAAAATGAAGCAGAAAAAATTATTTTTTAAAAGGTAGTGAACACTGGTGATATGTAGCAATATACTATCTAATGTACATGTAATTGAGGTTCATAAACTAGAACAGTGATAGAAAAATATTTGAAAAAATGGGCAAAAATTTTCAAATGCTATCAAAATCATAAACCTATAGATCCAAGAAGCTCAACAAAATCCAAGCAAGATAAACAAAGAAAACCACACCAAGAAATACCAAATTGTTAAAAATTAGTGATTAAAAAAAAAAATGTTTAGGCTGGCTCCATAATGCAGTACCAGTACTATGTGGAAGAGACAGATCCCATGTAGCCAATCACACTTTCAATCCTAGCCCCAGTGGCTTCAAAAACATGCCAGGCTTGGGACCAGCAGTTGGCATAATGGCTATGTCATTGAACTCTCACATAGTCGACTCCAGTTCGAGTCCCGGACCTGGTGGCTTAAACTCACGCCGGGCATATGTGCGTACATGCCCAAGATCCCAAGAGGAGAATGGAAGAGAAGGGATTGCGGCGTGGCCATCCTCCCAGGGGAGTGATTTCTCGCTTTCTGTCTCTCTGTCTGTCTCTGTCTTTCTATCACAGTGCCTCACATATAGCAATCATTAGATATTAACTATATTATCATTATTATACTTTGTTATCTTTCTATCGGCTTTCTTTATTCATTTGATCTCATACCCCGTATAGACCACATTAGTTATGTTTCCTCATTTAGGATCACCTTCTGAACAATTAAAGTCTCAATGCCTTCATCAACCAATTGGTAATGGAAATTAAACTGTGCATTTCTCGGCTGTGCTTATTCTTGCCTATTACCTTCTGACTGCCACAGCATCCAGGTTTAGTTTAGAGAGTATCTTACCTCTCCTCTCAAAATGTCCTTGATCACATAGGAGAGTAAGTTTATGCTTCAAAAGATATGTTTTATTGAGCCAGCCCATGGCACAGTAGTTAAGGTGTCTGAATCCCACACAGCCAATTGTGCAATTCAAGTCCCAGACCCAGAGGCTTGGAAAACACACCAAACACATGCATGCATGGCCAAAATCCTGAGAGGACAACGGAGAAGAGATCATAGCTCAACCATCACACTTGTAGGGTGCTTTTTCACTTTCCTTCTCTATCTCTCTCTCCCTCTGATGAGCACAAGCATCCTACAGCAAAAATTTAAAAGTTGTATGTTTTCTTTCTTACCAATAACCTATGGCCCTCCAAACAAATTTTCTTCTTTAATACAGTCAAGTAAGTGGTTATGTAATTTCAATATCTATGCCCCACCATAATTATAAATGTCCTTTGGAATAGGAAAGAAACTCTTGTGTCTTGAGAGTCGTCAGTTTCCAAGTACATTAACAGCATCTTTGAAAATATCATTAAAGATGTTTAAAATGGGGGTGCCCATGAACACAGCAGTTGAGGAAGTCAGATCCCACAACCACTGTGGTTTGAATCTCAGCCCCTGCTGCTTTAAACACATGCCAGGTGCTTGGGTAGGTGTACTCAATCCTGAAGAAAAGTAGTGGAGGAAGACTGCAGCATGACCATGCCCTCTTCTCTCTCTCTGTCCCTTTCTCCATCTCGCTGGTCAGCACACATGCCCTCTGGCAATAATAATAATAATAATAAAAGATATAGTAAAAGATTGCTTCAGTTTATTGCGATCCAAAAGAACAGGTGCAGCTAGGTTGGAGGTAGGGAGTGGTAAAGCACAGAGAAACAGCACAATTTTTCGGGGGGGAGAGATTTTTGCTATAGAGCGTTTGTGCTTGCTGGAGAAACAGAGAGAGAGAAGAAATTGAGAAATCACCCCCCCAGGGGGGATAGCCATGCCACAATCCCTTCTCCTCCATTATCTTCTCAAGATTTGGGGTATGTACTCATGCCTGGCCTGAGTTTGCAGCCACCAGATCTGGGACTTGAACCATGGCAGACTCATGAGAGTCGAGCTACCTATCATTACATCATCTGCTGGTCCCTAATAGGCAAGTATTCTTTTGGCAACCATCTCAGTCAGTTATCTTTCTCAAATGCAGAAACTATTAGAAAAAGTTCCTTGCAGAGAACACAGTGATTACTGGTAAACCACTTTAACACATTATCAATAGTTTTTCCCATCTGACCTGGCTTAGGCCTTCTCTTAAAGTAACTAAGACATATTTTCCTCTCCCCATTTTAAAGTTAATTAAAGAATAAAGAACAATTTTAAAACAAAACCATAAAGTAGTAGTTGTCTCTTAAACAAAAAGGCTTATTTACTAGACACATAGTATGTGTAAAACAGCATGCTAAGTGCCTTGCCTAATTTTATCTCATGTAACCTAAGCAAATCAAGAAGGAGGTAATTAAATAGCAGGTGTCGGGGCTAAAGGGAAGAAGGAATTTTTTAAGAGTCATGAAAAAAATTCAGCAAATATGACCAATAAAATCAACAAGTAATTGAAAGTAAAATGAGCCATAATTAGGCTGCTCACAGATCAAGAGGGTAATTTAAAAAAAAGAAAAAGAAAAGATTCTGTGATAACACAATAATTCTTTGATTTCTGGCTACACATTAAGTTAGTTCTTAGTCTCTTATTGAGTACCTTGCATTTCCAAAGGCGTAAATTCAACTGGACTCTCTATTACTTAAGTATTAAGACAATTTCTAAAATCAAAATTAAAAATAAACACTGGTTTTTCAAAGGTGAACTCCTTAACCAGCACGCTAAGATAAACAGAAGAAATAAAAGGTATAAGGATTAGAATAGAAGGATTTAAAAATAAAAAGCTATAAGGAAAGGTATAGAAAGCGGAGAGGCACAGACCCTAGGGGTAGAATGCCTGGCCACCAGTCGGAGCTTTAGCACATACCAGCTAGGTAAACTTTTGACAAGGTCATCTCTATTTCACTGGAGTTCTTGTGAGGACTAATGAATTAATACAAAGTGCTTAGAATAGAGCCTTGTAAATAGTAAGCACTATACTGTAAAACTGTCCTATGTAAGCAATACAGTTTTCTATTTAGAATATTCAAGAGACTCAAGAAATTATTAGAAATTAGAATTCAGCAGGTTGCTAAGTACACATACTTCGACTGTATTTTTATAAACCAACAAAAATAAGATGTAAATTTTGGACCTTTCTTATGCAAGTCTTCAAGAATGCTTAGAGAATATTATCAAGAATTACCCTTCTCCTCCTCTTCTGACCTTTGCTCCTAAAATTCTAGTTTAAACAATGATCAGCTCCTGACCAATCTTGTTTAATCCCCACCCACGGCCTTCTCTGTAATCCAGATAATAATGAGGCAGGTACCAAGCACGTCTTTCTATCCATCAATATTTTAATGTGTATCTCTAAAAGATAAGGACTTTTAAAATATAAGAACATACTATTATCACACTTCAAAAATAATAATTCTGTCGTCTCAAATACCCAGTGTTCAAATTTCATAGATGTTTATTAAAATCAGGACCCAAATAAAGTCCAAACATTGCTCTTGCTCTAAGATTTTCTGTTACTTTTTTCTTCCTATATTTTTTTGTTGAAAAAAAAATGTCATGTGTCCCAAAGAATTCCCCACAGCCTACTCTGCTGACTGCTTATCCCCATGGTAGCATTTCATGTTTATCTCTTTACATTTTAATTTTTAAATTGTCTTACTCTGAATAAAAAAGTTTTGTTTTAACTGCCAGAGAGCATAACTGCTCATCAGAGACACAGGGAGAGTGAGAAAGGACCCTCCCAATGGGATGTGGCCACACCACAATCCCTTCTCTTCCATTTCTCTATGCTGTCAGGATTTGGAGCACACACTGCACCCTTGCATGTTCTTCAAGCCACTGGGGCAGTACTCGCACCACACCTGGCCATGTGCGATCAGCTTCCTTTAACCTCGAGGCTATGAGGCCAGCCCCGTTTCTCTTAGTTTTTTTGTAAACTGATAGATTCAGGTTTAAGTTCAAAATTTTTGACAAGGATATTTTACAAGTAATGTGAACTTTCATGAAGAGAAAGCTAATATCTGGTTGTCTTCTTGGGATATTAGCAAGCCTCTGATAATCTTTGCTTAGATCCAGGAATTTATTTAAAATGCTGATGTTCTAGTCTATCATCACACTCTTCATTTATTAACTAGAATGCTTCTGAGACCAAAAAAAAAAGTCTTCCCTTAATAAACTATTTGTTTACCCTGAAGCACAATTGGTTCCTTAGCATACTCCAAAGAAGACTAATAAGGTTTTTTAAGTATCATTATAAACTCATGGATTTAAACATATTTGATATGATTTATTATACTGTAGTTATGCTTACTGATACTCAAACTGTCTCATCTTTAGCCAGTCAAAGCCCATCTGATAGAGCACCTGAGTTATTCTGCCTCAACTCTATTAATGTTTGAAAATTTTATTTCAAGATGTTTAAGGCACCAGGTCTCAAATCAGATTAAGCCATAAACCAATGTTCATATTCAGCTTGTTTCTTTCTAATTTTTTGTTTTTACTGAATTAAATTACTAATTATAAATTACAAATCAGCTATGTTATACAGTCTAGATAGTATAATTAAACATAGATCCAGAAATTATAGCAAGATTTCTCAACTGAAGTCAACTTTCAGCATTCCATTGAATGCTAAAAAAAGCCTATCGCACTCAAAGCTGAAGTTAAATGCTTCAGCTTGAGAGATCAAAACAAAAAGGTTCCTAATCTACTCTCTGCATGCCTTTTGGCTCTGGAAAGTATTTCTTCATATTCAATTTAAAAATCTGGATGTGGTTTCTAGAGATCCACAATAAATTCAGTTTCTTCTTTGATAAGTTAATAAAATCATGAAGTATAGAGAAATGGTCAAACTCTTAGATCATTTTGTACCATAATTCAGACTTTTGCAAAATCCTATCTCATCTTTAACACTAAAACTCATGATATTTTGGATACAAAGTTCTAAATTCAGACTACTTAAAATACTAAAGGTATTTGGTAAATTATGTCCCTTGAAATTATAGAATGGCACGACTAGTAGTAAAGAAGTAGTTCTTTATCTCATTTTTCTGAAAAACTAATAAGCATATACAAGTTTCCCCTACAGTTTGCAAACGTCACTGGGAGAAAAGCAGGGACATTAGTATAGTTGCTGACCATTTCCTCACAAAACTCTGTAAAGATGTGGCTTTGTCTCCAAAATTGTTTACTTTGACAAATTTTACTCTGTTCTTTGACACATGATAAAAGACTACATTACTAAACTTCAGTTCTTATGTCTGGAAAAATGTGGGCAATGAATTGACATCCTACTGCAACCTCTTTTATTCATCAAGCAACCTCTTGTACTTTCTTGCAGTTCAAGTTCTGTTGCTTTTATCAGAAGGAACCGATGCAACTTTCCTTGGCTATAATGCTATAAAAAAACAACCAACCACCACCACTGCTTATAACAAAGAGAAATAACAACAACAACAACAACAACAAAAACTGTTCTGCTGCAGTGATTTTTCTCAGTGATAAATAATAATACATCAAGTGCTGGTATGCACTCTGTACATCAGTGCTTTCATCCAACTGGAAACCAAAATATCCACCAGCATGTGCACATGACAGTAATTGCTTTTCCAGATGGTATGCCTGAGATAAGGGATTTTTGCCAAAAGCTCATTTTACTTTCTCTCCAAGCATAATATTTGTCATTAACTTTGAAACTGGTTTTACAAGCTTCTCAGTAGTAGTGTGAGTTGACCTGCTTTCTGCCATAAGAAAGATACCTCTGAATGGTTCTTCAGTAGTGTGGTCTTCTCTGACTTGATTAATTTTACATTGAGAAGTGTTTTTTATATGATTTTATATGACTAATCCATTTTTATCAGTCTAAACATTATTATAGAAAGAAAATCAAGAAATACTTGTTTGATTCCCCAAGGAAGCATGAAACTGAAGAGTCAAAGTTTATGTTCTTTACCTCATATCATGGTGAAAGCTGCAAGGAATGCCCATTGATACACCTTGCTGAAATTTATTTTCAAATATTTTATTGAGCCTAGACAACATTTTTAAGAGCTACTATTTGAACTTAATGTAAACTGTAGTCCAAGGCACATACACTTCCAAATGTTCTAAGACCCTAAGTCATGGTCTTAGCATGCTGATTTTGTTTTGTTCTAATCTTCCAAAACAACAAAATCCCATAATCTCAAAAGTTCACTCAAAAAAATTACAAGAAAATATTGTTCAAATATAAACATAACACTTTCAAGCACTAGTTTGTGAAATTTTAACTTTTCTTCATTTTCTGAGAGAAAATGACAAATATGAATAGGATACATTGTTCTGTGAAAGTCTGCAAAAGAGTGAGGAGATTAAGAAATTGATAAATTAGAGGGAACCAGCAGTTAGCGTAATGGCTATGTTGCTGGACTCCCCATAGTCAACCGCGGTTCGTGTCCCAGACCCAGTGGCTTAAAACTCACGCCAGGCGCGTGTGCGTGTGTGCCCAAGATCCCGAGAGGAGAATGGAGGAGAACAGATTGCGGTGTGACTATCCCCTCTCAGGGGTGATTTCTCACTTTCTGTCTCTATGTCTCTGTCTGTCTAGCGAGAGCACACGCCCTATAGCGAAAACCTCTCAAAAAAAAAAAAAAAAGAAAGAAAGAAATTGATGAATTAGAGAAGCTGGCAGGTGGTGTGGTGATCAAGGTTTTGGACTCCCACATGGCCAACTGTGGTTCAAGTTCTGAACCTGGCGGCTTGCTTTCTCACTCTCCCTCTCTCTGTCTTTGTCTCTCTCTGGTCAAACTGAATAATACTACTACTAATAAGTAAATAAACAAATAAATAAAATAATTCTTAAAAAAAAGAAATTGATGAATTAGAAATGCCTAGTTTAAAGATTTAGGCAACCTAATTTAGGCTATATGACATGTTTAACGAGTAGAATCCTAAAAAAGTAAGAACTACAACCAATATGTTAGCAAATTCAATTGATCAGAACTTCCTATTCCCTAATCTTTACTTTTGTTAAAATAAATAAAACTCAGAATTTAACTGTATTACTTAGGAAGGAATTCTAAATTATGATCCTATATGCTGGTTTTAAGAATGCATGTAAACGGCTTCAGATGGGTATTTTTAGTCTCTCTAGCTCCAGAGTAAACATTCTAAGTAAAAGATGTCTTCAACTTTATTCAAAATGAAGTTATAGAATAATTTATATTCTTCTACATATCCAGAATCAGTCTTTGCAAAGCTCCTACATTCAATGAAGATTCTATAATCAAAGAAATGAAGACATACCTAAAATACTAAGTAAAATGGTTCTAATAATATGACGAATTGTATATTTAATCATCATTATTTAATTCAAAAGACACCAAAATATTTAGAAAAGGCTAATACATTTATTAGCTGCCAGAGAAGTTTTAAAATATATCATCAAATAGGACCAGCAGATGGAGTACTGGGCTCCTAGGTAGTTGATGGCAACGCGAGTCCCAGACCCAGAGGCTTAAATCTCGCACCGGCACATGTGCATGAGTACTCAACATCCTTAGAGGGCAATGGAGGAGAAGAGATTGAGTCATGGCCATACCCCTGGGGGATGATTTCTCACTTTCTGTCTCTCGGTCTCTTTCTCTTTCTTTCTCTCTGGCAAGCACAAGCACCCTATAGCAAAAACCTCTCTCAAAAAAAAAGAAAAAGAAAAGAAAAAGAAACCTATCATCAAAGCAACTTCTTTTATCTGCTACTTAATCTGAAATCACTTTTCTTTGGCAAAATTTGCTCAACTAGATTGTTGCCTTCTAGGAGGTAATCTAGTTATTTTAACTGAGGTAGTTGTAGAATTTCCAATGTAATAAAATCTTAGAATTGTGGAACTTACTACCTGATATATTATTCTTCTAAAACAGAACTTAAGGATCCTAGTAGTAAGTAAATATTTCTCTCAGATTTTTGACCTTCTTTATATTCTAGCAAGACAATAATTTGCAAATCTCTGTTAACATATTCAGAGAAACAAACTAACTTTGATCTGTGCCTAAAGTACTTTCCATACTTTCTGCCTAGTTTGAAAAATATGGTTACGACAAGAAATACTTTATTTTTAGATAAACAACTAACTAAACCTTGCCATGTTTGGAATTTATGTGTATTTTAGAAAAATAGAGAGGACTTTTTGTTTTCTGTTGATATTGCATTTCCTTTTTGTTTTTAGTTGTCTTGTGTAGTCTTTAAAGTAGGGATACACCCTATGTTTTAGAACTGTCACTTGATTCTTTAATTACAGATCTTGTTTTGCTAGTCCAAGTGAAACTAAGCCATCAAATCCCAAAGTTCTACAGAGATAGGCCATGACGAGTACCAGTGACACTTTTTGGTGAATAGAAAACCCTTAACAATAAGTTTAGGAGGAGAGCAGAGAGGAGAGAGGACAGAGGAGAGAGGAGAAGAAGAGAGGAGGAGAGGAGAGGAGAGGAGAGGAGAGGGAGGAGAGGGAGGAGAGAGAGGAGAGAGAGGAGAGAAGAGAGGAGAGAAGAGGAGAGGATAGGAGGGGAGAGGAGGGGAGGGAAGGGGAGAGGAGAGAAGGGGGGGAAGGGCAGTGGGGGGAGAGGAGGGGAGAAGAGCAAGATTTCAAACCAAATTAAAGGACAATCACTTGGGTCTCAGCTACCACCGAGACAAACTTTATTAGAGTGCTAAATTCATGTGCTCTTTTCAGGATCATGACCTAAGAAAATAATTATTAAACTGACATTTATTTATTACAGTTCTTCTTACACAGTTTACTGAGTTTTAACCTACACTCAACCTATTTCTTATAAGTGACATGCTTTCCTAATTATAGCAACTATTCCCTTTAAAATCTGGATCTTTTCTCAGCTGGTTTCTTTCTCTTAACATAGAGAAGGAAAGTGAAGTCCTCTCTGATGGTTCATCATTTTAACATAAGAACTTTTAAACCTACAAAGCTAGTATGATAAAATGATTGCCAAGAAGTAAAATTAAAGTGAAACTGTGCTTTAATACCTTAGAATAAGTAGAAGTTCTAAATGTGAGTGCCTTCATTTGGAACCGCTGTTTCCTACTGCACAATCTTGCCTGATGGTCCTTGGTTTTATCATCAGCGTCAGATGCAGTTACATTTCCATGAGTGTGGATAGATCTAAAGTAGGAGAAGAGAGACACAATTAGTCCGCTGGAAATACAGCAGATTTTAGATGCCGTGACACGTCACT